>NC_043712.1:58996761-59051741 GCF_006229205.1 Suricata suricatta
AACTGATTTCTGTACATAGATTTTGTATCCTGCAACTTTACTGATTTCATTAATCAGTTCTAGAAGGCTTCTGGTGGAGTCAATTGGGTTTTCCTTGTAGAGTATCATGTCATCTGGAAAAAACCATATGATCCTGTCGATAGATGCAGAAAAAGCATTTGACAAAATACAGCACCCTTTCTTAATAAAAACCCTTGAGAACGTCAGAATAGAAGGAACTTACCTAAAAATTATAAAAGCAGTTTATGAAAAGCCCACAGCCAATATTATCATCAATAGGGAAAAACTGAGAACTTTCCCCCTGATATCAGGAACACGACAGGGGTGTCCACTCCCACCACTGCTGTTTAACATAGTGCTGGAAGTCCTAGCATCAGTAATCAGACAACAAAAGGAAATAAAAGGTAACAGAATGGTCAAAGGCTTTCTTAAAACTATGTTGCAGTTCAGACTCTTCCACATAATCCTTCCTTCCTTCCCTTCTTCACAAGGATCAGATCCAGACAATGGCCCACCAACTCTCCAGTTTCCCTTCACTCCTTGTCTTTCCTCATAGCCATTCTTCTAATAAAGCTCTTGCATACTAAACCCCATTTTAGTGTCTGCTTACACAGTAGTTTTTGATATATTGATTTATTCTACTTTTTATAAAAATCTCATGAAATAGCTTATTAATTAGGGCTCATTTTAAATCATACAAAACTGATTTTTTTTTTCAAGAACAAGAAAACATGTTCAAGTAGTGGGGACAAGTGGAAAGAGCTGTAGGTTTTGGAGTTTTTTGTTATTGTTTTGGTTTGGTTTGGTTTGGGTTTGAGTTTGTTTGTTTTATGTCTGAAACGTCCATGGAAAGATGCTTAGTTATGGCTGGGTCTAAGGTTTAATCAATGTCATTAAGAATTACTTTCTGTCTTTCTGTTGGCTCTGAAGTTCCCTATTTTGGTTTGCATTTTGTAAGAGCTTATATTTTTGTATTTACTCTGGGTTTACATCCTCCTCTTAACTGCAGTGGTTGAGAGCTTCTACCTTCCCCATAACTCCAGTAAAAGTCCTAGACGTGAATTCCATTGACTTTAGTCAGACTAGATAACCATACCTGAAGTAATCATTGTGGCCTGGAGGATGGGATAAATTGATTGTCTTAGTGCTAGAGCATGATCTTACCCTGAAGCTGAAGGTTGGGTCTGTCCCATTCAATCACATGGATAGAGAATGGAGAAAAGGAAGTTTTGATAATAGAAAATTAGAATATTCTCTTCAAAGAGGAGCAATCTCTAGACATTATATGTTGATCATAGAAATGTATTACAAATGTATTTGTTAAAATTCAGATTGGTGGGCATCACCCTCATAATTTCTGATCATAAGAATTTGCTTTTCTAACAATTGATGTTCCTAGGTGACGGCAATGCTGGTCTAGGGACCACACTTTGAATGTTCCTGCTATGAATAAGTAAAAAATGTTAACCCTTTTGAGGAATTACTAAATTCCAAGCAGTTATAAGGTTTACATACAATATCTCATTTAAGTTCACAATCATATGAGGGGGCAATTAACCGTTATTGTCTCCATTTTGAAGTTTTAGAAAGCTAAGCTTCAAAAAAACTAAGTAACCTTACCAAGGATACATATTAGAAAGTGTCAAAGTTGGAATTAAAATTCAATTGGCTCCAAAGAAAATTTTACTAAGACAAACAGCCAGGAGGATGACATCCACCTATGAAAAACAGACACCAGTTAGTTCCCCACTATTGGATTATCCATGGTGTATGTGATTTGAAGTTTAAAAATCAATTAACTACCACTTTCCCAAGATCATCCATGTTCATTATATCCTAGGCACATATAAACACATCCAGTAATTATAAAAATGGTAACGGCTCCATGCCAGTTTATAACCAAGACCAGAATCCACACCATAGAAATACCTAGAAAGGACATGTTCCTCTCAGAAATTCCTCTTGAGTTCCTGATGCAGTTGGAAATTTTAGTATGTCATCAACTATACAGCAGTCATAAACCACCATTCCTTTTTATCTAGTTTCTAATGCAAGAAGAAGCACATTCTTAATGATGACCTAATCTTATCTCATGAAATAAAGCTCAAGGATGATGAACGCGAAATTACAAGTGATTATTTGTCCGGTCCCGCCCTGGCAAGCAGGGCAGTAAATCGGGTCATAGGTTTCCTGTGGGAGGGAGAGAGAGTAGGGCAGGAAGGGGCGCACAGAGAGTGAGGTAAGACAGCAATTTCTGATCAAGCCCAATTTATTAAGAAAAATCCAACCTTTATAGGGTTTGGGGCGGGAAACTCACCCAGGTTGGTCGCCAGGTAACAGAGTCAAATGATTATTAGACAAAGGGAAACCGAAACTGAAACTCCAAACACAGCATCAAAAGGAGAGCCCAGACTTGCGTCTGCGATGCTGGGCAGGGGTACTTGACACTGCATAAGTCCGAATGCGGTTGATCTTTTGTTCAATTTGGCTTCTCCCGTCTGGCCCAGTCTGGCTGTCTCCAATGCCTGGATCAGGAAATGCGCTCTCCTGGCCTCTAGATGTTAATCTTGTTTTTCTGGCCGCTCCCTGGAGAGTGATACTTCCTTGCCTGAGGTGGCCGAACTCGACAGTTCCCAACAATTATTTTTAAACTCATGGCAACTTTCCTGGACACTTTTAGTACTTGTTTAATTTTTCTAGAAAACCATAGTCATTGTTACCTATAATGTAATAGTTCATCTACAGAAAGGATTTCCTAGTTTCCTTAAAGGTTCATTGGGTTTTAAAGAAGAATTTATCACATTAGATCATGGCATATTCCACTGCCAAGCAAAACCTTATGTTTACAAAAAATGGAACCATAAAAAACTATTAATTCTAGTTTACAAATAGCCTGTAGTTGAGGAAGGAAGGAGTAAAGTTCACATATGAAGGGAAAAATAAAAGAATGCATGACAACTAGGACTTTAAACTCTGAATATATGAATTGTGATCTAGTCTCAGGAACTGCATTTATCTAATAAAGAATTGTAACAAATTTGTCATGCATAAGGTCCTGTGAAAAATGTTACAGAAGATGCAGAGAACATTAAAACAAACACTTCCTTTATAGAAACAATAATCTGAGAAAAAAAGTTGACACAATATCTATGGATTTTTAATTTTTTAAAATATTTTTTATTTATTTTTGAGAGACAGAGACAGCAAGAGTAGGGGAGGGTCAGAGAGAGAGGGAGACACAGAATCTGAAGACAGGCTCCAGGCTCTGAGCTAGCTGTCAGCACAGAGCCGGATGTGGGCCTTGAACCCATGAACCATGAGATCATGACCTGAGCTGAAGCCAGATTCTTAACCAACTGAGCCACTCAGGCACCCCAGTATCTATGGATTTTGAATACCTATAAATAACCGGATCTCATACTGCATACCTAGTTAAGGTAAAGCTTATAGTACTCTTATGAAGATATTTAAATAAGATATTAAAGTGAGTAGCTGACTTCTACTCCAAAAATCAAAAAGGACTCAAAGCTAATTAGATATATCTGCCATCATCTTCCCAATGGCTAGCACCTAGGACATTGCCATCACCATGAACAAAACACAAAGGCAGCACTATGTCTTAGTTCTACCCAGAAGAAAGAGGAAAGAGAACATGGAGACAACAGGCACAATGCTGTAGAGCCTAGGCCAGAAGCGGCACCTGTTATGTTATGTTCTGTTTACATTCCATTGGAAAGAATTTAGTGAAATGGCCATAGTTAGTCACAACTATCTGCTGTAAGGGGAAAGGGAGAACAAATTTTTGATGGACAACTAGCAGTCTCTTCCCTAGTACTACACATGATTTATTTCACCTAATCCTCACAACTATATAATGACGTAGACATTTTTATTTCCACATTATATATGATGTGACTGAGGTTTGGAGAAGTGAAGCAGTCAGTCCAAGGTCACATGAAGTCATTGACTAGAAAAACTGGAATTGAAACCACAACACACCTGATTTGGGCCTCTGCGGATAGCCACTGTGACAAGGAACAACTATTACAACACTGCTTTATCATCACTCTAAACACATAAATGGCTAAAATATTGGGAGGAATGTGAAAAAAAAATCCTTTTCTTCTCATGTGAAACCAGTTAATAATAATGATAGATACATGAGTTCATAAAAATTGTGAATCTTGACAAAAGACCAAAAATGTATAGCTTGTGACCCACCACCAGAGACAGAGAGCCTTGTTTCACTACAGCTTGTCCCCAGCAACTCTTTTCATCCATTTTTGGTTTTTTGGGGGGTAAAGTGGGGTAATGTTATTATAATTAACTAGTTTCTCAATAGAAGGTGTTATTTGGCCAAACCAAGAGGAATTGCAATCAAGGAAGAACTGGCTGTGGACACTGAGTTGAAAACTATAGCTGAACTGCATGACATTTGAAAGGTTGGGGAGTTGTTTTTATTGTCATTTTATTTCACAAGTGCAATTTAATTTCTACAACCTTTTTTATTCACCATATTTCAAATGTCTACCACCATGTACAAAAAAACAGAGAGATATGTGGAACCTCCAAAGAGAATCATGGGCCGCTTGCCACTTGCAATGTGAAGACAGAGTGGCTCTTTATTTCAAAGGGGTATCAGCCACTTCCTGAAGTTTCTCAAGAACATCTGAAGGATTGGGAAAACATAAAGAAAAAGAAGGATGAGAGAGACTATGCTGGAGCAAAGAAGTCAGGAAAGCTTTATTAATAAGAGTGTTTTAAAAATGTCAGAGTATTTAAAGAGCTGAATAATTTTGGGTATCTGGGACTTGTTTTTTTAGTTATTTAACATGAGAGAGAATTCTGGTAAACTTTTATTAGACATCTCATCACTTTATGCTTGGGAATGACATCTGCTAGGCAGCTAGCATCTGCTAGGACTAGAAGGAGTGACTAACTTGAACTCACCACACTGTTGTATAACCTTACCCATGGCTGGCAAAACACCTATCAGGGAAACAGCAATAGTAGCCATGTCATCTCACTGCAGAAAGAAGGATGGTTTTGGCTGATAAGTGACAGAAAGCTTGACATCTGACCATTTATCACTTGAAAAACTCCTAAACAAACAAAAGAAAGTGCAGTGGATATTCAACCTAAAACAAGTGAAATAAACCATCCAACCTCCCTGTCCACGTACTATGGATACACTCAGAACAATGAGCCAGACACTACACCCCTCTATGGTTTTCCCTTCCACACTGGATTCCTCCAAATGTCCTTACGGGCATGACTCATTTTTACTCTGTCCTGTAAGGTTGGTGCATGGCCTTGCTCTTTCTTTTCCTAATATCCTCTCTAAAGCTATGACTTTACTTCAAGAACAGAAGAAACATCAATCAAGAAATAGATTTTCTTCAATTGTTCAGATTAATCAAAGTGTCTTTACACATTGGAAAATTCAGCGGAATCCAAGATAGTGTAGAAACAAGGAGTGGATATTGTTGGGAGACAATTCTCCATGGAACTCAAGAGCATTGGAAGATGGCAAGATTAGTTTTTTCTTCTAGAGCAGAGGGCAGGATTGTCTATTGTCTACTAGAACACAAATCATCTCTCTCCCTCAGACAAATGTTGGGTGAGTCTATTCACGGCCTCATTATAAAAGATTTGGATTTCCTAATCTTGGAGCTCCTCAGCTGTGGCACAATCCCATTGCATGCACTGCATTCCTCTGGCCTTTTTGCATCACCCCTGTGAGACTTGGATTATAAGAGAAACAAATACCAACATGAAGTTCATGTAATTTGTATAGCTATGAATGGTAAAGTTCTTTGTCTCTGACCCAGGAGTCTTGTGCTTTCTGCTTGTATCCATGAAACTGTAGCAGGCTAATTTGTCAGATTGTCAGTAGAATAAAACTGCAGATACTTCACAGTATTGACAACCACTTCTCTGTAATTTTGTCTACAAATTAATTTCAAATTGATCCCCAAAAGATTTTATTTTTCTTTCATCTATATATCCCTGATGTTTCTACAAACTCCATTATAACACTTATTGAAAGTTATTATTCAAATAAATATCTTTCTCTCATTTGGCTTTGTGCTCCTAAGACAAAGGCCCATGTCTTATTCATCTTTGAAACTACAACTACTAGTACAAAACAGATGTTTAGTAAGTGAATCAAAATATTGTATTTGAAAGAACCAAGTTAAGTTCTTGAGATATTAATTGTCTTCTTGGCATGGTAAACTCTCCATCTGGTTCTTATTTATATATTCAGCTATCCTGGTAATCTTAACATAACCACTCAAGTACCCATAATTTCATCTGGTGTGGCAATGCTATGAAAATCATCTCTGTCTGGGAGGCACAAAGAGCCTATGGCAGTTTTGCAGTGATCCCAACTGTTGGCAAACTCCAGCAAAATATTCTGCTGTAGTTCATTTTTTCCCCCCAAATGTCTTTGCCTATATTCTAGGTAAAACACAGTCTGGGAATAAACTTTTCTTCCCAGGAATATGGTATCTTTTCCAAGACTCAAATGTCCCTACCCATAGAAAAGATAAGGGTACCACCATTTCCAAGAATAATTGTTGTAATTCTTCCATAACTTTCCCAAGACAGACAAATTCATTTCCTCATTCTTCCATAGCTCTTGATTCTTTTCAGTATCCTCTTTCTCCTCCCAGCTAATGGGTAGATTTGAATGACAGATGTTCAAAAAGGCAGCAGTGGTTCCCACTGTTCCCACAGATAAAATGTGGTGTCATTTTCTAAAAGGGGACCTTAAGTGAGAATAAAACTCTGTGGGAAGAGATTTATGGTTAGAGTGAAATAGGAAACTTTTCCTTTCTCAAGATATTTTTTCTAAGGGAAATAAAAATTCCCTCTACACAAGCATAGTTTGATCATAACTATTGTATTTGGCACCATTCAAAAACTCATTTTCCACCAAAGTAAAGAAATATATTTGAAACAGCTTGCCCCTTCCCATCACTCTCAAGAAAAAGCAGAGTGTAAAATTTTGTGGATTTTACAATACTCTTTTAGTTAAAAGAAGCTGGACACATGTATAAAATATATTTTTAGAGATGTATAAATACGTGTTATTAAAATGAAATCAAAGACTCCTCATAATCTGTAAAAAAAATATTGATAAGTGCTGATGAAAGACCATGTCTTTATTTCCACCTTTGAAGGAAGATTATGATTATGTTTTAATTAAGCAGCTCAACCCAGATTACCATATTTTAAGAATGAATAATTCACCTTTATTGCTTCCTCTGTTCTTTACTTCTCACTGATAACATTCTATGATTTAAAGTAATTTGGGACACTGCTTTCTCACATTAAAGGAAGGAACAAAGAGCATGCTATAATAACTTAGAAGCCTATACTTGACTTTCCTCTCAGCCACTTACTAGATTGAGGCAAGTTACTTAAGTTTAATTAGACTCAGTTTCATCACCTGTATAGTGTCAAATATATCACATTAATCTTTAGATTTTCTAAGAGTTAAGCAAAATAATATAAAAGTTTTTTCATAGTACTTGTTACATGGTAGATGTTCAGAAATTAATACTAGTCACTGTTTTGTGAGACTTACAACATGCCAGGCACAATGCCAAACACTTAGTATATAATGGCTTAATAAAATAGGTACTATTAAAAGTCTTATTTTACTAGTGAGGACTCTAGGCTCAGAGAAATTACATATTTTACCTGAGTTCATAGATAATCTTTTGTTTTTAATTTTTATTTTTTAAGTAATGTCTATACCTAATGTTGGGCTTGAACTCATGACTCCTGAGATCAAGTGTCACACACTCCTCTAACTAAGCCACCCAAATGCACCAAGACCATAGAACTATAATTAAAAGCACAAGGATATAATCCCAGCAAGATCTTCTGACTCTGGGCCCAATAACCTTTCCAATAAATGTAAGCCACTGGGAATAGGTCTAAAGTGATTCCATTTCACTCTCCACTTTAGCCACATACAAACTGCCAATTGCTTTCCCACAAACCTGCTTCACAGTGTCCATCTTTAAAAATTTCATAACAAATTTTGATTTGCAATAACTTCTGTCAGGGGCTGAGATTCACTGGTTTCTGCAGCCACCTTTGTTCCATGGGGCAGAAGATGAGATCAAGACTACCTATAGTACTAGGTGATAATAACTATCCTTAGATGTGACTTCAATAAAGAATCAAACTCCACAAGAAAACCTTTTATCCTCAGCTGTCTGCCCAGGTGTCTTAGGAATAGTCCTATGTGTACTTATTTCTCCTATTCCCAACATTAGCTTGCTGAATCTTTTTCCTATTCAGTCACTCTTCTGAACACATTTCATGCTTCTTAAAATAAATGATGCTCTTTATGATGGTCTTATGGTTTATGCTAATGCCATTGTAGTACCCTATCCCTTAATCTAGATTCTATATTTTCACTGATGTTTATATCCAGTATCTAAACTCTGGCCCAATATCCCCTGTAACCAAGTACAGTTTCCTATTTATATTTTTGTGCATGTAAAAATTGTATAAAGGATTTTTTGTAGTAAAAATAGTATATACTTCTGGGAAATTTTTCAAGCTCTACATATATAAAAATGGAAGTCTGCCCTCCTAATCTTATTTTACTTCCTGAAGTTGAATACTATTAACAATTTAGTTTGAATCCTTCTAAACCCTTCTGTATATAAAATCTACCCAATTGTATATAAATATATATATTGTATATATGTATATATATCATACATTGTTTATATATATAGTACATAGTTTTGCATACTCTGCAATTGTATATTGTATACATATACAATTTCTTTAGATAAATGGAATCATAGATTTTTTAACTTGCTTCATTTCAATAAACAATATATTGTTTATAGACCTCTGTCCATGTCAACACATATTGCAATACCAATTCTTTTCTCTAAGAGTATGATATTCTACTATATTAGTGTCTTATATTTAGCCAGTTTCCTATTGATGGACATTGATTCCAGTGTGAAAGCTATTATAGTCAATACTGCAATAAATATTTTGTATGTAGCTAAGTACTTGTTATTTTTATAGAACGAATTCCTAGAAGTGGAATTGCTGATTCATAGAGTAGACACAATCAAAATTTTGACAGACATTGTGTTTTTTTCCCCTAACATATTCTTTAACATTGGATATAACCAAAGTTTTCTTTTTCTGACACTGTAATTAACATTCAAAAAATCTTGTTTTACTTATATTTCATCAAATATTAATACAATTCAATATTATAGTTTCAATTCTACTTCTCCATGAAGCTCTAGTAGTGCTGCATCTTAATTCCAGCCTAGGTCTCCTGCTGATCTGCCTGCCAACTTGACCCATCACTATCATCACTTTTAAGATAGACATTTTGGGATCATCTAGCATCCCACCAATTTATAAAGAAAAGCCCAGAGAAGTCAGAGGACATGCGATATGTAGTGAATTTAGGGTGGGTCAATGCAGTTGCCATCTTACTAGCTGCTGTCTTAGGCAGATACTATGTTCAATAGAATTCATGTTTCTCTTTTGTGTCTACCATGGTATAGTAAGTACTAAATAATTTTTTGTTAAATTAATAAATTGAAAGAAAATAAGCTCTTTTGTTCTCTAGTGGTAAGAAGATATATTAGTAGATGCCTCTAGTAATTGCAGTATTGAAACCAAAAAAAAAAAACCCCAATACTAGACTTTTATTTCTTTCCTGTATATGATATCCAAATTTTGCTATCCAAATCTTGTATTATGATATGCATATGTGTGCTAAGGTGCAAAAAGACAGATACATACAAAATGTTCAACACACAAGATACCAAGTAGGTAAATATCAATCACATAAAAGTGTCACTTTTTATTTAAAAGTAAAACACTCAGATGTAATTCCTACTTCAATGAGATCCAGGGTCCAGTACGGCAGGGAGACAAATTGGAATAGAGGGATCTGGTTAAGCTATTTGGAGTATGAACTAGTAAGGTTCACATGGGTTTTCCTGAAGGAAAAAATCAAACGAATAAAGTGGAGGGAATCTAGCTATGAGCAATCTCAGGTAATTTGTCTCAGGGAACAGCTGGGAATTAGATCTGAGAACCACTTTCCACTTTTCTTCTTGTACTCCACATAACTCCCTAACAACATCTATATTCTATAATGTTCCACCATCCATACCACTCCCTTCATTCTAAAGAAACAGCAACTATACCCATTTTTATTGCTGTTTAACATTAGTACAAACTCAGTGGTTTAAAACAACACTCATTTATTGTTTCAGAGTTCTTTAGGTTAGAAGTCCAAACATGGCAGATTAGGTTTCTTGCTCAGGGTCTCACTAGACAGAAATCAAGATATTGGTTAGGGCTTTGTCCTTGTCTGAATCTTAGAGTCTCCACCCAGGCTCATTCACACTGTAGGCAGAATTCAGTTTCTTTTAGTTGTAGTGTAGGTCCATATTTTCTTGCTCTTTGTTGGTCAGTGATCACTCTCAGCTCCTAAAGCCTGCCCTCAAGTTATAGCATGTGGCAATATATTACATGACCATTTGGCAATACATCATATGGCCATATCACAGTATGACATCTTGCTTCTTCAAAGCTAGCAGGAACATGTCTTCAGTCTATATGGTAGAAATATACATAACATAAGGTACTCATGATAAAGACCATCACCTTTGTCCCATCATGCAACCTAAAAAAAAGAATGACTGCCCAATCATATTCATAATTCTCACCCACATTCAAAATGATTATACAAAACATTTTAAATTTTTTTTTTAATTTAGGGGCTCCTGGATGGCTCAGTCGGTTAAGCATCCGACTTTGGCTCAGGTCATGATCTCACGGTTTGTGGGTTCGAGCCCCGCATTGGGCTCTGTGCTGACAGCTAGCTCAGAGCCTGGAGCCTGCTTCTGGTTCTGTGTCTCCTTCTCTCTCTGACCCTCCCTGCTCACGCTGTCTCTCTCTGTCTCTCAAAAATAAATTAAAAAAAACATTTAAAAAATTCAAAAGGATTATACAAAGCATTAACTCCAGGGTGTAGGAATCTTGGGGATCAACTTAGAATTCTGCCTGCCACACAAATACAGCAGATAGAAGCCCAAAGTGACTCTGGGAAAATATAGGACAAAAGATGAACAAACTCATTAGCAGCCTAGGAAATGGGAGTTGTAAGAGTAGAACTGTAAGTTGGAATGGTTTTAAGCAAAAAAGAAATATGTTCAGAAAAGTTTGAATATATTTTGTTGGTTTAAAAATTATCATGTATGGTATATCATAAGAAATAAATTGTTAATAATTCAGATTTTTCAAAAAACCAAATATTTTTTCAGTTACATAAACATAAGTTACTTAAAATTTTTAGTTTTTAAAATAGCATTTAGTGACTTAAAAATAATTTGTATATTAAAATATCAGAATACTAAAAACCAGTATGTCTCCCGGGCTCAGGGAAATAAATCAACATCAATCTTCATAAATTATTCTCCTATAAAAATGGCTACTTAAGTATTAAGAAAGCTTACTCATTTTCTAAATATATAGGCTTTTTTTTCATATCCATGAAAACTTTGGCTTATTTCCTAGCTTACATTCTTCTACAGTAGGAAATGGAGACTTTGTTCTTTTCATTTTTTTCCTGCTCTTCCACATTTCATTAAATCTGTGCTCTCCATTCTCTTTTCTTTGGTTTATAATGAAGTCAGTCTTTTCCCTTTCCAGTTAATTTTTTTAAATTTATTTTTGAGAGACAGAGAGAGACAGCGTGAGCAGGGGAGGGTCAGAGAGAGAGGGAGATACAGAATCTGAAGGTTCCAGGCTCTGAGCTAGCTGTCAGCACAGAGCCTGACGCGGGGCTTGAACCCATGAACCATGAGATCATGACCTGAGCCAAAGCCAGGTGCTTAACCGACTGAACCATTCAGGCTCCCCTCCAGTTAATTTTTAAAGCTTTTTTTTTTTAAATTTTTTAATGTTTTTATTTATTTTTGAGACAGAGAGAGAGCATGAGAGGGGGAGGGGCAGAGAGAAACGGAGACACAGAACCAGAAGCAGGCTCCAGGTTCTGAGCTAACTATCAGCACAGAGCCCTTCGCGGGGCTGGAACCCACGAACGTGAGATCTGACCTGAGCTGAAGTTGGAGGCTTAACCGACTGAGCCACCCAGGCGCCCCCCCTCCAGTTAATTTTTAAAACAAAATTTCACTGATGCTGAAACACCTCTTGTCCACTGTTACCTACAGGCAAAATCCTTGCCACCCATGGGAAATGAATGAATTGAATATTTCAAACAAATAAACATAAACATTTTAACTTTCGACACATTCTACTTTGAATTACCAATTCAGTAGCTCTGATACATCCTTGGTTAGGCTGAGTTGAGCTTAAATCTGTTGCACAGCAGGAGTAGAAATATAGTTCTGTAAGGTAAGATTGAGAGCTGCCAAATACTGTTTGTTTATTTCCTTTTCTTTGAATTATATCTTGCTTATCCTGGGGTCTAAACTACAAACACATGACAAGCTTGTTTCACTGTGTTCTTACCACCACTCCCTTTATCATTTTAAAGCAAATCCTACATGTCAGATATTTCATATCATAGAGATATATGATCAGCTTGTGCCTCTAAATTATGTGATTCCTTTTAGAAAACATAAAAGATATAATCATAATAAATTATATTTCATATCATATTCATATCCTATCATATCATAAAATCTAGTAATAATAATAGCAAATTTACAATCGTTCCTTAATATCATCAGAAAACCAGAAGGGTGTTTGTTCACATATCCTTGATTTTGTCTTATAAGTCCTATAAATAGATAATTCATTTAAATAAAAGTGTAAATAAAGTCCAAACATTGAGATGACTGATATGTGTTTTACATCTTTCTACTTTTGCTTTTGTTTCTTCTATTTCTTTATGCTGTTGAAGATACCTGGGCGTTTATTCCATAGAGGTTTCTAAAGTCTATTATGCTAATTGTACTTCAGTGTTGTCCTTTACTGAGTTCCTTTGTTACCTGTATTTCCTATAAAATTGGTAGGTAAATCTGGATGCTTAATCAGATTCAGATTATTTTTTTTTCTATTCTGAGAACATTTCCTTCATGGGTAATCTTTCATACTTTTATCATGCTTGTTTTTCTTTTTTGATATCAACTATTGATGCATATTACTCAGACCCATTAATTCATGGGGGGTACAAAATAGTAATATCTGTTATGACTTCTTCATTTATTAGCTAGACTACCTCCACAAAGGGAAATTTCCCTTCATTAATTATTTGGTTGCTGAGCTAAAGTTATATAAGAATTGAGGACAAATGCTTGCTTCTTTCTCTTTTTAAGTTTTCAAAAATAAAGATCACCAAAAGTCATCAATGATTTGCTTTTAATATCATGAAATCAAACATACTTGATGTGGTTCAATCCATATAATTTTTGTTTTACCTAATGCTCAAGTTATTTCATCTTTGACTAGGGGAAGCTCATTCAGGTTGTCTTCTGAGTTCTTTTGGTATAATCCAGAAGTCTTTGATAGTTACTTTGTTTTCCAATAAGTAAAGGATGTTTCAGGCTCACTTTGTACATTTCTTGTTGTCTTATTCTGGAATCAGCCATTTCTCAGAAAAACACAAGTACCTTTTAATGTAAATGGAAGAGATCATAATCTGGCCACTAAGCATAAACTTTACTATTGGGTTAGTCATTACCTTTAGGCATTTACAGTGTACAGAGGTAGGAAAAGATTTTTAAAATAAACTACACCACCAATTCATGTTGATAATTATAATTCAGACTTGTTTATAAAGTTCTGGGGTTTTTTTTATAATCACATCATTGAGATCTAATTCACATCTATAGAATTTATCTATCTAAAGTGCATAATTAAATGCTTTTTAGTATATTCACAGTTGCATAACCATCACCACAATTTTAGGACATTGCCATCACCACAAAAGAAACCCTGTACCCTTTAGTTATCATCACCCATGTCTTCACACTCTCCCTCCCCCAACTAGCCCTAAGCAACAAACTTATACATATACAACAAACAAATACATATATTTATGTATTCTGGACACTTTATACAAATAGTTATATAATATGTGGTCTTTGTCGCTGGGTTCTGTTACTCAGGATCAGGTTTTCAAGGTTCACTCATATATGCAGCATATATTAGTACTTCATTCTTTTTTATGGCTGAATAACATTCTATTGAATGGGTTTGCCACAATGTATTTATTTATTCATCAGTTGATGAATATTTGTGTTATTTCCATTGTTTGGCTATCAGGAATAATGTTGCTATGAATAATTCACATGCAAGTTTTTATCTGAAATTATATTCATTTCTCTTAGAGATATACCTAGAAGAGTAATTGCTGGATCAAATGGTAAATCTATATTTAACCCTTTGAAGCACTGTCAATGGTTTTCCAAGTGACTGCACCAATTTACATTCCCACTGGCAGTGTTTGAGATATTTAACAACTTTTCTTATTTGTTGACTCTTTTGTTCTAGCCATCGTGATGAATGTGAAATGGTATCCCATTGTCGTTTGGATTTGCATTTCCCTGATGACTAATACTGGTGAGCATCTTTCCATGTGCATTTTTATATCTTCCCTGGATAAAAACCTATTCACACCCTTTGACTATTTTAAAAATTGTATTGTCTTTTTATAACTGATATAAGATGTCTCTGTATATTTTAGATACATATTTCTTATAAGATATATGATTGGTAAACATTTTTTCCCATTCTGTGGCTTATTTACCATCAGACCTCTCCCTACAGTTCCAGCTTTTTCTGCCTCTTACCATCACAGTAAGATAGGCTAGCCATGGCTTACTTCCTGGCCTTCTATATGGAATCCACAAATTCTAGCTGGAAATTTTTCTCTACTTCATAAACTCTAATTAAACTTTCAAAGCAATAAAGCCTTCTCCAATGACCTCCAGAAGATGATAACCCAATTAACCTTCATGTGTATCTCCTGTAGTACCTAACCTGATCTTTGCACATAGTGGACACAAGTAAGACTTAATTAATTATTGCATGCTGTTAACTCTGAGGACAATAAACATTCAGAGAAAGATTACATAAATGTGGCCTATGGAAGTAAAACATATTCCTGGAAGATGTCAAACTTCAGCTAGACTCCTATATAAATTAGAAGGGTTTGTTTTTAAACACATTTACATATTCCAATGGTGAGCAGTAGTCATCCTCCTGCCAACTTCATTCAGAGTTTAAATCTATTTTCTGAAGTACATCCTTGGGAAGAAAAAATACAACTCATCCATAGCTTCTTTTTATATAAAAACTCTTACAAAATTACTTACAATCAATGTTTTTATTCCAGATTCCAGTTCACATCTCCAAATCTCACTCATTTTTCAAAAGAGCCTACTAGTATCTTCCTTAGTCTGATTCTACAACACTTACTTACCTCAGGAATGTTTTCAATTGTGCTTAGATTTACCTAAGAATTGAGAATGGCCATCTAACTAAAACTTATCCATTTATAAATGGGAGATGGTATAGTGTGATCATTCTTGGAGAGTGTTATCAGAGTTTTGATTTTCCAAAATCTTATCTTTTCCAATTTCCTTTTTAAAAATAACTGTTGTTCATTAGGACTCACCCAAAACTGTGATTCTGAGGTTATATCCGTAAGATCTTTCAGAATCCTACTATTTAATTTTTACAACTCTAAAGAAATATGCTAATTTATGGCACCTAAGTTCTTTCCCACATCTGACCTTGCTTGAACTTTAAATATCTCATCACCATGTCTGTTCTATTCTTTCCATTTTAATGTTAATTTCTTCAGAGTAAAAAATGGGGGGGAAGGGATCTGCCACTACTATAAAGAGCAGTTAGCAAGCAGGCTTACTTTTGGGAAGATGGTAGAGTAAGAGGAAACTAAACTCACCTTATCCCAAAGATACAACTAAATAACATTCACATCAGTGCAAATAACCCAGAAAATGGACCAAAGACTGACAGAATAGATTCCACAGTTAAATGTAGATAAGAGGCCACACTGAAGAGGCTAGAAAGGGCAGAGATATGGTTGGGAGCTAAACTCTGCAGATCTGGCTATGGAGAAAGAGAGTTGCAGACATAGACAAGGGTGAGAGACAAACTTTCACACCAGGGAGTCTGCATGGGGAAGATGAATCCCCACTGCATTTAGCTGTAAAAATCAGAGGTACTGAATTTCAAATTTTGTGAGTTCTTACAACCAGTGGGACTTAAAGCTTAGAACTTTAAAAAATCAGCAGGCTCAGCTCTGGAAGAGCCTTGAGAGCAATAAGAAACTGAGTCCTGCCCTTAAAGAGACAGTAAAACAAACAGCCCAGGAAGATGCAGCTTAGAGGCAGCAGTTTGAAAAACTCCTGAGGCATACAGGAGTGGGAGTTAGTTCCAATTCTCAGAGGTCACTGAGAGACTTCTCCATGAACAAAAGTGCTGGCAGGTGCTATTTTCCTACACCCCCCCACAGTAAAATCAGATGACCACCTGTGAGAACCAGCATGGCACAGGTGTTCATACCTAAGTTGCTTACAGCATGCCTTGCCCCCTCCAGCCAGGCATAGTCTTAAGTCTTCTCTTCCAAAAGACAAGCACATCTTACCAATACTGCATCTCTTGACCTCCCTAAGATGACACATGCACTTTGTTAAATCTGCACCCCTTGCCCACACAAGTTTAGCAGAGCAGCCCTGGCTGGTCTTAGTCTCCTCACTGACCATACGACTGACACACAAAGTTTATGACCAGCACAACTCCACTCCCTGAGCACTTGGCAGAGCAGCCTGGCCAGCTCATTCTCAGCAGCAGCGGAATGTCCCCCATGGAGGAGAACCAATGCAAACTTGTTAAAAGTGTGCACCCCACTCCCTACTTTCAAGAACAAGAGATAGAGCTGATTTTCCTAACACAAAAAAACAGACATAATTAGGCAAAATGAGGAGACAGAGGAAAATGTCCCAAACGAAAAAACAGGACAAAATCACAACAAGAGACCTAAGTAAAGCAGGGAAAAGTAATATGCCTGATAGAGAATTTAAAGTGATGATCATCTGCTTCAACATGGTGGAGAGTTAGGGGTTCCATAGTTTCTGCCTGCATCTCTCAAACAAAGAAGGACTGAAGCCAAAGGACTCTGAACCCCAAGAGTCTGGGAGGAAAGGAGACAGAGTCTACTATGAAGACAGGCTCATAGGTGCGTGACTGCAAACTGGAGGAAATAAAAATGGCCTGGTACATAAAGGTGCAGACGAGAGGGACCCCCTTCTGTGGAGAGACAAAAAGAAGAGAAAGAGCAGATGGGGAAATGTAGGACTATATCCAGACAAGAGAAAAACCTTGGACCAGGACAGAGAAGGATTCAACCATCCCATCTTTAACTGGAGGGCTTTCGGAGAGAGATCTCATCTTTAGCTGCAGGGCTTTCTTTGGACGGGGGCCAGTTGGCCTGTTCCCGTGCCTGTGGACAAGAGGAGTCCCCTCCAGGTTCGGTGGTACCTCAGGGGCACAGTCAGCATCAGGAGGAATCGGTCCCCTGTCCTGAAGTGCTGCAGCTCATGGGATTACATTTCAGGCGGTATCATTAACAACCACGGGGTGGAAGTTTGGAACACAGCTGGGTGTGGGACATAGGAGACAGCCCACCTCGTATGTGTCCATGGCATGGTGAAGGCAGATCCAAAATAGTGATTTGGAATACCTAGTCCGTGGAGAAGGGACTGGGGGTTGCCATTTTTATCCCCACAACCACCAAGGCAGGGCCTCAGGGACTGGTTCACTGGGCCCACAGTGGAGGCGGGTCCTGCCAACACCAAACCACACTCATCCGCTCAGGGTAGCTGCTTATCTACTGGAGCTGGGTAGATGCTGGGGAAACAGACAGCCCCTTCCTCAAGACCAACACTGCTGTATTACCTGGATTAACTCTAGGTCAGTCCTTGTTATTGATATCTACTCTCCTTTTATTCTTTCTTATCTCTTTGCTCCTCTAGGATGGTTACTCTAGTTATTGGTTTACTTAGACAGACATATTTATTCCGTCCTCTTGATGCATGTCCTACACTTCCTTCTTTACTTTACTTTCCCTTTCTATGGAATAATCATGCCGTATAGTTTCTCTGGGTAATAGTATCTTCATTTCTTTCTCCACACCTCCTTCCGTATTCTCCTTTTTCTCTCTCTCTGGATGAAGCCTTTTAGTTTTTCTGCCTGATCAATGTTCATTTTCTCTTTCTCCCCATCCCTGCCATTTCTCTCTTTATGTAGGCTCTTCCAACAGCACTGCCTCCCCCTACTCTTGATTTGTAGCTGGGGGGTCTGGTTTTAGCTTTTAGACTGTCTTTCATTTTTGGAGTTTTTTTGTTTTTGTCTTTTTGCTAGTTTGTTTGATTTGTTTGTGCATTTGTGTGTTCTTGTTCCTGTTTGTTTGTCTGTTTTCCATTTCAGGGCTACTTCAAGGAACAAACCAAAGCATACATGATGGAGAGAGACCAAGACATCACTGCAAGTAGGGATATAAGATAACAAAAGTCACAATAACAGAGAGCAAATAACACACTTCAAAAAACACTTCTGGAATGGCCAGGCCCTGAACAGTGTATGAGCCTCCTTCAATATAGCAATACTTGCAGGTGCAAAGCACATAACAAGCTTTTAACACTTATAAGAGAAGAAAGCTAGCCAAAATGACAAAATGGAAGAATTCTCAACAAAAGAAATTCCAGGAAGAAGTGACAGCTAAAAAACTGATCAAAGCAAATATAAGCAACATCGCTGAACAAGAATTTAGAATTATAGTCATAAAATTAATCACTGGGCTTGATAAAAGCATAGAAGACAGCAGAGACTTCATTGCTGCAAGATCAAGGATCTTAAAAATAGTTAAGATGAATTTAAAAATGCAATAAATGAGGTGGAAAATAAAATGGTGGCAGCCACAGTGTGGACTGAATAGACAGAGAGAAGAATAGTGAATAAGAAGATAACATTATGGAAAAAGAGGAAGCCAGGTAAAAGAGAGACAAATTGATCAGGGAGCATGAAAGGAGAAATCAAGAAATGAGTGATGCAACCAAACAGAACAATATCCATATCATAGGAATTCCAGAAGAAGAGAGAGAGGAAGGGGCTGAAGGGGTCCACGAACATATGATAGCTGAGAATGTACCCAACCTAGGAAAGGAAACAGACATTAAAATCCAAGATGCACAGAGAACTTGCCTCAGACGTAACTTGAATTGATCTTCTGCATGCATATCATAGTGAAACTGGCAAAATACAAGGATAAAGAGATAATTCTGAAAGCAGCTAAGAATAAACAGGCCTTAACATACAAAAGTAGACATGTCAGTGTAGTAGCGGACCTATCTACTGAAACTTGGCAGGCCGGAAAGGAATAGCAGGAAATCTTCAATGTGATGAATAAGAAAAATATGCAGACAAGAATCCTTTATCCAGCAAGCCTATCATTCAGAACAGGAGAGATAAAGATTTTCCCAAAAAAACAAAAACTAAAGGCATACATTACCACTAAACCAGCCCTACAGGAGATACTAAGAAGGATTCTGAGTAAAATGTGCAAGGAACACAAAGTGCCAGAGACATCACTACAAGCATGAATCCTACAGAGGACACAATAACTCTAAACCTATATTTTTCAATAATAACATTGAATGTAAATGGACTAAATGCTTCAATCAAAAGACATAGGGTATCAGAATGGATTAAAAAAAAGAATATCCATCTATTTGCTGTCTACAGGAGACTCAGTTTAGACTTGAGGACACGTTCAGATTAAAAGTGAGGGGATGGAGGACTATCTATCATGCCACTAAATAAACAAAAGAAAGCTGGAGTAGTTATACTTATATCAGACAAACTGCACTTTAAAGTCAAGGCAATAACAAGAGATGTAGAAGGGCATTATATAATAATTACAGGGTCTATCCATCAGGAAGAGCTAACAATTATAAATGTCTATGCACCAAATTCAGAGGCACCCTAATATATAAAACAATCACAAAGATAAGCTGTCTTATTCATAAATGGAGTCTTATTCAAACTTACAACAATGGATAAATAAACTAGACAGAAAATCACTAAAGAAACAATGGCCCTGAATGATACATTGGAGCAGATGGACTAGACAGACATATTTGGACCTTTCCATCCCAAAGCTGTGGAATTCACTTTCTTCTCAAGTGCGCATGGTACAATCTCCAAGATAGATCACATACTGGGTCACAAAGCAACCCTACATAAATATAAAAGAATTGAGATCATACCATGAATGCTTTCAGATCACAATTCTATGAACCTTGAAGTCAACCACAGGAAAGAGTCTGGAAAACCTCCAAAAGCATGGAGGTTAAAGAACATCCTACTAAAGAATGAATGAATCAACCAGGTAATTAGAGAAGAAATTAAAAAATATATGGAAACAGATGAAAATGAAAATGCAACAATCTACACTCTTTAAGATGCAGCAAAGGTGGTCCTAAGAGGAAAATACATTGCAATCCAGGTCTATGTCAAGAAACTAGAAAAAGCGCAAATAAAAAATTTAACAGTACACTTAAAGGAACTAGAAGCAGAAAAGCAAAGACACCCCAAATCCAACAGAAGAAGAGAAAAATGAAGATCAGGGCAGAAATAAACAATATAGAAACCCCCCCAAAAAGACAGTTGAACAGACCAATGAAACCAAGAGTCGGTTCTTTGAAAAAATAAACAAAATTGATAAACCTCTACCCAGACTTCTCAAAAAGAAAAGAGAGAGGATGCAAATAGATGACAACATGAATGAAAATGGATTTATTACAACCATTCCCTCAGAAATACAAGCAATTATCAGGGAATATGGTGAAAAATTATATGCCAATAAACTGAACAACCTGGAAGAAATGGATAAATTCCTAGACACCCAGACACTACCAAAACTCAAAGTGGAAGAAATAAAAAATCTAAACAGACCTGTAACTAGTAAAGAAATTGAATCAGTTATCAAAAATCCCCCAACAAATAGGAGTTCTGAACCAGATGGCATCCCTGGGGAATTCTACCAGACATTTAAAACAGAGTTGATGCCTATACTTTTCAAGCTATTCCAAAAAAATAGAAATGGAAGAACTTCTAGACTCATAATATGAAGCCAACATTACCCTGATTCCCAAACCAGACAGAGACCCAACAAAAAAAAAAAAAAAAAAAAAAAAGAACAACAGGTCAATATCCCTGATAAATATGGATGCAAAAATTCTCTACAAGATACTAGAAAATTGATTTCAACAGTATATAAAAAGAATTATTCGCCATGATGAAGTGGTATTCACTCCTCAGTTGCACAGTTGGTTCAATATTTGCAAATCAATAAATGTGATATACCACATTAACAAATGAAAGGATGCAAACCATAGGACTCTGTCAATTAATGCAGAAAAAGCATTTGACAAAATATAGCATGGTTTCTTCATAAAAACTCTCAAGAAAGTTGGGATATAAGGAAATTACTTAAACATAATAAAAGCCATTTACTAAAAAGCTCACAACTAATATCATCCTCAATGGGGAGAAACTGAGAACGTTTCCTCTGAGATCAGGAACACGACAGGGATGTTCACACTCACCACTGTTGTTTAATATACTGCTGGTAGTCCTAGCATCAGCAATCAGACAACAAAATGAAATAAAAGGCAGCAGAATTGGCAAAGATGAAGTCAAACTTTCACATTTCACAGATGACATGATACTATACATGGAAAACCCGATCAACTCCACCAGAAGTCTGCTAGAAATGATTCATGAATTCAGCAAACTTTTCTGGTACAAAATCAATGTACAGAAATTGGTTGCATTTTTATACACCAATAATGAAACAACAGAAAGAGAAATCAAGAAACTGATCACATTCACAATTGCACAAAAAAATATAAAATGCCTAGGAATAAACCTAATCAAATTGTAAAAGAGCCATATGATGAAAATTATAGAAAACTTATGAAGGAAATTGAAGAAGACACAAAGAAATGGAAAAACATTCCATGCTCATGGATTGGAAGAATAAATATTGTTAAAATGTCATACTACCCAAAGCAATCTACACATTCAGTGCAATCCCAATCACAATTGCACCAGCGTTCTGTGCAAAGCTAGAACAAACAATCCTAAAATCTGTATGGAACCACAAAAGCCCCCGAATAGTAAATAGTAATGTTGAGGAAGAAAACCAAAGTGGGAGGCATCACAATCCCAGACTTTAGCCTCTAAAGACATCACAAAAATGAAGAACTAAATGTAAATATCTTGATGAACATAGATGCAAAAATCCTCAACAAAATCCTAGCAAGCAGGATCCAATAATACATTAAAAAATCATTCACCCCAATTTACTCCTAGGATGCAAGAGTGGTTCAATATTTGCGAAATCAATCAATGTGATACATCACATCAATATGAAAAAGGATAAAAAATACAATTATTTCAACAGATGTGGGAAAGACATTTGACAAAGGACAACATCTATTCATGATAAAATCTCTCAACAATGTGGGTTTAGAAGGAACACACCTCAACATAATAAAGGACTTATATGAAAAACCCACAGCTAATATACTAAAAACTGAGAGCTTTACCCCTAAGGTCAGGAACAAGATAAGGACCTCTTTTATTCAACATAGTAGTGAAAGCCCTAGCGACAGCAATCAGACAACAAAAAGAAACTAAAGGCTTCCAAACTGGTAGAGAAAAAGTGGAACTTTCATTATTTGCTGATGACATGATACTGTATATAGAAAACCCAAAAGACTCCACCAAAAACATATTAGAACTAAATTCAATAGTCATAAGATACAAAATCAATGTATGTAATAATATGTTGTACTTCTATATATTAATAATAATGAAGCATCAGAAAGAGAAATTAAGAAAACAATCACATTTATAATTGCACCAAAAATAATAAAATACTTAAGAATAAACTTAACCAAAAAGTGAAAGACCTATACTCAGAAAATATAATATGTGATGAAAGAACTTGTAGATCACCCAAAGACATGGAAAGATATTCCATGCTCATGGATTAGAAGACCAAATATTAAAATGTATATACCACACAAAGCAATCTACACATTTAATGCAATCCCTATCAAGATACCAACAGCATTTTTTTTCTTTTATACTTTATTGTCAAGTTGGGTTCCATATTACACCTAGTGTTCATCCCAACAAGTGCCCTCCTTGATGCTCATCGCCCATTTCCCCCTCTCCCACACCCCCACCAACCCTCAGTTTGTTCTCAGTATTTAAGAGTCTCTTAAACTTTGCCTCCCTCCTTCTCCTTAACTATTTTTTCCTTCCCTTCCCCCATGGTCCTCTGTTAAGTTTCTCCTGTCCCACATATGAGTTAAGGCATATGGTATCTGTCCTCCTCTGCCTGACTTATTTCACTTAGTATAACACCCTCGAGTTCCATTCACATTGCTACAAATGGCCAGATTTCATTCTTTCTCATTGCCATGTAGTAGTCCGTTGTATAAATAAACCACATCTTCTTGATCCATTCATCAGTTGATGGACATTTAGGCTCTTTCCATGATTTGGCTATTGTTAAAAGTGTTCCTATGAATATTGGGGACATGTGCCCCTGTTCATCAGCACTTCTGGATCCCTTGGGTAAGTTCCTAGCAGTGCTATTGCTGGATCATAGGGGAGTTCTACTGTTAATTTTTTGAGGAAACTCCACACTGTTTTCCAGAGCAGCTGCACAAATTTGTATTCTCACCAACAGTAAAAGAGGGTGCCCATTTCTCCATATCCTTGCCAGCGTCTGTAGTCTCCTGATTTATTCATTTTAGCCACTCTAACTGGCATGAGATGGTATCTCAGTGTGGTTTTGATTTCTATTTCCCTGATGATGAGTGATGTTGAGCATCATTTCATGTGTCTGTCTACCAATGGCATTTTTCATAGAACTAGAACAAACAATCCTAAAATTTGTGTGGAACCACAAAAGACCCTGAATAGTCAAAGCTATCTTGAAGAAGAAAAACAAAACCAGAAGGATAATAATTCCAGATTTCAAGTTTTCTTACAAACTTCTAGTAACCAAAATGTATAGTACTGGCACAAAAAATAGATATATAGATCAATAGAGCAAAACAGGAAGGCCAGAAATAAACCCACAATTATATGGCCAATTAATCTTCAACAAAGTAGTACAGAATATGCACTGTGAAAAAGACAACAAATAGTATTGGGAAAACTGGACGGCTACATGCAAAAGAATAAAACTGGACCACTTTCTTACACCATACACCATACTCAAAAATAAGCTCAACGTACCTAAATATGAGATCTGAAACCATAAAGTCCTAGAGAGATCACAGGCAATAATTTTTCTGACATTCGCCATAGCCACATCTTTCTAGATATGTCTTCTGAGGCAAGGAAAACAAAAGCAAAAATAAACTATTGGGACTATGTCAAAATAAAAACTTCCACACATCAAAGGAAACTATCAACAAAACTAAAAAGTAATCTACTGAATGGCAGAAGATATTGTAAATGATTTACCAATAAAGAGTTAATATACAAAATATGTAAAGAACTTATGCAACTCAACAAAAAGAACAAATAATCCATTAAAAATGGAAAGTGCATGAATAATCTTTTCTCCAAAGAAGACATACAGATGGTAAAGAGATACATGAAAAGATGTTCAACACCACTCATTGTCAGGGAAATGCAAATCAAAACCATAATGAGATATTACCTCACATCTGTCAGAATGGCTACAATAAAAAACTCAAGAAACAGCAACTGGTATTGAGGGTTTGGTGAAAAAGGGAGTTTCATTCACTGTTGGTGGGAATGCAAACTGGTGGAGCCACTGTGGAAAACAATATGGAGTTTCCCCCAAAAAGTTAACGGTAGAAGTACCCTACCATCCAGTAGTCTCTCTACTGGCTATTTACTTCCAAAACACAAAAATACTAATTCAGTATAATACATGAACTTCTATGTTTATTGCAGCATTATTTACAATAGTCGAATTATAGAAGCACCTTAAATGTCCATCGACAGATGAATGAATAGAGAAATGGCAGAAATACACAATGGAATATTATTTAGTCATAAAAATGAATGACCTTTTCTCATTTGCAATGGACGCAATTCTCTATGGATGTAGACAGTATAATGTTAAGCGAAATAAGTCAATCAGAGATAGACAAATACCATATTATTTCATTCATATGTCAAATATCAGAAAGAAAACAAATGAACAAAGGGGGAAAAATTGAAAGAAAGAGACAAGTAAGAAATAGACTCTTAGCTATAGAGAACAAACCGATGGCTCCCACAGGGGAGCTGGGTGGGGGAATGGGTAAAATGTGAAGAGGATTAAAGAGTATACTTAACATGATGAACACTGAGTAATGTATAGAATTTTTGAATCACTGTATTGTATATGCAAAACTAATATAACACTGTTAACTATACTAAAATTGAGATAAATTTTTTTTAAAAAGAGCAGTTAAAAGAGCATATACTTGAGAATTGGAAAAGTAAGGGCTTTTTATTTCTTAGTTCAGACAATTCCACAGTGTGTGTGACTTTAGGCAAAGCTCACAATCAGTATTGACCCTATTAACTTATCTGTGTAGAGCCAAGAATAGGCAGCTCTTGGATCTTTCCTCATGTTTGTCCTCAGAAAATGTACTTCCCACTTTCCAGTTTAGTCATATCCCTTTTAATAATCAAGTCTCTGGCTCCAAGCCACCATTATTTTTCTCCTATTCTGAGGTTGCTCAGCTCATATTATTGTAAGGAAACCTACAGAATGCTCAGACAGCCTATGTATCAGTCATTTTCTTCACTCATATGTGGTCATTTGCTTAGAAATCTTGGACTGTTTTGCAAGAAGTTCCTTAGTATTGCTGACCTTGTTCCCTACCATTATTGCACACCACTGCCATCAAAACTCAGACAACTTGGGAAATGTGAAAAAAAGGGTCACTTCTTTGTGGTGCCACAGTCACCAGAGGGAGGCGCCTACAAGTCAGAAGCAGGACTGTACTCACAACCCACAAGAATGGATCCTCAAGGGGCAGGGAAAGCTACTTTTCTCTCTGGCTCTTGCAAATTTACACAAATAAAAGCAGCCTGAGGACTGGTGCTACTGCTCCCTGCTAACACACTTCATCACACACACACACACACCCCTCACAAGGTGTTGGGTCAGAAGGGGCTTCAGTATCAGACACAAAAATCTCTAAAACTAATTGCCTCAGAAAATGGAAGAATCCCCTCCTTCCCTTTGCCTAAAGCCTACCTTATTTGATTTTGAAAGCTTTTTGATGTATAACTGACATACATTAAACAGTATTAATTAAAATGTACAATTTGATGTTTTGAATTATGTACACACCTGAGGAGCCATCACCACAATTAAGATAGAGATCATATCTGTTGTCCTCTAAAGTTTTCTCCAGCCCTTTTAATCCCTCCATGTACCTCTTTCCTATTGCAGATATGTACCAGATGTGAAAATCCTTTGGGAATTGGGCATGGAAAGCCAGTTTTTACTGGCTCCCCAAGCAATCTTCTACATACTGAGGTTTGAAAACTAGATCCTTGAACAAAGAACTTTATGTCTTCTTGGAAACATTATCAGTTGGGGCTTCTATCCATGAAATCACATCCTTTTTTTCTCTCTCTCCTTAAATTTTTTAAAAAAAAATTTTCCTATATTTTTGTGATATGTATATATATATATATACATACATATATATATATATATATGTATGTATATATATATATATATATATATATTCAACCATTCCCATCACTCTCTTATTTTTTGGAATTTCAAGTCAAGGTAACCATATCATCAAAATCATTACAAATACATAACACCATAACATATAGTTCTAAGAAAAGAAAGGGGAAAATACAAATCTGAACTTTACATTGCTCTGAGACGTTTTCTAAAAGAGTCACATTTTATTGGACAGAAATTTTCAATCGTTTCCGTATGCAAAGTTTTCAAAAACATACAATATACATTTTAAGAGATGGGATTCACCTCATAGTTGTAGATAATTAATTTTACAAGTTCTTTTCTAGAAAAGTGTTCACAGTTCTGTAAGTCAAATTTTAAACAATTTGGGCTCTATTAAACATATATAGTCATCCAGTTCAGATGAAGCTTCTCCTCAAAGGGAATATAGAGAAAATAAAATGTGATCACTAAAAACTTTATATAATTTATATTAATAATATTAATATTAACATTGTTGACATTTTCTTTAATACTAATTATCAAAATGTTTCTAAAGGAAATCAGGTCAAAGTACAATATTTGTAAAGTCCATTGAATGTGCTTATTATTTATTGTTATAATAAAGGTAATCTAAAGTTCCACCACTATAATTAGTGCTTTAAGCTCTTGTTTATACTTTTGATGATTACAACCTGGGTAAAATTTAGAAACCATTTTTAAAAACTTAAATTTCAGGTAGAAGCATTATTATTTTACTCCTGAGCAAGGGAAAGCACTGTGAATCATTATGGAAATGGAAAAAAATTCTATGATAAATTATACTTTCTTTTACTGTTGGTATAAAAAATCTCAGTTCTTAAGAGTAACCTAGGAGGCACTGCAAGTGATTTCCTGTGAAAAGAAATAAAACCAAATGATCACTGTGGAGACTAGAGTGTAACCCAGATCAGAATCAAGAAGGAATTCTCATATCTTAGATTTTATGGCCATGTTGCCAAAAGATGTTAAAACTAAATGGAGTGAGGAGTGAGGATGTAACTTAAGACTTTTGGCTTGGTGTTCTCCCTCCCCAGGAAATGATGCAAACTCTCAAAGATGTTTGGTTCACTGTTTGATTATACATCCAAAATGCTTCTCTGAACTGTAAAGACTCAGTAAATCTCTACAAGGGAGTAAAGCACTTTCTAAGATATTTCTGTGAATTATAGAGGGGCTAGACTGAGAATGGCAGCATCCTTGATCACTGTGTTTCAACATTTCTTATCTAACTGATTTCAAGAACCCAAAAATATCTCAACAGTACCTTACTTTTAAAAGCTGGTACATTAAAATTTTTGTTGGGAAGACTCATTTACTCGTTTAACAGAAGTATTTGAATGCCTACAATGTCTACCTACAAAAAGATTTAAATCTCCTACTTCTAATTTCCACTAGACTAGTTTATGTACATTGCTCTAAAAAAGGAAAAATCTTTATTACTTACCTCTCATTCGAAAAGTGGCTCTTGCATGAAAGTTTTCCCTGATCATTTCACCTAGAAACCATACCTCTCCTCAATACTGTATGGCTATATATCAATCTTGTGTACGTTTAGTTTTATATCTTATTTTTCAACTTAGTTCGTAAACTCCTGCAGAGCAAAGGTTCCATGTATTCTCATCTATCTATCTATCTATCTATCTATCTATCTATCTATCTATCCATCCATCCATCCATCCACACATACATTCATTTATTTATTCAACAGGAAAGGTACTGAGACATGCATTTTGTGAAATGTAAATATAAATAAGACATAAGTACCATCATCAATCTGATTTTAGCTTATATTTTAAAGGGTTTTTTTAGTTTATTTATTTTGAAATAAAGTGCACATGGATGTGAGAGGGGGCAAAGAGGGGCAGAGAGAGAAAGGGAGAAAGAGGATCCCTAACGGACTCCATGCTCAGCATCAAGCCCCATGTGGGGTTCAATCTCACAACTATGAGATCATGACCTGAGTTAAAATCATGAGTGAGATGCTTAACCAAGTAAGCCATCCAGGTGCCCCAATTTGATTTAATTTAATTTGTGAAATAAAAGATCTAAGTAGTTAACATAACATGGGTCTCATAATTTTTTTTTAGATTTAAATGTGCTAAATTGAGCTTAAAATGTTTCCCAGTAGTCTTTGCCCCTGCCACTTTATATACCTCAGAAATTAAACATGATGTCATGAACAAAGTAGGAACTAAATAAACATATGTTAAATAAACATTTGTTAAAAGGAATTTTTAGATTTCAATATTAGGCCCATCAAATTTCCCTTTTTTGTGGGGGAAGAGGGGATGATGGTCATGGAAAAGAGCACTTGTGGGGAAGAGCACTGGGTGTTATATGGAACCAACTTGACAATAAACTATAAATTAAAATAATTTCCCATCTTGTTCATGAATTTCATAAAGCTACCCACTGTGATACTTTATTACATTTGCATTTTCAGATTCTGGTGGCTCATAACCAATATAAGCAGACAGGAATCTTAATAAAAATATGAGGGAGCAATTTGCGTAGAGAGAAGAGCATTGAGTTTTGAATCAGGAAATCTGAGTTGGACTTTGGTTCCTCCATTCTTAGTTGTGTTAAGTGAATCTTAACCTCTGACTCTGGGTCTTAGTTTCCTTATTTGTACAACAAGAATAGTTAATGGCTACCTGACAATGTTGATGTGAGGCACAAATGAAAAAATGAACTTGAAAACACTTAGAAAACTGCAAAGCATTATTTATTCTATTTTATTTTATATGTTTACTTACTTAAGTTTGAGAGAGAAAGAGAGAGTATGTGCATGCATGCATGAGTGGTGGAGGGTAAGAGAGAGAATGAGACAAAAATCCCAAACAGACTCCTCAGTGTCAGCACGGAGTCTGATGCAGGGCTTGAACTCATAAACTGCAAGATTATGACCTGAGCAAATATCAAGAGTTGGACACTCAACCAATTGAGCTATCCAGGCACACCGAAAACCACAAAGCATTTTAAAAATGATATTGTGAGCTCACACACCATGCAAGGTGGATAAAGGGTAGCTTGTAGTCAAGGACAATACACAGTAAGAATTTGCCTTGCTGCTATGCCTTTCCAACCAGACTTGCCACTGATACTATATCAATTTTACAAACAAACATTTTGTCATTGAGTTTTAGCCTTTCTGCACACAACCAAAAAGACACTTTATAAAAGTAAAGGCTTAATGGAATCCAGCAATCCAGGATCCCAACAATAGTTGCAAAATCTTCAGAAATCTTTATAATAAAGGTAATAGGCAAATGTATCCTTGCTACTCACATCTTAATAGAAACTCTTAATTACAATATTTTTTCATGTGCAAAGAAGTGTGTAAAGCACTTTATAGACATTATCTTAGCATCAGTCTGAAGATGCCACATGATTTGAACTAATAACAGTATACAATGGGTTCTGCATCCAAAGACCTGGATTCAACTCTAGTCTCTATCTCTTAAACTAAGTGACCTCTGATACCTAGTTTCTTATCTACTAAAAAAAAAAAAAAGGAATTGTCTGCACATAAATTTATTGTCAAGATTGAATTTAATTGAGTAAATTGAATTGAATTGAATTGATCTGAATTAGTTTCATTTTAAATTGAATTGAATTCAATTGAATTGCAGAGTGCTGGCTTAATAATAGGTAGTATTTTTTAAATCTCATCTCTTCCACCTACTATCAAATTACTTTGAGCAAACTACCTAACCCCTCCAGACTTCAATTTATCTGCAAAATGGGGATAATAATACTTTCATTACTGGAATGCCTGGGTTGAGCAAGTGACTCTTGACTTTGACTCAGGTCATGATCCCAGGATCATGGGATTGAGCATCACATTGGGCTCCATGCTGAGCATGGAGCCTGTTCGAGATTCACTCTCTCTTTACTTCTGTCTCTCTCCCTTGCTCAGGCTCTCTTTCTCTAAAATAAAGAAGAAAAATTAAAAATCATAATAATTCTTTCATTACTATTCTATTGTATTAAATTAGTGTACATTTGGAAAATACTATAGCTATTTTAATTCATATCATCACCTCATTCTCTTTCTTTTCTGTTATTTTATTCTTTATACTAACCACAGTAAATGACTAGGGTATGCTTCCAGGAAGGAAATTCTGGAATAAATTAAAATTCCAAGAAAACTGCATTTTATCACCAAGAGAAGTTACCTCCCTTGGGTTATGTCAGCAGCAGACCCAGAACCATCTACCTAGACAGTGTGATGCCACGTGGATTAGTGTCAGCAATCCTTAGGATGCATTTGGCTGCAGGACACCTGGGGCCCATCTCCCCTTTTGATGGTTCACTGGACAGCAAAGAACAGCATTCCCAGATGTTCACTCATGCAATACCCACCAGGACTAAAAAAGATTACATGAGGGATCAGTATAAGTTCTTTCTTCATGATGCTTATAAGGAGCAAGGGAGTTAGAGAGGTATCCTGTTGAAGAGAATAAGTGTTATGGGAAAAACTGAAATAATTAAATCATTTTTTGCTCACAGCTCTAAAGGTCTAGGCTCACTGACATGGACTTGAGCAACTTTCTCTCTTAGGCTCTGTATATACATTAGACACTTCGAAGTTAAAAAGATTCAAGACACAATGAAGTTCCATTTCTTGCAGAAAAGCCAAGCTATTTATTCTTCATCTAATCAATACCAGTATCCAGGACAAAGGAAATATACTGCTTAATAGCCTACATACAACTCTTTGAAATTGTCAAACATAAACATTAGTACTAGGCTATAAGAGTGGTTCATTTTCTAATAAAGGAATTTACTTAAACATCATCTTGAGTGACACGTTTAGTATTTGGTTCCAGTTGAATGAGATACTGCAAGGAGTCAATGTCACTAGACTGAAGCAATGTGGAGGGTCTTCTAGCTGCCATTTTGCATGACATGAACATTCTACATATATGTATGCATGTAATCATAAGTTGCAGAATCAGTGGGAAATTGTTGTCATAATTTTTAGTATGCCCCAATTTGTAATGCCTTTAACACTCACTACTTTTCAGGTTTTAATTACATAAACCATCTGTTAATATTAATACAGCTACATGAATAATGTATGTAACAGCACTGTTTAAATGGAAAACATTTTACCAATGTTAGTTATTATACCTCTTAACCCTGCCCTAGGACGACAGAGCCAATAATATTTACATATCATTCAGCAGTCCACACATGAGGTTGCTTTTAAGGCTCAACTTAAAGTATTTTTCCTCCTAAATTTAACTCATTTGCCTCCATCCAATTAGAAACAATGTTTTCTCCCCCTACATTCCCACTCAATTCATCACTGTCTCTGTTATAACATTTGCCATAGTCTACATGTATTAGATTTATTTATGTATATGTTTACCTTCCAGATAAGATTCACAAAGCGTAGAAGGTAGTTCCTATCTTGCTTCGTCTTTGTGTAAGTCACCCCTCTACTTCTGTCTACTAGGAGGTTGAACCTAGCTGGTATTTAATGACTTTTTTAATGATTAAAAAATGTTGCTGGTTATGTCAGTTATGTTTTAACTATGCTGCTATTTATTTTCTGATCCTTAGAGTAAGATAATTAAGTAAGCCACTCTCGTCCCTTCTAAAAGCATATGGTTATCTAGTAGGGATACATGCAACCAGATTTATTCTGTGCCTTTCTCTCAGCTACACGGGACATTTGCTCCTGCAGTTCTTAGGGCAATACTTTCTCTCCATGCTATCTGTGGTAAGTGGCAAGCAGTGCTTTTTCCCTAGCGAGAAGGAAGTCAATAGGCTGTATTTTACTGTGACAGCTGGGCCATTTGACTTGAGTCTTATTACACTTGATGGCTACCTTTAGGGAATGTCTTTTTCAATTGTTTATTTTCCAAGCCTCTTGTCAGTTCAAACTACAGAAAACAAAAGGGGAACCCACATTTTACTAATCTGCCCCCACAATATGGAATCCACTTTATCAAACTTGGGCCCAAGAAGATATTTCAATCTAGTGAAATCCACAGATATTTCCTGAGTACCAGTAACTTTATGAAAATTTTATAAAAATTAATAAACGCTAACAGTCCACTCATGGATATTATATCTAGGTGATACCTTTATAAAAATTAGAAATTATCTGAATTACTTAAAAGTAGAACATGAAAAAAAGCCAATTTGGGCAAGGTTTTAATAATGGGCACTCATTTATGGAAGGCAATTTGGCTGTATTTGTCAAGCCATTTACTGAGTTTTTCAATGGAGAAACTATTGACATTTCAGCAACAGAAATTTTTTGCATAGGGCTGTTGTAAGCATTACCAGAGCCTTAGTATCCCTGGCCTCTGAACATTGTCACTGTGACAACCAGAAGTGCCTCCTTACATTTCCAAATGCCCTCTAGGGTAGCAGCCTCAGTTGTGAACAAACTGTATCACTCAAAATAGGTTACGTTATACTAGAGTAACAACCTCACACTTCAGGGACTGAATACAACAATAGTTTATTTCTCTCTTTTTTTTTAACATTTATTTTTGAAAGACATAGAGAGAGGGGGCAAGTGGGGAAAGGGGAGAGAGAAAGAGAGAGGGAGACACAGAATCTGAAGCAGCCCCCAGGTTTTGAGCCATCAACACAGAGCCAAGACGCAGGGCTTGAGCCCATGAACCATGAGATCATAACCTGATCTGAAGTCAAATGCTTAACTGACTGAGCCACCCATGTGCCCCAAAAGTTTATTTCTCTTTTATCCTACATATCCAAAACAGGTCAAGAGCAGTATTCTACTCATTATAATGACCAGGGACCAAAGCAATGAGGCTCTATTGAAATATGTACATGTGCAATAACTATGGCAGTGATCATGCTAGGGTATGTTGCAGAGAAGACAGAGTGGAGCAGGGTCATTGAAGCTACAGATATCAGAATGAGTCAGCAAAGTACAGTTCTTGAAGGTCCCGGGCACACCTTGAGATGCAAAACTTAAATCCCTACATTCTATGGACCTAGTTTTGCTCCAGAGCCTTCTTTGGTAAAGTTAAATAAAGAAGTCCACCAAGAAGCCACATATACAGGAAACATACTGTCTCTGTGGCAGTGTAGGAGAAATAAGACTCTGAAGTAAAAAAGAAAACCCCCAGCCCTGCCTATTCCATTCACTGGGGAGAAAAGAAGGCTATATGAATTCATGTAAGACTCCTTCAGCCTAGGGGATAATCTCAACTGGCCTGCAATTCAGTTCTGGCTTTGTCATGATGTAATCTGCTCCTAATATAGGTGGGAAAACCCACTCTTCCAAAGAGGCCTAATAAACATGGGAACCAAAACAGGATGTTTGGAAATATACCTAAGAAAAAAGGGAAAGAATGGAAGAAACAATAAAAGCAAACGGTAAATTTATAATAACATCCAGCAATATATTGTCATGGAGCATATAAAAATCATGCCCAGATATTTCTCCCTGAATTTCAAAAATTTAAAAACTAGTCATTTCTATGAAGCAAGAGCTCACAACACAAATACAACAACTAACAGACAAAATAACTAGACAGCTGGTAAAGATAAAAAAAATGTGAGATGTCAGAACTCAAGTGAAGCAGTGAGAAGAAAACAAGAGCATCCAATTCATAGGGACAAAAGCAGAGGACTATGAGAGATAACAGGCATTGCTATAAACATATTAAGGAACAAAGCTAAAATAAATAAGGAAACAAATGAAAAGAATTTGTAAGAAAATGAACAAAGATACAACAGAGCATATAATTTGAATCCTGGAAGAAAAAAGAAAAAGAAAACCAGAACCAGTATTAAAGAGCAATTCTTACTGACAACAGTACAGGAGGAAGAAGGACTGCACTGGTTACTCTGCTGAGCCCACGCCAGATTCCCATGGACCAGCTGAGGAGTTGCACATTCCCACAGTGTTCTCCACATACTGACATGACCCTCTGGCCACTGCCCGTCCCAGGGTCTATGGAAGTAATGTAAATTACTCAACATACTCCTCAACAAAGGAAAACACATTGCTAGCTGCATGAAAATATGTGGAGCCTATTTCTTGGCACAAAAAGGCAGAATCCATGAGCTGACATAGTCTAAACCAGTTCATGCTCATTGCCATTGTAAATGGACAGTAGCACAAAGCAGCCACTGTTCTTTCTGGAGAGGTGGAAAACAGAGAAGCATGGGAAAGAATAAAAATCCAACACAATATGGGCAACAATGTTGCCCCTCATCTTCAGGTATCTCCAATCCTCTGCTGTGGAAGTTTAAAGCCCAGGTCCTTTTCTTTTCTGGAAATGGAGGCTCACAAATTTAGACATCTCCAGAAATTTAGGGGAGAAGGGGTTATTCAAACCTGTGTTTTAAATTCCACAACAAATAAGCCAGCAGAGCTATGCATTAGAAACAAATCTTATATTAATAAATGATCAGATAACAAAAATTTTATATATAAAGACTCATGTGGGGGGAAAATAAAAAATAAAGAGGCACGTGGCATTATTTGAGGCCAAAAATGAAAAAAAGGTAAGTTCTCAAAGAGGCCCAATAGAAAAGAAGCCATAGGTAGATTTTTATTTTCTAGGGGAAAAAAATTAGAGGTAGAGAGCTTGTCAACACATTTAAAAATACATCCATCTAGCTGAAGTCTGAAGCAAATATAAGGATGTCCAAGGACATGCCGATGCCCAGTTTTCTTTTCTTTAATTTTCCATCTCTAAAACTTCCTGAGAGGAATATTCTTCTTAAGAATGTTCTGAAACAATTTACATTTAAGTAAAATAGAAAAGCATATGAGAAGAGGAAAGGAAAGAAAATAATATAGTTCATACAGAATAACCACAAGATACAAATAACCACCATGCCAGGGAAACTCAGCTGAAGTAAGTACATAATCTGTCATGATTTCAGAAGAAAAGGCAGACCCATGACATAAGAAACAATCAATGTATCTGATTTATTCACTCAAGCTAAGGATTCCAAAGTTGGTAAACACTGAAGTCTTAGAGGATCAGTTTATCCTACTGTAAACCAAATGTCTACTAGGAGATCTTTACCAAGAAATAATTGTTTTTCTTTTCTTAGGGTTTCAAATGTATAAGAATGTATTTTGTGTACTAACTATAATGTCATAAAGGATCACTCAACACCCAATTTTTAATGGAGGCCTAGGGCTTTCTGCATTCATTTTGTTATGAAAATTTTATTCATTCATATAAGGGTTTAAATTATGCACCTTTCCAGATAAAACTATATGTACCACCCTCTGAGCTACTTTAACCATAACTATTACATTACGACTAACAACTCTTTAATTTCTATTTATGATTAGTTTTTCTCTTTCCTTAATTACCAGTTTACATAATTAGTCAGTATACCTTGGTAAATTTAACTTTTGTTTGCTGTATAATGCATTATTTTAAAAATAGGAAATGAATTATCTCTTTGTCTTCAATGATGAATGAATGAAAGTAATGTTAGTTGGCTGTATTTGGTGACAAGAAAACAATAAAATAATTGTGTCTTAAAAGTAATAATTCAGATAGACATTCTTGAAATAAAGATAAGAGAGTATGTTTTTTATGCCTGGAAAACTGAACTAGAATAGTCAACAAAGACGTTGACTGGTAAAGATGTTATTGGACTTTGACAATTTAGAAAGGAAAGGGAAGGGACAAGAAAAGAAAAGAAAAATCAAAATCATTTAGGCATTTAGGCAAAAAGACCTAATCGTCTCATAATTTTCCACAACAATATTCAATGTTAAAAAACTGTAAAGTGGCACAAAACCCTTAAGAAAAGAAAGAGGAGGGGTGCCTGGATGGCTCAATCAATTAAGCATCTGACTTTGGCTCAGGTCATGATCTTGTGGTCCATGAGTTCCAGCCCCACATCGGGCTCTGGGCTGACAGCTCAGAGCCTGGAGCCTGCTTCAGATTCTGTGTCTCCCCCTCTCTCTGCCCCTACCTCTGATGCTCAGTCTCTCTCTGTCTCTCAAAAAATAAATAAATGTTAAAAATTTTTAAAAAAGAAAAGAGAGTGCTATCCCAGGTGGTTATGCTTTGCTGCCTTCATGTTCTTTAGACTTTAGAGTCTGGGACAAAGGTTTAATCAAGCACACATACTAGTTTCTTGTTACAAACTTGGTGTCTTAAAAGAACAGACACTTATTCTCTCACAATGGTGGAGGCAAGAGTCTGAAATTGGTATCACTGAACTGAAATCAAGGTGCTCCCTGGAAGCTCTAGGGGAGAATTTCTTTCATGCGTCTTCCAGTTTCTGGCAGCTGCCCACATTCCTTGACTTGTAGCCACATCACTTCTTGGTCATACTGCCTTCCATTTTATGTGTACTCTTTTTTTTTCTGTATGGTATTTATAAGGACACACGTGATTGTATTTAGGGCCTCACAGATAATCCATTACAATCACTCAATTTCAAGATCCTTAATTAATCACAAATGCAAAGACCATTGATAGGTTCTGTACATGTTATAAAGAAATTACAGAAATTGTGCGGAACTATTCTTCTCAATTTAGTGCAAATAAAATTGAAAATTGGGATGAAATAGATAATATTCCGGAAAAGTATGATTTGCCAAAAGCATTTCCCACAGAAAATTTAAGCGTATCTCCAAAATACAAATAAAAGGTATCAGATAACCTCTTCTTAACATACCCTCCCTCTCTCACCTAAATAAAAAAGGCCTGGGCTAGACAATTTCATAGGGAAATTCTAACAAAATTTTTCAAAAGCAGATGATTCTAATGGTATTTTAACTCTTCTAGGGAACAGAAAAAGAAGGAATGCTTGAAAATTCTGTCTACAAAGTGGGTATAAAAGCGATCCCCAAAGTCAACAAGAGTTGCAAAAATGGAAAACAATCACATTTCTAAAGTTCACCACAAGGCACTGATAATTCAAAATTAGTGTATGTGGACATCAATAGCCCTCTCGTATTGAGGCAACAACCTGTTAGATGACACAACAGAAGGAAACATTTTTCAATAACAACACAAAAGATAAAGTGTCTGAGAGAAAATGTGTGAAATCATTATAAAAAGACTAAAATGTTACAGAGGAACCCAAAATAAGATATAAGCCAAAAAAAAAAAAAAAAAAAGCATTCCGTGTCCTTGGATAGGATGACTCAACACCATAAAGATGTCAATTCTCCCTAAATTAACCTACACTTTTCACACAAGTCTAATAAAAATGTCAACATCATTTTTTCAGAATAATCAAGCTAAGTCAAAAGTTCATGTGGAAAAATAAACATGTAAAAGTACCCATGAAAGGTCTGGAACAAAAGAATAAGAACAGGGAGACAGTCTCCAAGTATTAATACATTACAAAGCTTCAATAAGTAATATACTACAATACTGGAACACGAATAGAAATATAAAAACATAGAAAAATCATGGAGCAGAACATGAAATCCAGGAATAGACATACATCTATGTGTGCCATTTTAGAAAAGGTGGCATTTTCTAACAGGTGGGGAAAGATGGGTTATTTAATAAATAGTATTGAGAAAAATGAATTGGGGAAAAGAAAAGGAAGGAAAATGTAACTCCATTTCTAACACCTAATAGTAGGACAAATGCCAAAAGGTTTTAAAATTTTAAGTGTTTTTTGAAAAGATCAAAACACCAGGGGAAAGCATAGAAGGTAGAAGGCCTTTCTAATTTATGACATGAAATGCAGAAGCTATAAAAAGGAAGATTGTTAAATTCAATAACATGTTTTAAAAATATGAATGGCAAAAAGTACAACCAAAATTAAATATATCAAATATGAATTTGGGAAGGAAAAATACAAACCTATATCATAGACATAGAGTTAATCTCTATAATGTGTAAGGAGTTCTTAGAAGTCAATGAGAATAAGACAATCCAATGAAAATAATGGGCAAAAACATGGACAATTCACAGAAAAGAAAGTATAAATTGCCCTTAAACATCTATTAAGGAGCTCACTAATAATAAGAAATAGAAAATTAAACTACTTTTACCTATCACATTGGCAGAGATCAAAGTTATATAATTCACGGTTTGGGATCATTTGGACAGAGAAACAGATCTCATACTTGTTGGTAAGAGTACATCTTCTGTGAAGGGCAATTTGGTGATGTCCATCAAATTTATAAATGCTTTATTCTTTTATAAATATATTCTAAGACACACTTATATGTTTGTGATATATGTACAACGTCATTTCCTGAGGCACTTTAGTTCCAAAAGAGTAGAAACAGCCTATTAATGTCCATCAGTACAATACCTATCAAACTCTGTGTAGTACAGTCATATGGGGGAATACTATAGAGCCACAAAAACATAAAGAATCTCTTTATATATTAACTGATATGGAATGACCCCCAAAGCGACTGGAGGAAAGAATATACACATACATACAGACATCTCTGAAAAGAAACGTAAGAAGCTGATAAGACTAGCTGTGTTAGGAAAGGAGAACTGAGTGGTTGGGAGACGGGAGTGCCTTTTGCATTTTTAATATAATGCATTTTAAAATAATAATGCCTTTTGCATTTTTAAAATTTGTAAATAAATAGGAGAGGTCATGAAGCTTTCAGAGTCATAAGTGCCAAAATAAACTATAGAGATAATAAATAGTAAATATATATACATAAAATAGAAAAATAAAATAATCTTTCAATTTTCTCCTCCTATTCCTTTCCCTCAAAATGCACACATCTTCCTTCATTTATAATTTTTCTTGCTTTCATTAGCCTTTAGCCTTATCCTCAAACCCTACTATTTCATTTATCTCAAGATGTGTCTTAGCATTTCTAATAATTTTCCGATCAAAATTATATTTCAATTTCATTTCAACATCTCAATTTCAATATGTCCTATGAGTAATAACAAACAAGCTGAAATCATTTATTTGAGGCAATAATAAGAGAAGAAACACGTCTTTGGAATGTGTTTTTAAAAAAGAAACTAATAAGGGTAGCTGGGTGGCTCAGTTGGTTGAGCATCTGACTCTTGGTTTTGGCTCGAGTCATGATCTGACGGTTTGTGAGATTGAGCTCTGCATCAGGCTCTATGCTGACAGCTCCTGTGCGCTCTCACTGTTTCTCTGCCCCTCCCCTGTGTGCTCTCTTTCTCTCAATAAAGGAAAAAATACACTAGTTAAAATAAAATCTTGCCGGTTTGGAGAATGTGTCATGGGCCATTTAAAAAAATTTTTTAGAGAATTAAAGACGTCCTTGAAATACCCAAGTTTCCAATATTGCCCCTGAGAGCAGAGACCGCCAGGGAAACGTGGTCATGCATGCAAAAGCAAAGGGCTTTATTGCTATGGGCTTATAAGCACCTGCTCGCAGACCCCACCAACGCAGTGGATACCCGTGGAGCCAGAGCCCCGAACATGGCGGGGCATGGGCTCTTTCAGAGGGAGAGCATCACAGGAAATGGCAACACAGGCACAGTAATCCAATCCCTACCCCCCATCGATACTGGCAGCTGTGGGGGTCAATCACAACATTTAGAATATCGACCAATCAGAGTGGGCCCCCGAACCTTACGTAGGGCGTGGCTAGGCTTAGCCTCCATCTTTAGGCCCGCCCCCAGAAATGTTAATGGTGTTAGCTGGCCTTCCAGGTCAGAGGGGAAACCTGAATCAGACCTGCATCCTTACATCCTCTCCTGGCATCTTTGACTGTAATGAGCACGATAAAGAAAGTAAGATTTTAGATAAAATATGAATTAATAAAGCCACAAGTCATATAACCATGGTGTCCACGGAGATGCACAAGCCTATGTAATGAGATATGAGAAAATAAATTCTATTTCTATTATCTTATCCTCATAATGTATAAAGTAATATTTTAATGCATAATTTATAAATAATAAATAGTATTCGTATATGCTATTGTGTGCTCAATCATTTTTATCCACAGAAGAGTGTAATTAAAATGTTTGGTAAATGCTGCCTCATAAATAAGGGGAAACCCGTGTGCACTATAGAATATTGTTTCAGGCATAGTGAAAAGCAGCAGCTATAAATTATGAATTTCTAAGTCAGATGCTATTAAATTCATTTATATGACACTTAGCACAATGCTATCTAAAGAGAGATGCTTACTAAATAATAACATTTGCAAGTAAAGAAAAGGTGTTAGATACAACAATCCAAATCTCCTTATTTCAAACATGAGGAAACTACAGGCTAGAGAGAATAAATAATATTCTCTATGTCATATGGCTGACTCCTGGTGACAAAGCCCACTACAGAACCCAAATTTCCCAAACCTTTGTCTTTCTACTGGACAACACATGGAAATAGGTGCGCGCGCGCGCGTGTGTGTGTGTGTGTGTGTGTGTGTGTGTGTGTGTATCAGGAGATGGAGAGGGTCTTTGAAATTAGCAGCAGGCCAACCTGTATTCTCATGATTGCATGAGAATCTTTATTTTTATCTTTTTGAAAGCCTTCCCCAAACCACATCCCATTTTATAAAGTGGAATAATGAATTTATTTTTATCATGTTAATTTTTTTAAAACATTCTAAAGGAAAAAAGTTCAAACCTGAAGTTAATCCTGTTTTCATATACCTCCTCTATTACAGAAACTACCTCTGAACTATAAATGCCTTTTTCTTACCAGTAATCCTGTGAGACCAACCAAGGGGGGAAAAAATACATATGCAACTCTACCCAAAGAAAACAAAAGTTGAAATGCAATGGGAGTAGATGATATAGCAGTTGAATTGCAAAGAAGCAGTCAAAGTAAAAAATCCATTCTCGAGGGATCATAAAATTGTAAACCCCCAAGAACAGGTCCCACATTAACTCTTCAAGTCCATTAGCCTGATTCTGAGTTGAATTATCTCCAGGGCCCTCAAAGCAGAAACAATATTGTGAATATGACAACATTGTGATCATGACTTTAGGAAAAAAGCTAAAGAGAAAATTAAAAGTATTTATCCAGGTAATTCAAACACATTTTTAACACCTTGATTATATTTGTGTAATCCCTTCACAATATTGATAAAGGAAATTTTCAACTTCGAATATTTCCTGCTCTTGAGCTCTCAGAGAAGCTATATTTTAATTTAACAAGGTCAAAATGACTTGCCAAAACCTCAAAGCATGGGCTCTATTTCTGTCCCAAGCACAAATAGTCTGCTAATAATAATAATAATAATAATAATAATAATAATAATAATAAAACTGAGTATTCTGAACATAAGAATAAAGAAATTTCCCTGGTTCTCATAAGATTAAAGTCATACAGCCTTCCAGTATCCGAAGAACATAAGATAAAGTCTGTGACTTTCTGGAATGTTCTTCATCATGACGATGTGTAACTCTTTATGTAAAAACATATGTAACCTTGTACCAAATGTTCCTTCTGAAGAGCACTCTCTTAATTGTGAAAATTGTGTATACCAGGCACATGTTCCAACTTGAACTTGAATAAAACATTTTTTCCTTTCTCTTCAAAATTTAAGAAAAAGATTTGTTCATTTTGCATTGATAATATGTACAGGTGGCATTTAAGAAATTTGACTATTGACACAGACATCGGTTTCAACTATGGCTATATCATTTAACCAGTTTTGTCATGAATTGGGAAACTAATACTTCCTTGGATTGGAAAAATTAAATGGCATAATGCAGATGATCGCTTAGTAAAGTGTCTAGCACATAGTTAGACACATATAAAACTTAATTCTTTTGAGCTACACACCAGGAGACAAGTGAAGTGACATGCTTAAGGTCTCACATCTTGTGCTAGGCAAAACAAAACAAAAAAACACCTTAGAAATCCAGATTTCTCCTCTAAAGAAACTAAAAGTTGAGAAATTTCGGGGTTTCCTAAGTCATAACTCTTAAAAAGATTGGGGCGGGGTGTAGAGAGGACTGGCCTCTGGCAAAGCCCCGTTTGTTGCCTCAGAAACCCACAGTCTGCTACTATCTTTGGTCCATTCAACGCAGGCTAGAACTACATTTCCCAGCAACCCTCAGACTGCTTCCGGTGCAGTGCGCAGCGCTCTGCTTGCCGGCAGTATCTTTTACGTCAGTTCGGTCGGAAGACGCCGGTAGCTGAGACCTAGCTTTTGACAATGGGTTCTTTCTTGTCCCGGTCTCTGGAGCCCATTAAGGTCGCTGCGTCTCCTGAGGTCACCAACTCCGCCGAACCCCTGCCCCTCGCTGCACCTGAAGCGCCGACCTCTCCAGCGGAAGCCCCACTATTTAATAACTGCTGGAGCTGTCGCGTGCTCTCCGGGTCGGGGCTGATAGGGGCGGGCGGGTACGTGTACTGGGTGGCGCGGAAGCCCATGAAGCTGGGATACGCCCCGAGTCCAGGGACTATTACGCAGATGGTCATCGGCATCAGTGAGAGTTGGGTCATCTCAGGGCCTTTGGGCGGGGGGACAGGAAGAGGTGGGCCGCAGCCACGTGGGTGGGTTGCGAGGCTAGTCACGTGGCCGTGGCACACCAAACCAGAGTCGGGCGGGGAGGGGAAGTTCTTGGGATGGTTTCTTCTCTATTTTTCTTTCTTCAATGACAGTATTTTTTGAGAACTTTTGTTAGCTTCAATCTCTAATCCTAACAATAGCTATTAGAGATAGGTATGATTATAGTAACCCTTTTTTTTTTTTTTTTTTACCGCCGAACAAACGAAGACACAAAGTATTATGTTCAAGGTTAGATAATTAGGATGTAACACAGCTGGCTTTTGATCCAAGTTATCAGTCACCAAGAACCCATGCTTTTTCTCCGGATTCTGGAGAAAGCCTTAGTGAGATACATAACCTTGGTTTAAGAAGTAGGACTCTAAAGTCACGTCTTAGATTGGGAGTAAGCCCACATTCTGGATGTACCATGGGTGAATAGGCTGGCCCGTAGTAGTCCTTATCTGTAGTACTAATAATTGATTATTATAATAATAAGTGATGTAAAGATGTCTTAGAGTAAAATGCAGTTTCGTTGTTTTGTATTTACTCTTTAAACCAGTTGAATGGATAGGATTTTAGGTTTTCAGATCTCTTTTTAGTTAGACTGCCCAAGTAGGTTCTTCCTAAATCCCTTTCTTGCTTGGGGAGGTAACAGATTTTTTCCCCCTCTGAATTTTCTTTTCCTTTTCTGAATTTCGCTCTTTTATAAGAAAAATGTAATGGTGACGTGTCTTCTAGGAGTATTGTGAGAATTCAATAAGATGGTATATATGAAAGGACTTAGTAAACTGAAGTGTAACATACATATGAGGTACTGTTGTTTTTTTTCCTAGGCATTGCTTGTTGGGGTGTAGTCATCCTGTCAGACCCCAAAGGGAAGGCCTTCCGTGCCGAGTGAAAGTACCACTGGTGAATTTGTCATCTTCTGTCCATGTCTCCATGACACCAGAACAAGCATCGGACTTATGGATGTTCTGGACAGACAAATGGATAGTAACAGACTTCAACCCTGCGGATACTACAAGACTGAAAAGACAATGTAGGTTGTTATTCTTTGGTGATGAGTATTTGTGGCCTTCTTCTCATACTCCACAGGGACTAATAAATCCCTGAGAAAAGAACCAAGTTTTGTGTCTTACCTAGAGGAGGAGGATATACTAAAAATAAAGAGGAAATGATAAACCAAATTGGAAAATGGAATAAACTATTATTTTAAATAGTTCTCTTATAATGGCATGAACACTTATTAGCAACCTAACATTGAATTTGCATCATGCAATGTGCAGAAGTACATAAAATTTTCTCTGTGTACTGCTCATGATTTACAAGGTGTTGTCAAATCAATTACTTTATGAGAGGTTCAAAGCGACTGAGATGCTTATTTCATTGGTGGTAAGTGAAACTTGAAAATAGTCCTATTGATTTTCCCAGCATCATTCATCAAGTCAGTGATATAGCTAGGACTTGTTCTTGTTTAGTTCTAGTTCTTGTCTTTCACAACTAAGATGATTTTGTGACAAAACAAAAATCAGCATATGGTAAAAGATAAGTACTAAAATATTTTAAAGAAATTCACAACATTGTTATTAAGTACAAAAACCAGGTTTTGTCCACAACCACTGGAAATGTTCCTATTATGAAATTGAGATGCTTTTGAGATAATGACTTAAAATTTGATAGTTCGTTTCTAACAAATCTGTGGTTCCCTTTTCTATAAAGTTATATATAGCTTTTTGGTTCAGAGTAGAGAGATAGTCACATTTAGTGACAATCATAGTGTGTTAGTTTTGAAAGTACTTTTCAGGGCTTTTACTCAAGTATGTAGAAGTGTCTGAGCTTAATGCTGGATGTCTGTATTCCCAACATTTTCTTAGGTCAAACCAAAACTACATAAATCTAACTTGTTGGACGTGGCTTGACTTACTGGATAAATAGAGTAACTCAAATTTATATATGTAAAGTAATTTTAACATCTTAGAATTTGTACTAGTGTGTGAGCAAAAGAGCTTTTTCCAAATGAACTTGTCTTCTCACTAGAATATTGCCAAGGTATATTTCGTTCTTCACAATGTGGGCCTGCTTTACTAGGTTTCCGCAAAATAATGCTCTACTATGTCTGTGGCCAGTTAACAGGAATAACACCCCCCACCCCACCCCCTCAAAAATCGATTAGTTAAATTTGGGATGAATAGTTGTTTTTCTTTTTTTCTTTTCTCCTTTTCTTTAACTTTCAAAGTTAAAGTTCCAGAAGTTGCTTTGAGGTGAGCCTGGGTGGCTCAGTTGGTTAGGCAACCAACTCTCAGTTTTGGTTCAGGTCATGATCTCACAGTTTGTGAGTCTGAGCCCTCTGGCTCTGCAATGACTGTCTCTCAAAATAAATAAATAAACTTAGAAAAAAGTTGCCTTGATTTCTGCAAGTGCAGAGTCAGAAATCCAGTTTGTTTTAGAGATAAGTCTGATCTTCAGACTTCAATCTGGAAGTACACATAGTACGTATAGTGCCCCTATTATCGTCCCTTTTGTTGGGGATGAGGTGGAGTAAGTAGGCTAAACAGACTCAAGAATCAGCGGCTTATTTGTGATGTAAGAATACCTGTTTTTATGGGGTTTAGAATCTCTTTATGGCATGGAGATGAGAGTTTACAAAAGCTCGTAATTACGTTTAGCAAAAGAGAAGAGAAAAAGTACAAATAAGGGAAATTTAAAATGAACTTACAGTTATCTTGAAACACAACCAAAATGTGAACATACATGTAAACACTAACAATGTTTGTGATGTCCAGGGTGTCTGTCAGCCTTTACCTAGTGTAAACTTTGGTATCTCAAGATAATCAAGAAGTTATTGCACCATCTCTTGTTCTCTGTGTATTGTATTGACTAGTCTGGAATCCTCTGACCGGCTTACAATATATCTGAACATATGGAAGCACCCTAATGTAGATTGATCTTAAGGATCTTGCTCTTTTGGGGGAAGGAGAGGTGAGGGATCACTCTTCCTAGGTTAATTGCTGTTGCTGGCAACACTGGAGTGTTCAAGTACAGACTTACCTAAAAAGTTAAGGAGTTTCACCTGGCTGATACTAGTTGCCAAGACCATGGTTTCTGGGGACCCTAGAGGTTAAACATCTCAGATGTGATTTGTACTTCACCTCCTCCCTCATCATTTGCTCCTGGCTTCTTTTTATTACTGGTTTCTCAGCCTTGCTGTGTCTGAATTAGGGGCCTCTTGAATGAAGCCAGTTGATTTGACAACATAAAATAAATTGCTCCTAAATTAAATATATGTTCAGGGCAAGCGTATGCTCAAGTACCACCCCCCCCAAACCAGGCTTGGGCTCAACTGATTTATTGCCAGGACTACATTGGTCAAACCAACACTTCTCAAATCTTGGTCCAGGATAGTAAGCAATTTTGAGTTGAAAAGCCACTTTTTTTTTTCCTTCAATGACAGATAAATCCTTGCCTTGACCTAATGATTATATAGGTTTTAGGGACACAGAGTCAGAGGTGAAAGACATAATTATACATCATTTAGGAGTACCCTAAGAGCACAAGGAGAAAATCTGTCACTCTTCTAAATGCATGTCTCTTGGCCTTTGAGATATTCAGCAACCTGTCATTCAAATGTAGAAGGACTATAAATAGCCCAAAGGGCAAATGTTAAATACAGCAGTGCTGCTGAAAGTCACTGCTCAGTCACATAACTGAACTTGCATGTGCCTCAGGAATGTGCTAGGCAAGATTCTTAAGATGGTCTAGAACCCTTCTGTACACACACTTTCTCCCAGTTATTCAAAGACCATTCTAGGTGCTGCTGTGAAGGAAATGTGTAGATATAATTAAGGTCCTGGATCAGTTGATCTTCCGACTGGAAAACTATCCAGATGGGCTAATTACATGAGCCCATTAAATCTTGTTCTAAAGGACAGAGGCAGGAGAAGTTGGAGATAGAAGCAAGAGGAGGATTCAATGTAAGATAAGTCCCTGCAGAACTAGAAGAAAGCAAACATTCCTGTGACCTGCCTGTGGGGCCATGTGGCTAGGAAGTGCAGGCTGCCTGGGGCTGCTGAGAGTGTAAGAGGTAAACAGGAGACTGGGACCTCAGTTCGACAACTACAAGGAAATGGATGCTCCCAGGAACCTGCAGGCCTGGAAGAGGGCCTTATGAGAGCTAAGAACTGCCGCCTCAGCCAACACCTGGTTTCAGCCTCATGAGACCCCAAGCAGAGTGTCTGGTCACGCTGTGAGACCATGAACTTTGTGCCGTTTTAATCTCCAGGGTCGTTGCAAATTGTGACACGATAGAAAAGTAATACAATGAATCAAGAATCTTTTATGGTGTCATAGTCATGGTAGATGGCATGCCAGACCAATTATGCACTCCCTTTCTGAGTATTCAGGAATTAATAAGAGGAGGCCATCTGAATAGCATTTGTCTTTACAGTTACTGTCTTCACTTGTTCTTTTACTGGCAGCTTTCTTAGACAATTTTTATCTTCTGTTTTCTACCAAAATTGTTCTACTGCTGAATATATATTTTTAAAAAATTACAGCACCCTTTTTATGTGCCAAGCATTATGTTAAGTGCTTTGTAGGAATTGTTCAATCCTCTCAGCAGCCCTGTTTTACAGCGGAGGTAACAGGCCTAGAGCAGGTAAGAGTTTTTCCAAAGCCTCAAGCTATGAAGCACTAGTGGCTTGAACTGGGAGGTGCAGATTCATGTTGCTATAGTCATTTTCCTAGCATTCATTCTCAAAATGTTCAGATGTAAAAATCAGAAATTCTGAATTCTGATTTTCCGTTTTTCCCTTGGCTATCCCTTAGTTTAACATGTATCATTAATTTCTTGGTTTCCTCTTTATAATTGATACCACTTATCACTCTGATGAGCAATTTACATATTAATCCAGGACAAGAAATTCATGTCTCCCTTAGCAGGCTCATACCCTTTCATGATTTTACCCTAGTCTCTCTCCTGACTTTGGATCATTCTCCTGAACTTTAGACCCTATTTCCCAGCCAAAGTAGGGCATCCTACTTACCTGTCTGCAAATAGATACCAGCATCCCAACTTGTCCAAAAGGAACTTATGTCACCTGAACCTACTTCTAATTGCTATCTTTCTTTGTTCATAGCATTTCTAATTCATCAGCTGATGAAGCTAGAAACAATAGAATTATCTATGGCTCTCTACTCTTGTTTAACTCTGATCTGTTCACAAGTCCTAGTTATTTTAACCCTTTCGTACTCATTCCAGTCCATCCCCATTGCTATTATTTTGGATGAGTTATCATCATTTCTAATGTAGATTACTAGAATAGATTTTTAATTTATACTTGCTTCCAAGAAACGGCTCTCATCTGTCCTCCACACTCTAGCCAGAGTAACCTTAAAGCATGTCCCAGCTAAAAACCTTTCAGTATCCCTGCTGCATACAAGGTGATCTATAGACTCCTTGGCAGAATGGGGAATGCCCTTCACCCTCCGTATCTTTCCATCCTCGTCTAATACTCCCTGACTTCTGTTCCACACACCCCATGTTCCTGCCACTCTTACTTAACCAATTCTTTCTTAAAATGTCACTCTACATGCCTTTGCACCTGCTGTTCCTTCAGCCTAAAAGGATATCCTCTTGTCTGCTCCATCTGGGAAAATCCCACTTGTCCTTCAAAGCCCAGTCCAAATGTCACCTCTCTGGCAAAGTCTTTCCTGAAAAGTCTTGGTGTCATTACTTTCAAGGCTGGACAACCATTATGCTTTGTATGAACTTCTATCACTACACTTAACAGATAGCTCAGTAATTATGCATCTGTCCCTCTCCACTGATTATGAACTATTCAATAAGATGATTGTGCTTTTGTCATCTTTATGTTTCTGGTCCCCAGTACCAAACATACCAGAAATCTGGTTCATGTTCAGTAATATTGATGAATAAGAAAATAAAAGATTGAACAAATTAAGAGGAAAGAAAGGGCAATTTTTGTTCTGTTTGACAACTTCGGTTGTCAGGTATGGCCCCTGGCCCAGCAGCATGAGCATCACCTGCAAACTCATTAGAAATGTACATTCCTAGCCCCATGCCAGACCTACTACTGAATCTGAAGCCCTGGGGGTGGAAGTCGACCAATCTTTATTTTAACAACCTGTCTGGCTGATTCGGATGAATGTTTAAGCTTGAGAACTATGGGTGTGTTTGATCTTGACTGACCTGTGTACAGCAGATTTCAGCTGTAATGTCATGGAAAAAAAAACACCTGACTGAAGCCATGATGCTCAGGTTTTTAGCTCTGCAATCAGCTCCTAATAAGCTCTTGAGCAAGCTGCTTAAACTTTTAGGACATGCCACCTTCTGTAAAGTCAGAAGACTGAGCAATCTCTAAATTCTTTTTTTAGCATGAAGATTCCCTCTATGTATGAAAGAGATGTACTCTCTGATGCCAAAGGATAGAGATGGTAGTGCAGAACAGGGAAAACTGAAATAGTATTCTGTGCAGTGATTGTGTGAAGCTTCCACAGAAGATTGGAATATTGCTCCTAGAAGTTCACTCTAGCATCTTGAAACAGTAACTGCTTGATACTTCACAGGAATTTCATAATCTTTTACCACAATTAGTGCACCTGACCAACTAAACAATTCTATAGGTGAGGAACAGGGTCCTTCCTGACCTTCTTGTGATCAGATCATTCTTGGAAGCATGAAATGTGATTACCCTTTCCTGGTGTGCATAACTTCTTAGACATTAAAAAGAAATATGAGAGGTCAGGAAGGATTAGGATTGGTGCATGGTGTGTGATCGTTTCTATTTCCCAAGAACCCAAATAGAAAAACCTTTCCTTCAGTTTCATTCTACGTAATACTGGTTTACTGATGTGAATTAAATTAAACACATTATGTTATCCAGGCTACATCTAGAATAGCCACAAATCTTAACAAAAGAATATATTTTATCAGTGAATGTGCAAATCAAACCAATAAAAAAATGCACATTCTGTCCTGTACCTAGAAGTATATTTCAAAAATATATGTAGAATATAAAATAATACACATTTTAATATAAACATATTTTAAATAATAAATCATTGAAATAAATATATTTTATAAAAATGTATTATATATACTATCATATACATATGTCTTAAATGATGTCCACCTATATATGGAGGTGAGTGGACACAATAAAGTCTAACAGATGACTATTATTGCAACAGCTAACTACAAAAATAGGCTTTAGGCCTGGGACCAAAAGCCAGTACTGGTGAAATCCCTAAATTATAGTGGTGTTATCACCAAAAAAGTTTCAGGAACCTGAAGGAATACAGCCTCTTTTTCTTCAGGAGGATTATCATTTTTCAGGTACCTCAGAAGCAATGAATTAAGATTCAGTTTAATATGCATTTATTTGCCTTTGTTATATGCCAGGTACTCTACTTGGGGTGTTAGGAATATTGTAGGGTTCCTGCTCTTAGAAGTTGAGAGTCTAGTAGGAGAGACAGATTCTTTAAAAAGGATGATGAGGATGATAAGGATTATATATTCAGAACATGGGAGCAAGGCCAAGGGATATTTTAGATGTTACTAAACAAGTGCAGAAATCAAGTCTGATATCTTACCTGGAGCAAACAAAGCCCAATAACCAGTTGGGCTAACTCTGGACCACCACAGTATGAATAAAGCAGACACATGTCAAGAGAAGACTACCAACACTCCTATCTAGGCAAGTCATCAAACAAACTCTAAGGGGAAATTCTCAGAGTTTCTTGACTTGGGGTTGTTTTAAACAGCATCCTGTGCAGCCGTGCTTAGACTGTGACAAGGAACTGCAAAATGCCTGTCAAATCCCCTGACAAGTGAAAGACAGGCAAACTGTGGTGGGGAGGATGGGTTTCTCTCCACCCTCACCAGCCTGTGAACACCTGTTACTAAAGGAGCAAGCGGAGAGACACATTTGGCACATGTTGGCAGCACCAGCAGAATCAGCCCCTCCTCAAGATTTAGTGAAGACATGATCCTTTTTCTGTGGCTTCTGCTGCAAAAACCCATTTCAGTTTTCTTTGCTGTGTAGTTATTAGAAGTGAAGGAGAGAGATAAGAAAACTCAAGCTGGTTTTACCATGGCTGAATATGAGCATGCCAAAAATGTTGGCAGCATTCTTTCTGAGGTGAGAAAATAACACTAATGCCATTTGTGGGGAGTTTTTCATTTGGCAAACACCTTCATGAATTTATATAGCTGGCTCTACAGCAACGACAGAGAATGGCAAGGCATCTCACATAGTCCACATTTTACAGATAAAGAAATGAAAGTGGCTTCAGGCAGCTGAGGGACTGTGCAATCACCAGTAAGAAGCAGATTTGATCATGTGAGTGCAGGTCTCCAACATCGTTCCAGGACATTGGTTCTCAAAGAATTCAAAAAGGAGTCTACTTGAATTCTAGCCTTCTGGATAAAAAGTAGTTTAGGGTCTACCTTTCAAAGCAACAGAAATTCCATTTCTGAAATTACTGAAGTACATCAAGTGTTTTTGGAAGCCTGAGATTTACAAGCACTTGAATGATTCTGGCAGAAGGTGTGCTGTTAGAGTCAACCAGCTGGCAGCTGTCTGTCCCTAAACAAACTAGCTTCTCTGAGCCTCAGCTCCCTAAAGTCATAAAATGTGGAAAGTCATATCCACCAAGTTTTGTGGAGACTGAGTGTGGAACGACTTTGTTGTACTAAGCAGTCAGCCATTGATGATCATTATCATAGTTTTTAAAAATATAAATAATGTTCTACCACTGCTGCCTGCTGATTGAAAACTCAGGGCCTGGACATGGGGAAGGGAATTCTCTGCTAGTGCCTATGGAATTGAGTGGTTTTGGTCATATCATGTATTACAGGCAGATGCCAGGAAGGCAGAAATTTTCAAAATTGAAAACATGCTTAAGGCATGTCTGTACTTGCTATTTGAATCAGTTCATTCCAATTTTTTATTTTAAAATGTTTCATTTAGTTAGAAATGTAACTTTAAAATAAACAGCAAATGAAAAAAAAAGGGGGGAAGCAACAAACTATCTAGAAAAAGAAAAAAGTTCTCTCCTGAGGAGGCTCCAGAGTTGGCTCTACAAAAGTACCAGCTGCTGGTTTGTTTTATTATTACTTGATTTAAATATATCCATGGCTGTGGGGGAGGAGGGCAACTGACAGCAGCTTTGGCTTCCTGCAATGCTTAATGCTTATTTCACCAAGTTGCTTGTGGGACTGACATGCTTTTCCTTGACATGAGCTCTGAATGATCCTCTAAGCTGAATCCTTTCTCCACTACTTATTGACTGTCTCAGTTCCATTTGGAAAACAAAGATGATCTTCCCTGTCTTGCCTGTCTATGGCTTTTTCACATAGATCAAATAAAGTAAGTGGATATGTAAGTCTTTGAAACTGTACATAGCAGCCTGCTTGTTTTACTTACTTCTCTCATTCAGTAGTACTTTTTCAAAAATATGCAATGCAACTCCTCAGAAATGGAATGATGCTACCAGCCATTCTGAATCCCAAATCTTCCAAGTTATCCTGTTGCTGTATAATATTAGCCATTCTCCTTTGCAGCTAGTTTAGATCTTCAGAAACACCACTATAACATCAATTCTTGAATAAATATCATTATCTCTTGGAACTTGCTTTCTAAGAGATAATTTTTACTAACTAACATTTCGACCTTTGAATCCCTCAAATTAGAGAATAAAACATCAGGTCTGCTCCTTTCTTCTCCTGATAGTTCACATACTGTCCTATAATTCCTCTTCCCTTTCCTCTGATCTTTGATGTGAAATAGGGTCGCTCTTTCCACAAGGATGCCATTCAGAGTCCCAGCTATTCAGGGGCATGGCCACTTCTTCCCTTTTAAAAATTGCAGTTAAATGAAACATCCCACCTGGGCTTGCTAAGCCATTCTATGTTACAGATGCACCTTCCTGACATTTTCCCTATGTAAGCCCTATGTGACCTTGAAACCACTTAACATCTATTGTTCCTCGAACTCAACTCTCTTTCAGGGTTAAAGTTGGCTCAGGAGCTCCAGGTGATACTCTCTTTATTTGAACTTTAGTTGAAACATCATGTCTATTTGAGAGCTTTTCTTTTACAGTTTAGAAAACTCTACTGATTTTTTAAAATTATTATAAGATCTTCTGTATTCAGGATTTTCTCTTACTGAATGTGATTCTTACTTATTTTCTAGAATCAAGATTATATATATGTGAGAAATATATATTACATATATTTTATATAAAGTATATTTTTTTATTTTAAATTCTGGTATAATTTTTAATTTGCTGCATGATCTTGGGGAAATAACATTTCATTGACCTCAGGTTTTTTTTTAATAGATAAAAGAAAAAGTAAAAATTAGCCAACTGGTTTGTGTTTATCGTAGAGGGAGATGATGTGTCTAAATGACCTTACGACAACCATGTTCAGTATATACTCATTTTCATTATTAGATATTTAAAATAATTTTCTCTAATATATACTTTTTAAAGTACTTAAAATACATATTTTTGTAGTATCTTGTTCAAGTTAGAAGTTCTGTATAAAAATACTGACATAATAATTTTAGGCAATGATCATTATAAATTTTTAGTTTTTTTATTTCTACTGTTACCTACAAACATTGGCATAAGGTTAATTTCTGGTATTATTCTACTACCTGCATTTTCACCACACCTTCCATGGTCCTAACTAATTCTTCTGACATATTTATCCAAATTGCTAATGCTGACATATCTAATGAAAATCACATACTATTGCTATTTGAATGGCAAACATTGGAAAAGAAAGAAATAAACAGACTTGGTCAGCAAAAATAAATAATCTCTGTACTCAGCATTGCCTTTTCCCTTCTATATAATTTTGTCAAAGATAACAATACTTCTCCATTTGTGAGGCACTTTTAAATAGTTGTGGATTAAATGTCATGCCTGGTTATGGCTTGTTGTGATAAAATTTTTATTCCAAAGACCATCTAAAGTATGTATTTTTAATTAAGATAATACTCAAATAATATGCCTATATCTTACAAGTATCTTTTGTTTTAGTAGTCATCTAGATGCAGACAATATGGATCAAAGGAGGTAAAATTTAATTCTTTTATTTAGATTCCAGTTACTGTACATATAATGTTAGTTTCAAGTGTACAATTTAGTGATTCAACACTTCCATACATCACCCAGTGGTCATCACTATAAGTACATTCCTGAACCCCCATCACCTATTTAGCCCATCACCCCACCCACCTCCTCTATGGTAACCATAGTATGTTCTCAATAGTTAAGAATCTGTTTCATGTCTTGTCTCTGTCTCTGTCTCTCTTTTTCTTTTTCCTCATTTTGTTTCTTAAATTCCACATATGACCCAAATCATATGGTATATGTCTTCCTCTGACTGACTTACTTCACTTAGCATTATATTTTCTAGTTCCATCCGTATCCTTGCAAAAGGCAAGATTTCATCTGGCCATTTGTAGCAAAATGGATGGATCTTGAAGGAGTCATGCTAAGTGAAATAAGTCAGGCAGAGAAGGACAGATACCATATATTGTCACTCATAGATCTAACAGGAGAAACCTAACAGGAGACCATGGGAAGGGGAAAAGGGGGGGGAAGAGTTGGGGAGAGGGAGTGAGGCAAATCATGAGAGACCTTTGAATCCTGAGAACAAACTGATTTTATATA
>NC_043712.1:59051841-59053567 GCF_006229205.1 Suricata suricatta
TATATATATATATATGCCACTTCTTTGGTTATCTTTTGTTATCTTTGGTTTTGTTATCACAGTGCAATTGCTGGATTGTAGAGTTGTTATATATTTTTAACTTTATGAGGCAACTCTGTACTGTTCTCCAGCATGGCTGCACCAGTTTGAATTCCCACCAACAAGGCAGAGGACTCCCCTTTCTCTCCTTTTTTCACCAATACCGGTTATTGTGTTGTTGATTTTAGCTATTCTGACAGGTGTGAGGTGACATCTCATTGTGGTTTTGATTTGTCTTTCCCTAATAATCAGTGATACTGAGCATCTTTTGATGTGTCTGTTGGCCTCTATGTCTTCTTTGGAAAGATGTCTATTCATGTCTTTTGCCCATCTTTAATTGTATTATTCATTTTTGAGGTGTTTTAAGTTCTTTGGATACTAACCCTTTATCAGATACGTCATTTGCAAAATATCTTCTCCTATTCCATATATTGCATTTTAGTTTTGTTGATTGTTTCCTTCACTGTACAGAAGTTTTTTATTTTGCTGAAGTCCGAGTAGTTATTTGTGCTTTTGTTTCCCTTGCCTTAGGTGACATACATAGGAAGACATTGCTATGGATGATGTCAAAGAGGTTACACCTTGTGTTCTCCTCTAAGATTTTTATAGTTTCATGTCTCATATTTAGGTCTTTAACCCATTTGAATTTATTTTTGTGTGTGGTGTGAAAAAGTGGTCCAGTTTCATTTTTTTCCATGTTGCTGTCCAGTTTTCCCAACACCACTTTTTGAAGATACTGGCTTTTTCCTATTGGATGTCCTCTCCTGCTTTGTTGAAGATTAATTGATTATATATTTGTGGGTTTGTTTCTGGGTTTTCTATTCTGTTCTAATGATTTATGTGTCTGTTTTTGTGCCAGTAGCATACTGTTTTGATCACCACAGGTTTGTAATATAACTTGAACTCCAGAAATGTAGTGCCTCCAGGTTTGCTTTTTGTTTTCAAGGTCACCTTGGTTATTTCGGGTCTTTCATGATTCCATACAAATTTTAGGTATGTTTGTTCTAGCTCTGTGAAAAATGGTATAGGTATTTTGATTGCATTAAATGTGTAGATTGCTTTGGGTAGTATAGACATTTTAACATTACTTGTTCTTCCAATCCATGAGCATGGAATGTCTTTCCATTTCTTTGTTTCCTCTTCAATTTCTTTCATCAGTATTTTATAGTTTTCAGAGGACAGGACTTGCATTTCTTTAGTTAGGTTTATTCCTAGGTATTTTATTGTTTTTGGCACAATTGTAAATGTGACTGATTCCTTAATTTGTCTTTCATCTGCTTCATTATTTGTGTATAGAAATGCAAGATTTCTGTATGTTGACTTTGTATCCCATGATTTTACTGTATTTGTATATCAGTTCTAGCAATTTTGTGTGTGTGGAATCCATCAGGTTTTCTATACAGGGTATCAAGTCAACTGCAACGAGTGAAAATTTTACTATTTTCACTAAATAAAGGATGCCCTTTACTTTTGTTGTTGCTGTTGTTGTTGTTGTTGTTGTCTGATTGATGTGGCTAGGACCTCCAGTACTATAGTAAATAGCAGCTGCTCTGGAAAACAGTGTGGAGGTTCCTCAAAAAACTATCCATAGAACTTCCTTATGACCCAGCAATAGCCCTGCTAGGGATTTACCCAAGAGATACAGAAATGCTGATGCATAGGAGCACATGTACCCCAATGTTCATAG
>NC_043712.1:59053667-59079160 GCF_006229205.1 Suricata suricatta
TTTTTTTTTGTTTTTTTGTTTTTTTCCCCCTAGGAAGTGTGTCTTGGGTTTTTCCCTTATTATTTTCATTACTTTTTTTTTCCCTCTTCTTTTTATGGTGGTGGGGGTGGTTATGTTTCAATGAAGTTGCTTTTACAACACCAAAGACTTAATCATCCATTTCCTACATAAAAGGTAGCTACTTTTTTGCATGCACCTCAACTCCATCTGCTCTATCATTCAGGCCAATTGTCTGTAGAGGCTCTCATTGCCTGCTATGGGCAGTGTTTGGTGCAAGGTCTGAATGTGGTAAGTCTTGTAGTATAGAGGTGGAATTTAAGGAAAGGTATTAAGCAGGCTGTGTTTTAGCTTATGGGCAAGTAATAAATTGTATCATGTATCTTGAATGTATCATAGATAAGCTGCTATATAACAATTGCCACTTCAGATAGCTGTGAAATTAGGTGATTAACTAGTTGTTACTTAACCTTCTAATTTCTGTATAAGTCTAATTACATGAAATAGAAGTTGGTGTTTTGGTTTTTTACTTTGCTTTTCTGTTTGGAGTGTCATTGCAACTATTGTAAATGATGGAAAATAATTGCATATGTTAAAAAAAATAAATTGTGTTATATTCAAAAAAAAAAAAAAGAGAGAGAGAGATGAATCACTGGGTTCTACTCCTGAAACCAAGACTATACTGTGTGTTAAGTAACTTGAATTTAAATAAAAAACAAATTAAAATAGCAGTGGAAAGACTGGACATCCCTGTCTTGTTCCTGACTATGGAGGAAAAGCTCTCAGCTTTCCCTATTGAGGATGTGATTAGCTGTGGGTTTGTCATATATGGCCTTTATTATGTTGAGGGGTGTTCTCTTTAAAATTACTTTGTTGAAGATTTTTATCATGAATGGATGTTTCACTTTGTCAAATGCTTTTTCTGCATCTATTCAAATGATCAAATGGTTCTTATCCTTTCTTCTATTAATGTAGTGTATCATGTTGATTGATTTGTGAATATGGAACTTCCCTTGCAACCCAGAAATAAATGCCACTTGATTGTGGTGAATGATATTAAGTGTATTGTTGAATTCAGTTTCTAGGGTTTTTTTTTTTTTTTTGAGAATTTTTACATCTATGTTCATCAGGAATATTGGCCTATAGTTCTCTTTTTTAGTGCAGTTTTTACTGGATGTGGTATCCGGATGCTACTGACCTCAAAGAATGAGTTGGGAAGTTTTCCTCCTTTTCTTTTTGTTTTTGTTTTTCCCTCCTTTTCTATCTTTTTGGAATATTTTAAGTAGAATATTCTTTAAATCCTTGGGAAAATTCACCTGTGATACCATCTGACCCTGGACTTTTGTTTGTTGTGAGTTATTTTATTACTGATTTAATTTCTTTGCTAGTTATCAGTCTGTTCAAGTTTTCTGTTTCTTCCTATTACAGTTTTAGTAGTTTATATGTTTCAAGGAATTTATTCATTTCTTCGTTTGTCCAATTTGTTGGCATGTGGTTTTTCATAATATTCTTTAATAACTGTATTTCTATGGTATTGTTGTTTCTCATCTCTCATTTGTGATTTTACTTATGTGGGTCCTTTCTCTATTCTTTTTAATAAGTTTGTCCAGAGGTTTGTCAATATTATTAAACTTTCCAAAGAACCAGTTCCTGATTTCATCAATTGGTTCTATTTCTTTTTTAACTCCTCTAGGTGTAAGATTAGGTTATTTATTTGATATTGTTCTTGCTTCATAGTAGGCCTGTATTGTGATAAACTTCCTTCTTAGGACCACTTTTGCTGTATCCTAAAGGTGTTGTGCCATTTTTTTTATTTTAATTTATTTCCATGTATTTTTTTACTTCTTCTTTGATTTCCTGGTTGACCCATTCATTGTTAGTAACATGTTACTTATCCCCTATGTATCTGTAGTCTTTCCAGTTTATTTTCTTGTGGTTGACTTCTAGTGTCATAGAGTTGTGATCAGAAAAGATAGATGATATGATTTGTCTTTTTTTGAGGCCTGATTTAGTACCTGATATGTGATCTGTTCTGGAGAATATTCCATGTGCACTTGAAAAGAATGTGTATTCCGCTGGTTTAGGAAGGCATGTCCTGAATATATCTGTTAAGCCCATCTGGTCCAGCATGTTTCCTTGTTGATGTTCTGTTTAGATGATCTATCCATTGATGTAAGTGGAGTGTTAAAGTCCCCCACTATTATTGTATTACTAGAGATTAGTTCCTTTATGTTTGTTATTGATTGCTTTATATATTTGGGTGCTTTCATGTTGGGTGCATAAATCTTTGCAATTGTTATATCTTCTTGTTGGATAGACACCTTTATTATGATATATCCTTATCTCTTGTTATAGTCTTTGTTTTAAAGTATAATTTGTCTGATATAAATCTTGTTAATCTGGTTTTCTTGTGGCATTCATTTGCGTGACAATTGTTTCTTCACTCCCTCACTTTCAATCTGTACATGTCTTTAGTCTAAAGTAAGTATTTTGTAGGCAGCATATAGATGGTTTTATTTTTTAATCCATTCTAACACCCTATGTCTTTTGATTTGAGCATTTAGTCCATTTACATTCAAAGTAATTATTGATATATGTATTTATTGCCATTTTATTATTTGTTTTGTCATTATTTCTGGAAATTTCCTCTGGTCCTTTCTTATTTTTGTCACTTTTGGTCTTTCTTTTCCACTCAAAGAGTTCTCTTTAATATTTTTGCAGGCCTTATTTAGTGGTAACAAACTCCTTTACTTTTGTTTGTCTGGGAAACTCTGTGTCTCCTTCTATTCTGAATGATAGGCTTCCTGGAGAAAGTATTCTGGGTGCAGAGTTTTCCCATTAGAACATTAACTTTATCATTCCATCCCTTCTGGCCTGCAAAGATTGTGTTGAGAAATCTCCAGCTTAGCCTCATGGGTCTTACCTTCTAAGTTAAGGACTTTGTCTTGTCTTTATGTTTTATCACTGTATTTTGCAAATTTAATTATAATATGTCTTGGTGTTGGCATGCTTTTGTTGATTTTGATGGGAATTTTCTATGCATCCTGGATCTGGATGTTTCTTCCTTCCCCAGATTGAGGAAGTTTTCAGTTACTATTTCCTCAAATAAATTTTCTTTCCTCTTTTTTCTTTCTTTTTCTTCTGGGACTTCTATGATATGAATCTTATTATGTTTGATGGAGCTACTGAGCTCCCCAAGTCTATTCTCATGTTCCATAATTCTTTCTTTCTTTTATTCAGTTTCATTATATTCCATTATTTTGTCTGCTAGGTTACTAATTCATTTTTCTGGTTCTTCCAGTCTGCTGTTCATTGCATCAGGCCTGTTTCCAATCTCATTTATTGCACTGTCTTTATGATTATTGCTTTAAATGCTCCATCAGGTATGTTACTTATATCTGTTTCACTTATATCTCTGGCTATGGCCTTATCTTGTTTTTTCATTTGGGATAAATTCCTCCATTTTGATAGTTTGTCTAAATCTCTGCCTTCTTAGTAAAGCTCCTGAAAGTAATGGCTTTATGAAGAAGAGGTCATGTAGTGCCCTGGTCCTGGTGCTTCAGGGAGTGTCTCTGGTGTGTTCTGCATGTACTCTGCTATTGTGTTTTCGCTGTTCTATCATTCAGGCCAATTGTCTGTAGAGGCTCTCATTGCCTGCTATGGGCAGTGTTTGGTCCAAGGTCTGAATGTGGTAAGTCTTAACTAGATGTATTCTGGTCTGCTTGTAAACTGAGACCTGACACCAACTCCATCAGAACTGGGGCCATGCAGAACTATGGTCAGGAGATGTGGTGTGTGTAGGGGTTTGTGTTGGTCTTCTTGGGTAGGGATCCATCACACTTGGGAATGAAGCAAGCTTGACTGAGAAGGGCATTCCCAACAGAGCACAGAGGCTTCGTATATGCACGTTAGGCAGCCAGTGTTGGCACTGGACTGATTCCTACAGGTGACTTGGTATTTATGCTGAGGCATAAGGGAAGGCAATGGTGCCAGCCAGCTCCTTTGTTCCTGGAAAAACATCTCTGTAAACAGTGGCCTCTCAGGGATGAGCTCCAAGAAGAGCATAATCTCAACCCTGTGTGACCCAGGCATTCTTCAAATCACTATTTCCATGCTCCTAGGATCAGGGAAGTGCCCTCCAGTATGTATCCCAGTCCAGCGTACTGACCTTTAAAACTCCAGGCTTTAAGCTCTGCTGGTTGCAAGAACTCATGAAACTAAGCCCCTCTCATTTTCCAAGCCAATGGCTTTGAGAAAATGTTCTCCTTTTACGTTCCCCTATGTAATCTCTCTCTCTCTACTCCTCCTCCACAATCATAGCCCCTTCCCCCTCTACAGCACCTGTGATCCGTTTCTCCCCTAAACTGTGTCTCTGCACTTCCTACTTTCTTCAATGTGCCCTCTTCTCTCTCTTTAGTTGTAAAGTTTGTTCTTAATTATTAAGGTCAACTTCTGGAGTATGTAGGATGATTTGATAGTTATCTAGTGGTTATCTTTTGGGACAAAACAAACCTAGGATCCTTCTACTTCATCATAATTTTCTTTCTGATCAACCAGGAGATACAAGTTTAGATGTCAAGTCTCAGGTCACCACCAGTGATCTTAGATAATGCAATGGTGATGATTCTCAAATTTACACCTTGGGACCCAAAGTCTTCCTGACCTCCAGACTCATACATTCAGTTTCCTTTTGACATTCTGTTTGGATGAGTAATAGGTGTCTGGAATTTAATATTCCCAAAACCAAAATCAAGAAATTCTTGATTTCTCCTTTTACTTCCCCAGTCTACTTTATCTCTTTGTACCTTTCTTAAGCTCAGGTACTCATATCAAAAACCTGGAAATCATCTTTAACTTTTCCCTTCCTTTTAAGTGTAAAATTAAAATACCTGTTAAATTAATTAAACAAAGAGGCCATTAGACTCAGGTTGCTTTAATGTCATAGAGGCTTACATAAACAGATGAAAATCTAAACTTGTAAAAGCCTCAAGGTTATAAAACCAAAACACAAAGGAAAAAAAATCACAAGGAGCCAAATATGCTTTAAGCTATAGTCTCATAGTCTCCTGTGAGAGAAAGAGTCCTTTCCCTGGCTTCTGTCCATGCGTGCTCCGATTTAATTCTGGTTTAGCACTGTCTGATTTGAATTAATTTTTACTCAAATGAACTCTTAAAAATTTTAATAGGCCTCAGTTTATCTGAATATTCCTAAAATCTGACCCCTGTCACCATCTATATCATCCTGCTTCAAGTCACTGCCGCTGTTACCTGGACTATTATAATCCTCTTCTGACTGATTTTCCTTCTTGTGTTACACCTTCTACACTTTCACCCCACACAACAGCTACAATGACCAATTCAAATGTAAATTGGATTTTTCTTCCCCTTCCTAAAATCCACCAATCACCAATCTTTTCCTATCACACTTAGAATAGACTCTAAACTTCTTTTCTTGGCTTTAGAGGTCTTAGTGATTGAGCCCTGGATAGTTGTGTGATCTCATTTCACAGTTTCCCTCTTGCTCACAGAGTTCTACACATACACGTTGCTGTCTTTCAAACACACACATAACATTCTCTCATCTCAGAGTGTTCCCTCTGCCTGGAACTCCTCCCCTCAAATAATTAATAGCTTTACCTCACGTCAGTGATATCTGCTCAAACTCCCTTAGAGTGTTTTCCATCAGATCCAGAAGTACTCCCACCTTTGCTCCTGTTACTCTCTCTTCTGTACTTTTTCTTCCTAATACCCATCACTGCCTGACGTTTCTGCTCAAACACATATGCACACTTGTTCACTTCTCAGTCAAATGTAAGTGACATGAAGACAGAAACTTGGAGTGTTAAGTTTAAAACTTTATTCCTAGTAGCTAGAACAGTGCCAGGTATTCAGTAAGAGCAAAATATATAATTGTCAATGAATGATGGTATGCAGGCCCTGGGCCTGTTTCTTTTCTGTTACGATAAGGGTTTCAATCAGAGATGCTTTATAAGAAAACTACTAGCTTTTGGACACCTGGGTGGCTCATTTGGTTAAGCATTGAACTTCAGTTCAAGTCATGATCTTGTGGTTCATGAGTTCAAGCTCCACTTTGGGCTGTGTGCTGACAGCTCAGAGCCTAGAACCTGCTTCAGATTCTGTGCCTCCCTCTCTCTCTCCTCACGCCTTCATACTCTGTCTCTTTCTGTAAAAAATAAAAAAACATTAAAAAATGTTTAAGACAGAATACCACTAGCTTTAAAAGCCCATGATTCTTTGCTTTACTTTTTAGTTTAAGATTTTGCTTTGTTATGCACAGGAGGTCAACTATGTCAAAAAAAAAAAGGGGGGGTAGCATAGGAGGCAATGAGCTAGCCATCTCTACCAATACTTTTAAAAACTTGCTGTTAAAAATTTTCTTCTAATTAAATGTCTCATTCCCTAGAATTTATGTTTATGGAATGTAAATTAGTATAGTTAATGTTGTGGGCACAAATGAGCTAAGTGTGCCCAATTAAGCAAACCAAAACACTGATGAGGTCCAGAGGCTTAGGGCCAGTCTTCTTGCCAGAGAGCTTTATACACTTAGGTACATGGGCAAGAACATGTTTGAATCATTCTCTTGGAGGCCCTAATTTGCAGGTACTTCCTAGGCAATGTGTTATCATCAAATGAACAATCTGATTCTGATTACCTGTTCCAACATATTCTGTAGGTGTAGTCAAATCATAAACTTTCTGAGTTTCATCTATTGAATAGATTGACCGAGATAATGAAATAGCTTCATGCAAAAATAGATTTGTGTGTTTAAAGGTGGGGAAACTGCCAGATGTCTTTCATAATGTTCATGACAGCAAGCCCTTCTTGGCTTCCATTCAACATGAAGAATCTTGAAGTCAATTTAGAGCAATCCTAGTACCATTCTTTACTAATGAATAAGAAGGGTGGTACCATTCATTTTAAAATATGCTTACTCTTATGTCAGATGCTCACAAAGAACACAGAGAATATAAAAAATGTCCTTCACTTTGAGACATAACTTCCATCCCATAATCATCCAGAAGATAGAGTGGGTTTTTACATACCAGAGTTTCCTACCATTTCTACCCTCAGAGTCATTAGGAAAGCATTAGGAAACCTCTCTCTATGACCAAAGTCTGTTTGGTGCTTCCACCTTTCTCTTCTGGAGGGCTTCCTCTTTTTCTTATGTATCTGGCACAAGTTAATAATTATTTGTGGATAGAGTTATGCATGGCAGGGAGGTTACTACTTAGGATGCTGTGAGTGGAGAATTGGTAAGACAATGGGATAGTTCTATGCTGCCAAAACGAACCTCTTTGCATAGCTAGGTTTTCTGTTTCTTTCCTCATTTGAACTGCACTACCGAATTCCTCTTTCTGCTATACTGATTTTAATGTGTCTATTCCCCATGAAGGAGGACGAATGGGGAGAAGAATAAGTTTATCATACCACAATTGAAAATAATCAGATTGTGGAGGATTTGGAGGAGCCTGTTCATGAGATGGATTTCAGTGAAAACCAAGGAAAGGGTTTTAAGCAACAGTAGCAAGAACAACAAAAGAAGTTGTAGAAGCTAGAGACAGAGCTTTACAGTCTAGCTTTTTTTTCTTATATTATAATCAATATAGTCCTTGTGTGATTTGATACATTAAGTCAGAATCCCACCTGAGAATGTCCCAGAGATCTGGTTCTGCTTCAGCAACTTATAAGTGAGAGAGAAGAACAGCAAATGCAAGAGTTAGATCAGCTCTTTACTGGAAGCTTAGTTGCCAAAATTACAGCCAAGTTTAAGCCCAAGTTTCATGAAGTGTATTGCCTATGAACTGAAAAGAACAATCCACCGAGACATCTGAGCACCTAAGATTAGAATGTGCAAACCATTGTGCTCAGCATTCCAAATAAAGTCCTGAAATATAACGTCAGGCAGAGTGGGGAGCCATAAAATGGAAGTCAAAAGGCTGACTGAGTTGTCACTGGACGGTTCATTACTAACTCTGATGTGCTCTTTGGCATTTACCCAGACAATCTGAGGCTATGACATTAACATGCACTTCTTTATGTGAATCCAAGCTTTGCTGCTTCCCAGAAAAGAAATATGAAAGGGAAAAACCTAAAATATTTTAATTTCTTCTGCAGTTTCTCTAAAGGCCCTGAAATGGTTTTAGATATATATAAAAGATATCATTAAAAATAAAAGTGTAAGCATTTTTGTAATTTCATTCACATATTTGTAATATTAAATGCTATCATTGTTTCAGATACTTTTCAAATAAATCTGCATGTGCACCTTCAAAAATTTTTTAAATGACTAGGGAAAAGTGAGCTATTCTCTCATACCACTGAGTGTTATTAAATTTAAAGGAAAAGAAAGAGAAAATGGCTTTTCTGCTTTATATAACAAAGCAATCCGAAGGTCTTTTCCAATTGAGAAGAGTGACTTCTAAACATATATCTAAACATGTATCTGTGTCCAAGGTTTGTACTGCTTTTTGACAACCCACGACGTAAATCCTGCTTAGGGAATAATTGCCTGGGATGGTGCCGAGTTACCAGGTCATTTAAATCGATGCTGTGTGCTATTGCACACTTAAAATTATTTACACTGCTCTTATCCTAGCTACAATCTGTTCTCTCTCGCTAATGCAGTGGAGAGCAATTTACTTCAGAATACCAAAATCCTTCTGATTTCATTTTTGCTCCCACATCTGCTGCTGCAAGCACAAGTCCTAGAAATAAAACCAAATAAAGAAGCACAAGGAAGCTTTGGGGGAAAGTGGGTTTTAGAGTAAACATCAATGAAATCTTCAAAGTTCTGTTTCTGACACTTGGTTCTAATTAACTTTAATGGTTGGTTGCAGTTGTTCATTTGAGAGATAGAAGAGTTCTTTCTTTCCTCTTTTCTTATGTCCTTCCATTCTTCCCTCTCTCCTTCCTTCCCCACATTTTTCTTTTTTAAAATTGTTGTTGATATAAGCATTTGATACAGGATTGAGTCAGAGGTTGTACTTTGGCATTTTTCATTTGAAATGAGGCTGTGGTCTGTGACTCATGTTACTTGTACCATTAAAGTTGTTGGCTGTTTGTGAAATGTGAGAGTTAGAGAGCTCTCATTAGCAGAACTGAAATGACTGACAAGCCCAAAGATATCAATGTTATCTCATGTTACTTATATCCACCTGCAAAGCTGTTGAAAGTTCTTAGTCTTATTTTCTGTTTTGCTTTTGTTTTTTACTGAAAAAAGGCAGGAGATAGTTAGAAACAAATTGAAAAATCAGACAATGTAGATTGTGGATAACTAGTGAAAAATCAAACCAGTAAAATTAAATTGAATTGAATTGAATTAAATTAAATTAAAACCCCATCATTGTAAGCCAAAATCAGATATGCTTCTGGCTGTTCTGTGGTTCTAGAGTGGGAATCTAGGAGTTGTAGACATGCCAGAGATTATGATACGAAAATTCCATTAGTGTTCCAGAGCTTTTCATCATGGAGGATGAGGAGACTTTTAGTAGTCAGTTGCCTATCCCAAACCCACCTCTTTATCCTCTATTAATAATTCCAACTTTATTTATGTGTCTAGCCTTAAGGGAGAGAATATTGAATAGTCCAGCAACAAATAAATAAAAACATCACAAGATTAATCTATTCCCCTTGATGGTGATTAGTGTAGGAGTAAGCACGTGATCCAGTTCTTGTCCAAGAGATTGTCAACTTGCTTAGAGTCTTGTGAAAGAAGTTTCCTCAGTGTTAATACAGACATACAGGAAGGGATGGACCCTTCTCTTCTTTTGACTGTTGTGTCTGTATTTGATGCCTGACTCTCTTGTAGCTGTCCTGTGACCATACAGTGAAAGAGTGTGGGAACCAGCCAACAAGCTGTAGATGACACAGCAGGAAAACAGAAAGTTATGTATTTGATTACACTGTTAACTCAATGAAAGCATATGATTAAAATCTTCTATGGAAAAAAACAACCTTTAGCCTACCAGAATTAATGTTAAAGTCAATAAACTTGATATGAAGTCGAAGCCAGTTTTTAAAAAAATTATATATATGTTTTTATATTTATAATATATATATATTTGAATGTCATTAGCTTTCTACCAATCTCCTCTTTCTACTACTCTACCAATGAGTGACTTCATTTTTTTAAATTTTTTTTAATGTTTTATTTATTTTTAATACAGAGAGAGACAGAGGATGAGAGGGGGAGGGGCAGAGAGAGAAGGAGACACAGAACTGGAAGCAGGCTCCAGGCTCTGAGCTAGCTGTCAGCACAGAGCCTGACACGGGGCTCGAACCCACGAACGTGAGATCTGACCTGAGCCGAAGCCGGAGGCTTAACCGACTGAGCCACCCAGGTGCCCCCCAATGAGTGACTTCTAATCAATTTCTGTGCATAAGAAGATATGACCATTATGGGGAAGATCACTGGGTGTTGTATGGAAAACAATTTGACAATAAAATATTATGGAAAAAAATAAAATTAAATTAAGAGTCGGATGCTCAACCCACCAAAAAAAAAGATATGACCAAATGAGAACCATGTCACCCCACTCTCCAGCAAGATACTGAAGCTAAAAGTTGAATCCATTTAAAGCTTTGGATACAGAGGACAACACAGGGCTATATAAACAAAGTATTCCTCACTGGGAGGGTAGCCTGTTGGAACTAAAGATAAGAAAACAGACCAAACTGAGCTCCTGGTTTGGGACACTGAGAGCAGAAAGTCCCAGCATCTCTGAAAGCTGCCTTCATCAGTAGCAGAGCCAGGACACATGAGGGATAGTTCAAAGCAGTATTAATGCAAACTTGAAGAGCAAGAAAGATGAGACCATCTAGGGAGCCCATCTATGGATCACATGAGAGCACATGTGAAGTACCTTCTGGGGACTTCCTGGATGCATTGGAAGGCATTTGAACACAGGGTGGCTGGGTACCCTGCCAGAGGGCTATTCTTTGGTTAACTTTATTGCATCTCCAGATATTTGTGACAAGAAAAAAAAAAGGGTGCTCTGTTATCAAGCAAGTAGTCACTTCAATTTGGGTTAGAACAGAAAACTGATGTGTGGAGAGACACTCTTTAAGATCTATAAAACCAAACTCTGATTAATGGTATATTGGTGGCTTGTTGTTGCTGTTTTTCAATGGAGTTTATTACTGTTGCTTACTCATAACACAATGAATGAAGGAATTCCATAGTAAGACTGCTTACCCATTTGAGATCTTATACAACTCAAGTCTCTGAAGTATTCTTTCTGAAGCATTAGTGTGCCTACAACTCACCTAATTTTCTTGTCTAAATTGCTGATTTCTGGAGTCTGCATATTCTCATTATGAAGATCAGGTTGGGGCCCAGGGATCTGCGTTTTTCCCAGATTCCCCATGTGATTCTAATACAGGTGATCTGTGGTTCTCACTTTAAGAAACTCTGCTTTAAGAGTTCTGCATTAAAGTGCAGATGCTATAACGAAAAACATGTAGCTTTCCCATGTAGCTTTGCATTTGAAATATTGTTCCCCTGTTAGGAATGAGGTTGATACTGAATAGTCCTCTTGGGATCTACAAATAGTCCAGGAGTTGTGATTTAACCACCCAAGAGCTATTGTATTGCCGTCATTTTTCTTTGTAGAGGTTCCTTAACTTACAGAAGGAATTTTGTTGTCGTTGTTGTTGTTGGGGGAGGAAGGAATGAGAAATATGAAAGACAATGTTTACTACATATTTCTTCCCTCAATGCAAGTGGAAGCATAAGAGGAGGTCAAAAGTCCACCATCCTTGCTTGAGACCAAGAAGCAAAGTATTGATCTGTGATCTTCTGAGAGCAGAGGTAGCTATCCGTCTGTGCATTTCCAGCACCCACTCGTGACATTGTGCTGCTTACTGCCTTGCACATTACAGGAACTTGCTAAATACCTGTCAAATGTTAGTGGGCTTGGGCCATAGTTTCTGGTCTAAGCTTATAGTAACCCTATGATACCCTTCCAGACACACTTTAAATCCTTAGAAATATTTTTTGTTTATTTGCCCACTCTGTGTATAGTAGGTACTAAACAAATGTTTGTTGAATAACTGAATGAATGTGTGAGACCCTAAAAGTTTATAAAACTTTATATGACATTAGGTTTACAAACTATTTTTCTGTAACAGAACCTTCCTTTCAAATCAAAACTCATGCAGGAGCCTTCCAGATAAGACAGACAAAAATAAAATTGAGAGATTGGACGTTAAATATTCTTTCTGTATTATCTTTCAGCATTAAAGAGTCTGAACCAATTTCTCTTAACCTACTTTAAAACTATTGGTCTGTAGAATTTTCAAAAGGTACTTGTGCAGCTTTTTATACTTTTGTATTTTATACTTTAGTATTATGAGTTATTGAAAAACTAACTTTTAGGGGCACCTGGGTTGCTCAGTTGGTTAAGTGTCTGACTTTGGCTCAGGTCATGATCTTGAAGCTCATGAGTTTAAGTCCTGTGTTAGGCTCTGTGCTCACAGCTGAGAGCTTGAGCCTGCTTCAGATTCTGTGTTTTACACTCTCTCTCTCTGCCCTTCCCCTACTCACGTTCTGTCTCTCTCCCTCTCTCAAAATTAAATAAACTTCAAAATATTTTTAAAAACCTAACTTTTGTGTTCCCCATTTTTTCCCTCACATGTGACAACTATTTAAATCTTCTAACTGTAGAATGTACACACTCTTTGCTTTCTTCCTTTATAAAATCCAAAATAAAATATTATACATAATAAGAAACAAAGTTATTCTAAACATTTAATTTTAATTTAATTTTTACAGAGTACTTCTATCATGAGTTCTACTTATTCATAGTTGACTATACTAGCTATAATTTTCCTTTTTTTTTTTTTTAAACAATTTCTCACCAGATTTCTTCTAGCTCCTATGGTGAACTGATGGGACTAAAATTCATGGTGCTTCCTGACTCCAACCTCACCCACTGCCACTGCCTACCACCATCAATACTGTCATCTCAGGGTACACACATCAATCAGGCAGGTAAATCAAAGTGCTCATCTTCTTAACTATAGTGATTGGCTCAGGAGTGAGCATTTGACTTGGGATTGATAGGGAAGTGCTCGGAGGAGGGAAAGGTCTTTTTTCTATTTTAATGCTGTGTTATAAATGTGGGGGGTTGAGTATACTGGTGACCATGTTGCTTACCACATGGGGAAAGTAAGACAAGATTAGAAATGACCTGAAGATATCACTTGAACTCCTAGGTCTGACTATGTCATACACTATTCCACCCTATACGTATTTGTTGTTTGAGCTGAAACATTCCCTTTTGTCTTAGAACAGACTGAGTTGGTTTCTGTCACTTAAACAAAAAGATACTTCTTAAATAAAACTCTAATTGTTTTCAGAACATGAGGAATTTATAACTTATAGACCAATGAAGAGAATTTACTATATTGAAAAGAACTTGTTCCTAATTTCTTCTTTATTGATTTATAATCTCAAAAGGGCCATGTAAACTAGATATGAGATTATACTGTAGAAAACAAACCTTGTAGTTAATAAAACTTTTTTTTTCAAATAGCCACAAAGCTACATATAGAGCTGCAAGGATTCTAATATTTTATTTTGTTTTGACAAAACTCACTTCATATTTTGTGTTATATGTACTATTATAGATGAGTTTAGAAACAAGTAAGAAATGGGTGTTTCTATTTATTTAAAATTTCTTCTCTGTGCTTTTTTTATTTTTTGTATTTTTCAAACTTTAATCAGAAATTGTGCATTAACTTTTAAATTGCTTTTATTATTTTTTTTTAAGTTTATTCATTGATTTTTGAGAGGAGGGAGGGGCAGAGAGAGGGAGACAGAATCCCAAACAGGCTCAGCACTATTAGCACAGAGCTGGACTTGGGGCATGAACTCTTGAGCTGTGAGATCATGATCTGAGCCAAACTTGTATGCTTAACTGACTGAGCTACCCAGGTGTCCCACTTTAAAATTAAATTAAATTCCTTTTAATAAATTAATATTAATAATTTAATTGAAATTTAAATTGTTCTTGATACATTCCAGGCTAAGTACTTATGTACATTAGTCATTCCTCACAATGTGGTAGCCAGCTACCAAGATGGCCTCAGTGATCCTTATCTTCTGATGTTCTCACTCTTGCATAGTCACCACCCACACTGAATAGAACTGACCTATGAAACCAATAATACACTTTGGAAAGGTTGATGTATGACTTCTGAGATGAAGTCATAAAATATACTGCAGATTCTACCTTGCTGTCTCCTGGATTCCTCACTCTGGAGGATGCTGGCTGCCATGTTGTGAGAGTATTTATGTAGGCCTTCAGAGAAGTCTACACAGTGGAAGGCTGAGATGCCCTGTTAACAGCCAGCACCAATTCATCACACATGCAAGTGAGCAGGTCTTTCAACCTCAGTCTAGCCTCTAGATGACTGAAACTCCAGCCAACACCTTGACTGCAGCCTCATGAGAGAACATGAACCAGAACCATTCAGTTAAGCTGCTTCCAAGTTCCTGACCAACAGAAACTATGAAATAATTTTTGTGGGTTTTTTTTAACCCTCTTAGTTCTGGGAAAATTTGTTATGCAGCAAAAGAGAGCTAATGCAGTTGTTTCTACTGCTATCCTCATTTTATAGGTGAAATGATGAAGTTTTATGAAGGCTGTAAAACGAGCTCAAGACCACAATGAAAATAAGTGTGAGCACTTTGATTAAAACTGAAGACTTCTTAATTTCAAAGCCCTATGCTACCTACTATATATGCATATTCTGGAAAGAGGACAAGAAAAATAAGTCATTTTTAAATGGCTCCCCACACATCAACCACTGCAGGTATTTTCGCTATCCCACTAACCCTGGACAAATAAAAGGAAAATGATATGATATTGCCATTTTTATAGTTTAAAATAGTTGGATATTGATAATTTCATACATTATCCTATAGAAAATATGCCCATGCCAAATGCCTTTTTTTCCTGTAATATCATATAGAGTCTGTGACATCTTTTATAGTTTTTGCAAGGTAGAAGCAAAGTGTCTCACATGTAACAATGCTCAGTAAGGTTTAAGTTAATAAATGCCCTTTTAAAACTAAAAAATAGTGGAATTTTTAAAAAGAGAGTAGGCAGAAGAATGACTCACAACTAATAGATGAGAGGAAAAAATGTGTATGTATATTTATAACAGAGGCAGCTATGTGCAAGCAAATCTAATTGTTGTTTCAACCCTCCCTGTCCTCTGCTACCCTTTCTGTTTTTGCACCTCCCAAACCTTAATTGCCTTAAATGCTACAGTCTGAGCCCCAGCTGCCACCTTCGGTGTCTCCACCTTTCTCTTTGCCAGCCACACATGCCCACATGTCTCAGCTGTCTTCAACACACACACTGCCTTCCACAGAAGAACCACAGCCCTGCACTGCAATAAGAATGAGTATGTGTGTGCTACTGTGCATAGTCTGTGAGCTGACACTCTCCATCCAGATGCATTTTCAGCAACCACAGGTAATTCTGCCACAACTACTCATCCTTCCTTTTACTAACCCCCAGAAGAACCCATTTAAGACTATCCCTGCATGTTCTTATTTCCAGAATATTGAAAGCAGAATCCTGCTGACTAAAGCACAACCATGTGAGCTACACAAAATAGGAAGGTGAAATCATAATGAATCATCAAGATGGACAATAAACAGAAATAGGCACTGGGGCATCACTATTCATGTGGGGAAACTCCAAGGAGACTTGAAGCCCCCAACAGTTCTGCCAAGAGAGCAAAGAGATACGATGTCTTCAGAGAAAATAAAATTATATATATACGTATGTATATATATATATATGTATATATGTGTGTATATATATATAAGTTTTATTTATTTAGGTAATCTCTACATTGACATGGGCTTGAATTCATGACCCTGAGATCAAGAGTCACACAGTCTCCCAATTGAACCAGCCAGGTGCCCTAGGAAGCAAATATTTTGTAAGACTGGTTTAAAGTAATATTTTCTTAATTTTTCTAACTAACAGAGTCCAAAAATGAAAGTAGATGAGAAAAGGTGATATAACACTAAATTGAGTATTCAAGAAGCATGGATTTTGGTATTAGCTCTGGCAATAGCTTAGCTATATAATCTTGGCAAATTTTTCCATCTTTCTGAATTTTATTTTTTCCTCTATGGACAATGATGTTTTGACTATAAGATTCTTGAAGTCATTTCTGCTTTAACACTTTTTATAACATTTATTGAGAAAGGAGCCACAATTTTAATGAAAGTTGGAGAAAATGAGCTCATTAGGGAAAACTCAAAGTAGTCAGATTATAGAAGCGGTTAAGTGAGCAAATAATGGTCTTCTTTTTAATAAAATGAATTTTTTTAAGATGAAGATCAGCTGAACTTAATCTTAACTTTGGTCAGCATGAGAGGAAATATTCTCTATTTGCTGAAATTAGTTTTAACGGGGACTGCACCGGATGCCAAAGTTGCAATAGGCAATGAAAAAGTATGTACAACTCTTCTTATGACAACTTCCAATATGTAGTTATCTCTTAAATGGTCTATTCTAAACAGGAAAAAAAAAACCCACGCAAGGGCTTTTCATTGATCCTTTGATTTCACTCATTGCATGAACAGAGTATTTGATGTAAGAGATTAAAACCCTTACTTTTAGTCCTTACTTCCTTCTTTTTCCAGCATCCGTCTGCCATCTGTCTGCCCCACTGAAGTTCACAGTTCTTGAGAGCAGAAGACAGATTATTAAAACACAATGGGAAAACAAGTGTCATAGGCTGTGGTTTGCCAGTAAATGTTTAACAACTGGCTCCGGTGGGGAGGTGGGTGCCCTGATTTGTAGTGCTTGCCAATTTTCATGGTGTAAGTACTCCCAGTGTGGTTGATTTCAAGCAACCAATATTGTACCAACTAGCTGCAAAATTTCTAAACACTTAAAAATCAGTCCTTAGGAAGTAGCATAAGCCAGCTCTAGCACATCACTGAAAAGGTATTAACAAAGTGATTTATAAACTCACTACTAACTCTGTCCAGAGGAAGTAGGTTGTCAGAAGCTGGTATAACAGCTACAGAAGAAGTTGTGAGAGCATGATGAATTGGGACACAAATAGTTCTACAGTGGGGTCCTAAGTTTGTGGTGAGAAATTCAAATAGAAAAGCAGAATGGAAAATGTTATGACAAACCAGATGAATCATACTAAGGAGTTAGGGTTTCATCTCAAGAACAGAAGGAAACCTGGGACACCTCAAGGTGTGGATCAATGCAGGGTAAAAATGATAAAATGTCATTTATTTTAGGAAAACAACTCTAGTGTGAATTGTGGACACATTCTGAATCCAACTTGAATTTTTTTAGGAAAACTGTGAAAATTATTATATTGATTACAACTTTATACCAATGAATATGACTCAATGAAATCCAAAAGCTACTTAGACCATACCAAGCACTGGAAGGCTTCCAGGAATCCAAGACATGTTCTCTCGCTCTGTCTCCTGAGTTTGCTTTGGTCAATGCCTCTATTCACTTCTCTTTCTCAAAAGACTGGCTTTCTCTGCCACTTCACTTATTTGGTAAGAGGACATGTGTCCCAAACTGATCCAATTTAAAAAGATGAAGGAGGACAGGGAGGATGAGGAGGAAGGGGAGAAAGAGAATGAGGAGAAGGAGAAGGAAAGAAGAATCTGTTTTACCTGACTCTGATCAGGTATCTTCTTCTTATATAATCACCTATGTAATGGAGGTTGCCTGGGAAAAGTAGGCCAAATATGAACTATAGCTTCAGGAAGATAAAAGAGTGGATGTATGGGTAGAGGTGAGCAGTTCTCACAAAAAGACGTCACTAGAAGTTGAGTAGATACTCTCTAAAAGTATCTACTAGAGATTAAAAGTGAGGGAGAATATTAAGGAAGATCCATATTTGAATCTAGGTTCTTTAACACATTTTCTATGTGACCGTTTAGCAAGTAGGTTACTTTTTCAAGACATAATTTCCTTATGAATAACATGAAGATAACAATTGCACCCATCTTACTAGGTTACTATGAAGCGTTACTGAGCTGTAAACCACTTGAAGGAAACGACCCACAGATTAAGTCCTAATCAAATATTTATTGTCATTATAAATGTTATTAATTTTAAAGAGTAATAAATATAGGAAATAACTAAATTCTTTGGAAAACCCAAAAAAGCAAAAAGAACATATAAGTAAATAAAAATACCTACATCCCTAGTATCCAGAATGTAAAATTGTTAACATTTTAGTAGAAAGTCTTCTAGTAAAAGCCATTTTTGCATTTCTGAATTAGTTTCCAACTGTTAGAATGTAGGCAATAAAGAGGTGGAAAAACCCAACATAAAGTTTACAAGCTTAATAGGCTAAAGCTCATAAATCCTGATAGATAAGCTATTTTGAACCTACTTTTCTCCTTGACACAATCTAACAAGATCTAATTTTTCAGTTCAAAGTTGATAAGAAACAGCAAATTGGGAAAAGTGAAACTGGAGGAGGTATTATTTTAATTATTCAGTGAATAATTAAATAGTCATACCATAATGATATAAGAAGTGATAACCAACAGCCTCAGTGGGTAGGAAGACTTGTAATATATTAGGGGGAAGAAAGTAAGTAAAACTTAAAAGGTAAGATTTTGGAGTTATTTAGTATAGGTGTAATAGATATCATTCATAGTGCAGACTTCACTGAATGATAATCTTTGCAGTGATTAATGATAGTCACCTTGAATCATCAGGGCATCTATAGATGATAGCAATGGGACATTCCTAGAATTCCAAAAGTCAATGTAATTAAATCATGACATGTTAAAAGAGTTTCTTGACATGTCATGGGACATAATTTTCATCTGTGATCCCAGGTCTGATAGATTGGCACAAACTGGAGAGTACTGTATTAAAGCTTACTCTGTATTCTGTACTCTAAGAAAAGAGAGCTTTACTGCATTATCAGTAATGTACACCTTGGGTTTCAGAGCTAGTAGGAGCTGCCTCTGTATATTTATCTATCCTGGGCTTGACCATAGCTCAATTAGAGATATCAATACACACACAGACCAAAACCATTAAGAGAGGTAGGAATTACTAGCATGGAACCCGTTTCAGGATTGGCCAACTTTATCAGTATATAACATTTTCAAAGGATATCCTAAATCTGAAAGATGAGACAAATTTCTTCAGAGTGATGTTCTGTCATTAGTGTTATTTTGGAGTTTTAGATTTTAGACTAAAATAATCTCCATACAGTTATTCTAGCATACAAAAAACAATTTCTCAATTAACATTTGAGACATCTCAGACACCTTAATAATCAAGGAGGAATGTCCTCTTTAGGAGACATGAAGATTCTGATCACTAAAAAGTAATATCTAATATGAATAATTAATAAATATTTGCATATTTATAATTATGCCTCTTGTGAGCTTGATTAATGTAAATCAGTCACAGTTTCTCCACTGACCCCAAGTCTATAGCCTAGGTCAACTCCAAAGAAAGAATCTTCACTGAATATACAAGATCTTCAATGAACAACGACTGAACTTAGGCTTAACTTTAGTTAAAAATATTATAATTTTAAAATTACATAATTTTATGACTTTTTCTATTGGAAGTAAGACCTCCAGTCCTCCCCACCCCTCAACAGACACAGAGTAAGGATCAACATTCTTATTTATTATGACTATGGCTGTGTAATGTAAAATAATTATCATCATAGTTAACATAGCTTACTATATGAAGGCTTTATGTTAAACTCTTACTAAGTGATCTTATATATTCCTCACAGTAACCCCTGGAAATGAGAACTATTGTTATCTCCACTCTCCAGGAAATCGAAGGTTTTAAAAGGTTAAGTGTCTTGTTCAAGGTCATACAACTGGTAAATGATAAAGCCATGATCTCAACATGGTGGTCCAATTCCAAACAGAAAGATACAAAGATCTGATGCATGCCCTTCCCAACTTTAGACTGACCTTAGATATTTATTCAGGAAGCAATCTGTATTCAGTTGGGAATCATTGCAAAACAAAAATTTCATTTCTTACCTGCAAGGGGAAGGACCACACTCCCATGCTGCCCCAGCACAGGTTGGCCTCTATAGTAGTGACTTTCAAATATCTTTGTAACCCACAGTAAGAATTATATTTTACATAACATTCCAGGTCACACACACACACACACACACACACACACACACACACACACACACCTAACAAGCAAAACTTCACAGAAGAGTACTTATTCACATTATATGTGATATATTCCAATTCTTCGATTCTACTCTATTCCATCCTATGTAATTACTGGTTAAGACTCAGGAAAGTGATTTCCTGCCTGTACATTTGAATAATGATCCTTTGTACAATTCCTCCAAAGGTATGTCTTCTACTCCATTTCCTCTTGTTTTTATTCCAACTTAGAGTGCAATGTGATCAACTTATTTTTTGAGAGACACATGTGTTTTAGAAATACTTTTAGTGAACATGTTTTAATAAAATTTTTTCATTTCTTGATAAGAGAAACATTAATTGTTTGGCAATAATAAATACCTGATTCCCTTATGCCAGATAAATAAGTTTATATAAACAAAATAGGAATATAAAAACTATGCGACAGTATTAAATAACCATGGTTAAAATTGTAGTATTTACATATCTATTGATTATTCATATAGGCATATATAAATATAATTAATTGTTTCCAACTATGTCTATATCCTCTGAAAAAAAACTTGGATAGACACTCACCAAGTTGAAAAAGTAAATTTGGGATTGTCCGGCCTAAAATATATGTGGCTCATATAAAATTCAATGTGAAGGGCCCTGGGGAACATGTTAAATAATTAGCCTCCAAACTAAAACTGCTTCTTGGTACAGACAGAGCTTCCATATTGACATGTCACAGGCAATGGGTTCAAGATGAACCCCAAGAAGAAAATACAGACGTAAGGGACAAATGCTGTAATCAGAGGTTAGTTTCCACACAGAGCTACTTCTCACATAGGACCCTTTAAGTAGGGCAAATGGCAATAGGGATTTGTTGACCATCCTGAACAGTAAGGAAACCACCTACTGTTGACTAGGATATTTTGAGAGCATAGGGACTTTTTTTCTCCTTTGCTTCTGAGGGAGATATAACAGAGAGAAGGGGAGAATAAAGCATGAAAGCACAGAATTACGCATATGGAGGAAGCCTGAAGCCCTATTTTGCAGAAATAGCTACAAGACTTTAAGAAAAAAGTGCCTGCCTTAGTTTTTATATTGCTTACATTTCTGAAATGTAAATCCTCTCCTTTTCCCTAAATATTCATTTGTATCCATAAAACCTTCATAAAGTTTTTGTTTTAATTTTTATTTGCTTTTTTAAATATGAAAATCAAGTAAAGGGATTGAATTTTACATCTGGGTTGATACAGTGAGTCTTAAGGACAAGATATTTGGCATGACAAGAAAATGTGTAACTCAACTACATTAGCAGAAACAGAACCTGGGGCTCTAAGTGGCCATGAAAGGCAAAACCTGCTAGAATACACAAAAACATTTTCTAATGGAACTGGATCTTCCACAGAATGCAGAAGGGTTTTGAATTGATCTTATTTAGATCTCAAGAAACAGTGACTCCAACTGATAATGAGTATTCAATTAAAAAAATAAACCTACATTTGGGGTATAAACTTATGTTTAAAGCCAAAATGTACATATATTACCTAACTTAAAAAAAAAAGGGGTTGTGTGTATCAAACAAGAAGACACTGTTTGGTAATTTAGGCTGGAAACATTGTTGGGGATCTAGACTTTTAATGACACTAACAAGAGGACCTTCCACAAAATGTTTAAGACCAAGTGAATGAATCCAAGGTTCCATAGAATTCATATTCTTTTTTTTTTTTAAGTTTATTTATCTACCTTGAGAGAGACAGAGAGAAAGCATGCAGGTAGAGGAGAGGCAGAGAGAGGGAGACAGAGGATCTGAAGCAGGCTCTGTGCTAATAGCAGAGAGCCTGAAGTGGGTTTGAACTCAAAACTTGTGACCATGACCTGAGCCAAAGTCAGACACTTAACCAACTGAGCCATCCAAGCACCCCCATAGAGTTCATATTCTTATATTTAGTTTAGGGATTTCCAATTGTAACCTTCTTCTCAGTTAAGGAAGGAAGGAAGGAAGGAAGGAAGGAAGGAAGGAAGGAAGGAAGGAAGGAGGGAGGGAGGGAGGGAGGGAAGGAAGGAAAGAAAGAAAAAGAAAGAAAGAAAGAAAAAGAAAGAAAGAAAGGAAGGAAGGAAGGAAGGAAGGAAGGAAGGAAGGAAGGAAGGAAGGAAGGAAGAAAAAGAAAGAGAAGAAAGAAAGAATATCTTCTGTAGACCAAAATATTTTTTTGTGTTGAAAACCTGATTAAAGCAACATATACAAAGGTTGTTCATTTAAAATTATTTTTCTTAATGTTTTATTTTATTATTTTTGAGAGACAGAGACAGAACATGAGTAGGGGAGGGGCAGAGAGAGGGAGACACAGAATTGAAGCAGGTTCCAGCCTCTGAGCTGTCAGCACAGAGCCTGGCATGGGGCTCAAACTCATGAACTGTGAGAACATGACCCACTGAGCCAAAGTTGGACACTTAACCAACTGAGCCAAGCAAGCATCACTAAGGTCATTCACTTCTTATGCCACTCTTCTCTTCTGTTTCATCTTCACCCCTATGTGTCTCAGCCTTACTGGAAATGTGTGTCATAGTATAAGAAAAAAAAATCTTTTCATTTTTAATGATTATGTCTTAGCAACATCCGTTCTATAAGAGCTTGCTTAATAACAAAGAGAAACAAGTAAGGACAGAAGAGCACAAGAGAATAGAATTAATGTCAGTTGAGCTCCTGTGTGCCTCTTCTAGTGTTGCCCATTGTGGAGGTCTTTCCTTCATATATTATTTCATTAAATTAATTTAGTCTTTATATATTATCCCCATTTCATATAGAAAGCTTAAGAAAATTAAGTCACTTGACCAAGATTACATAAAGGATAAGCAAAGTCCAGTTATAAGCGCACCATAGGTTTCCAAAATGTGCTTAGGTGTGTCCCAAAGAATTAGTTTCTTGGTCACATAAGCTTGGTAAATGCTGGATTAAACTAAACCTCAAGAAGGTTTCTTCACTAAAGGACTTTTTTGAGTTTTTAATACGATAAGGTTGAGTATCATTGTCCAAGAATATAGTAAGCAGAAAATTATGTTAGCTTTTTGTTTGCTTGTTTGTTTAAGAGTAACTCCTATAATTAGTGTTCAGTAAATTACTCACTTTGGGAAATAAATATTACACCAAACTATGTTGCCTCAAAAAGAGAAAAAAGAAAAAAGAGGGATTTGATCAATCTAGAACCAGTGCGATGACATGATCACAATCTGTCAGAATGTGGTTCAAGCCAGGTGGCTGATAACACATAAAACACACCCTGCAATTCAGGATACAAGTAAGGAGTCTTTATTGATTTTCTGTGGTTGCTTGACAGCCAAGCCCATGGGTGATGTAGGGCTACAAATCCCATCAAGTTCACAGGAACTTTTCAACAGACTAGGTCTGCGTCCTACACTGCAGTGATATGGTTGAACCCTTCCTGGGCTTATACACTGATTATCACCTTTGATAATATGCCGCTGCAATTTCCAACTTTCTGGCTGAACAATGGGACCTGCTGAGAAAAATAACAAGTGAAAAACCAATGGAAATTTCCTCCTCTCTTATGCATATTTATATTTTTATTTGATAGTTACCTTTGCTAAAAATGCAATTCTATTATACTGCAGTAGTTTTGATTGAGGAAGTAACTTTTATCACTTTTGTTGAAAATTCTGGTAAACATTTCAAACACTATGAAAGCATATATAACTTTAAAATGTTTTCTCTTTTAATCTATCATACTTGTCTTCTCCAAAGTTGGCTACTGAGACCAATTTCTTGGAAATTTTTTCAGATGTTCTCTATGTATATATAAGCAATATATGCCTGAGTGTATTTAAGGGTGTCTTTGCAGGGAGATACATATATTGAGAGTTACTATGCACAGTGTTCTGTTTCTGATCTTTAGATTTCCTGAATGAAGATATTTTTCATATAATTTAACTTGAGACAGAACAGACTAATATAATCCTAGAATGGACTAATATTCAAGTAAAATACCAAGTTTGACTAGCTAAATCAATCTTTTTAAGAAGTTCAGGAGGGGCATCCTAGGTGGCGCAGTTGGATAAGCATCCGACCTTGGCTCAGGTCATGATCTCACAGTCTGTGGGTTAGAGTCCCCATGGGACTCTGTGCTGACAGCGCAGAGCCTGGAGCCTGCTTCACATTCTGTCTTCCTCTCTCTGTCCCTCCCCCACTCACTCTCTGTCTATGTTTCTCAAAATAAAATGAAGACGTTTAAAAAAGAAATACAGTCGGGGGAGGAGCCAAGATGGCAGAGAGGAAGGGAGCTCTGTAAACTTCGTCTGTCCCATCGATCGAACTGAGAAGGACATTGCTCTCATCTGCAAGAGCGGAAGGAGAAAATACGGACTCCAGAAGGAAGAGAACCTGAAGGATACCTGAGTGAGTGAGTGCGAACTGGGGAGATTGGAAAATGGGCCAGCCCAGTACGGGCAGGGGAGGTGGGAGCCCCAGCCCAACGCAGGGCAAGCGTGCGGAGCCCGAGAGACAAAGAGAAGAGACAGAGAGACTGAACATGCTCATAGTACTGTCTCTGGGGAAGAGGTAAAGAATGCTTAACTGTGCTTGGAGAGAGAAGCTCACTCCATAGATAACTGCTGGGTAGCCTAAATCCCAAACCCAGGTGGCGTGCAAGGGAAGGAACAGCTTCCAGCCCAGTGCCATCTTGGCGAGGAGTCAGCGACCGCTGCCACGCGGTGATGGGGTGCTCACTTCAACCTCGGTCTTGGGAGTGGGAGCACGCACCTCATTTCCACGGCGCATCTTGCCCTCAGCATTGGCCCCGCAAAACCTGAATCCCGGGTGACAACAGGGAAAAATAGCCCCCACCTCTGCGTGATCCCTGCAGAGAATTGGTGGCAGTGGAGACCTGGGTGCACGCGAACAGGCTACAGGAGCTCCCAGCTCATTTCCAGCAGCTCCCGGTGCCACCTCAGGCAACAGCTGCGCACTCATTCCTCCCCCAATGCTAACACGATCCCCGCTGGGGGTTGGGTCTGAGAAGGTGCGCACTTCACCTCCTGCTGTGCATCTCGCCTCAGGCAGGGTCAGCCGAAATCCCAGCCTGAGCCAAGACGAACCGATTACTCCCTCTAAGAAGCCAGCAACCAAAACAAAAACACCATCTGTGGTAGCATAAAGACTACATGGACTGGAACTTTGAACCGAGGCAGGCCTGGAAAATACAACTCTACTCAACCACGGCAAAAGGAGATCGGACTCATTAGAGTGGCCTACACTTCTTGTTCAGCAGAACTTGGTGTGCCGCCTGCCTATCTAATCCCC
>NC_043712.1:59079260-59109374 GCF_006229205.1 Suricata suricatta
CATGTACCCCAATGTTCATAGCATCTATGTCAACAATAGCCAAAACATGGAAAAAGCCTAAATGTCCATCACCTGATGAGTGGATCAAGAAGCTGTGGTATATATTCACGATGGAGTACTACATGGCAATGAGAGGGAATGACATATGGCCCTTTGTAGGCAAGTGGATGGACCTTGAGGGCGTCATGCTGAGTGATGTAAGCCAGGCAGAGAAGGACAGAAACCATATGTTCGCACTCATAGGTCTAACAGGAAACATTCAGAATGATCTAGCTTCAAGAAAAACAAGCAGTTAGTAGTGCTTAAGAAGAAATGATTCAGTATCTAATGGATAGTTGATACCTGTCACAACACAGCATTTTATATACTGTTAAGTGAAACTACAATACAATCTAAGTTTATTTTGGGAAAAAAAAAAGAAATACAGTCATATTAACTGATGCATGTTACAACTCAAGCATGCCATAAAATTATGATATCATTCTATGATCTGATTATTTTTGTTTTAATATTTTTAATGTTTATTTATTTTTGAGAGATAGATTGACAGAATGTGAGCAGGAGAGGGGCAGAGAGAGAGGGAGACAGAATCTGAAGCAGTCAGCACAGAGCCTGACACGGGGCTCACACTCACAGACCATAAGATCATAACCTGAGCTGAAGTCAGATGCTCAACCAACAACTGAGCCACCCAGGTGCCCCAACTATGATCTGATTGTTAATCCTCAGGGAAATAGAAAGTGGGCAAGGGATTATAGCAAGAATGTAAAGGTGGAAAGGAAAGCAGGAACTGGTAGGCCATATACAGAATGTGGCTTTTACTGTTAGGTTAATGTGAAAACATTTGAAGGTTTGACTGGTAATTGGGTGATTATACTGGTTGCACATCCTGTGTCATCCAACACAGTAGCCAAGAGTCATATTTGGCTGCTGAATGTTTGAACTCTGCCAAGGCTGAATTGAAATGTCCTAGAAGTGTAAAATGCCCATTGAATTTTAATTTTTTAAATTTTTTCTAATAAAAAGTTTAATATAATTTATTGTCAAGTTAGCTAACATACAGTGTGCTCTTTGTTTCAGGGATAGAGTCCCATGATTTATTGCTTACATACAGCACACTGGATTTTTAAAACTTAGCCATCTGGGTGGCTCAGTCAGTTAAACATCTCAGTTTCAGCTCAGGTCATGACTTCTGGCCAGATCCTGCTTGGGATTCTTTGTCTCCTCTCTCAGGATTCTCTGACTCTTTCTCCTTCTGTCTCTCCCCTGCTCACCCTGTCTCTCTGTCTCAAAAATATAAACATTAAAAAAAGATTTAGAATGAAAAAGGATTATAAAAATACCTCAATAATGATTAAATTTGTTACATATTTAAGTGATGATATTTTGGAAATGTGAGATTAAGTGAAATATAAAAGTAAAATTAATTTCACCTGTCTCTTCTTAACTTTTTAATGTGGCTACTAGAAAATCTTAAAATGTTATATTTCCATTGAACAACATAATAGAGACAAAAAGAGCTAAGTACGTGCACACTGGAATTGCTGTCTATTGGATTTCTTGTGGCTCTGAAACCCCATTTGAATTATTTTCTAGAATGGATATTATGACTTGACATTTTTAAGTGGTTGATTTTAAAGATAATATAGTTCTTAGAAATAAATTCTCCATGTAAGCATCTGAGGATTACTACTTAGTCTGAGAAGCAGTGTGGTATAGTGCAAAAATGATCATAGTATTATGAGTCTGAAATCAAGTAATGATCATAGACATGTCATTTAAACTCAATTTCACACCTGTTAACCAAGAGGTATATTGTCTGACCTATTGTTTATCTGAGTATTTATCTGAGAATTATTGAGCATCAAATGAGAAAGCAGATGAACATTTAATGAATTATTAAGCACATGGAGGTATTAAAACAGAGAACTAAAATATTATTAGAAGTTTTTACACTTAGAAGCTCCTTAAGAAACCACTTAGTCTAATACAAACTACCCTTCCCTCACAAATCTCGGCTTCATTTTACAGATGAGGAAAGAGTTTGAGTTTAATTCGAGAAGTTTAAGCCAACAGTAATGTGTTGATTAACAGTAAATTTAACATTAGGATACAGATTTGACTTATTCATTTTTTCAGTGAGCACTGAAATTAGTTCCAGCCCTTTCACTCACTTATTTTATAAATACTAAGTATCTATTATGGACCAGGAATGAAAGATTCTAATGATAACAATGGCTAACATTCTTTGATTTCACACTAGCACTGGACACATTATATAATTTATCTCATTTCACCTAATAGCCCTTGAGAGAGGTGTTATTAGAGCCTATTTACAACTTGAGAAACCCAGACTCTATGAGGTTAAGTAACAGGGCCAAGGTCATACAGTGAGTGAGTGACAGATCAAAGATTTGATCCCTGTTATCTTCCATTCAGGTGTCCATTCTATCAATTCTTGTGCTTCTTGCCTAAAAGGATGAAAAAGCTGACAGAGAAGGCAGTAATGTAAACAATAAGCCAAAGAATAGTGTAGTTCATTCTATAACAAAAATATGTTCAAGGCTCTCAAGGAACCCAGAGGAACTTTGACTTGTTTCTCCTACAGTCTTTCCCAACCCAGTAAATGGCACCACCACACATCCATTCCATTAACCCATTTCCTAACTTATTAAGGTATGCTTAATCACCCTTCACACCACCCAAGTCAATTCTACCTCTAGTGTGTGTCCCTCACCATTCTGCTTTTCACCTGCACTATTATCATTTTCCCATCTCCCCACCATCCCCACCATAATTCCACCTGGAATATTAAAACCTCTAGTATTTGGCTAAGAATTGTTTTGTCCTGTCCTTACACAAGATTTTTCTCTCAAGTAACCAAAACAATCTTTTTACATTGTAATCTGATTATGCCATTTCCCTTAGTCCCAACTTTAAATGATTTCATAGTAACTTTACAATAAAAAACATATGTAAAAACATGGCTTACTAGCCCCCTGCTTTCCTCCCCAACTTCCCATGCCATCTTCCCTTGCTTGCTTTGCTTTAGCCAGATTGCCTTCCTTTTAGTTCCCAGGACAAGACAAGCTTTTTCCTCCCAGAGGCTTTGTACATATTTCTAATGGTGTCCTGCTCTTGGCATTTTATGTGACTGGGTCCTCCTCAACTTGTAGGCTCAGCTTAAATGGCTGCTGGCACCTCTAAATAGGTTTCCACCATCTATTATCCTCATAGCACTTTCATCTAATTGAAAATGCATATTTATTTATTTAGTGACATGTTTATTGGATTTTCTAGGCTGCAAGCCCCATGAAAGGCAGGGATCATGGTAATCTAGCTGTCCCCTGAATATCCAATACTTAACCTGGTGTCTGCTACATAGTAGATGTTTAGCAAATGTTTGTAGAATAAATGAGTTACAATTATCTTATTGGAAGGTTAGTGAAGTTGCACTAGAAGAGCAAATCACTGACTCTCACTTCTCGTGTGTGTGTGTGTGTGTGTGTGTGTGTGTGTGTGTGTGTTTGAATAGTTACATTTCTTTTGCTTTCATGCTCCTACCAGAAAGATTTAGGTAGCTCATCATGCAGTTTCCCAGAATTGGAAAAGTCAATGTGCAGTACTTGTAATGTTCACAGTTTGGATGATTTGCCTTCAATATAGTCCTGCAGCCATGCATTATGGATGGTTCTCTTAAGTATAAACTGCCAGAGAAATGAATCAGCAAGAGCTAGAAGTTTCTGCCTCCATCCAGACGCAGCTGTTTTCCTGACTTTATCCAATTCTTACTCCCTGGCCATCTAATTCAACCGATGATTTTCTAGAAAGAATAGCACAGTAGTTGGTATGTAATAATATACACAATTCCCTCCCAGAAACAATCTGAGTGCCTGAGTTAGATTTTTACTTCACTGAAATGTTTTCTTAATCTGGCCATTATGTTAGCCACACAGGAAAAATCTAGCATAATAAAACTCTAGATACATTGGTTGTTACTCTCCTAAAAACGTGTGTGTTCTTTTTTTAATTTTCTACTTATTTTTGAGAAAGAGAGAGAGACAGAGGCAGAGACAGAGTGTGAGCTGGGGAGGGTCAGAGAGAGAGAGATACAATCTGAAGCAGGCTTCAGGCTCTGAGCTGTCAGCACAGAGCCCAATGTGGGGCTTGAACTTATGAACTATAAGATCATAAATGAAGCTGAGATAGTACACTTAACTGACTGAGCCACACAGGAACCCCTTAAAAACACATTTTTAAAAATTTATTATTAACAACTTCAGGATAAAGGGGTGAAGATTAAAGGTAATAGAATGGAAGCTGACATTTGTTGAGTATCAGTTGGTGACAGGAAACTGGCTGAATACTTTACACATTGCTTCTTTTATCTTCAGAAAGAAATCTTGTCAAGTAAATATAAACAATACCATTTTATCCTCACCTTGTGTTGACAAAGAAAAAAATTAATTTACCCAAAGTTATACAGCTAGTAAAAGGCAGAGCTGGGATTTGAAAGTATGGTTATTTTGTCTGAAGCCCACTCTCTGAAAAGAAGAAAGAAGTGAAACTCAAGTTTATTTGGGGTTTTTGGGTTAGCCAACTCAATTCAAGTTTTGGTCAAGGAGTAAATGAAATAAGGGCCCTGAATGGTATTTCTATACCATCTGAGAAGGAGCCATAAATATCTATGTCTCTCTACATCTGGGAATGAAAATAAATCAGGTAGCTTTCATTTATCTTTTAATATAACTTATTGTCAAACTGGTTTCCATACAACACCCAGTACTCATCCCAAGTGCCTTCCTCACTGCTCATCACACACTTTCTCCTCTCCACCACCCTCATCAACCCTCAGCTTGTTCTCAGTATTTAAGAATCTCTTATGGTTTGCCTTTCCCTCTCTGTAACATTTTTTCCCCTTCCCCTCCCCCTGGTCTTCTGTTAAGTTTCTCAAGTGGAAACATATGGTATCTGTCGTTCTCTGACTGACTTATTCAATTAGCATAATAACCCCCAGTTCCATCCATGTTGCTGCAAATGGCCAGATTTCATTCTTTCTCATTGCCATGTAGTATTCCACTGTATATCTTCTTAAAATATTCATCAGTTGGGAGACATTTAGGCTCTTCCCATGATTTGGCTATTGAAAGTGCTACTATAAACATTGGGGTGCATGTGCCCCTATGCATCAACACTCCTGTATCCCTTAGGTAAATTCCTAGCAGTGCTATTGCTAGGTCATAGGGGAGTCCTACTGTTAATATTTTGAGGAACCTCCATACTGTTTTTTATAGAGCCTGCGCAAGTTTACATTCCCAACAACAGTGTAGAAGGGTACCCGATTCTCCACATCCTTACCAGCATCTATAGTCTCCTGATTTGTTCCTTTTAGCCACTCAGACTGGCATGAGGTGGTATCTCAGTGTGGTTCTGATTTGTTCTTCCCTGTTGACGAGTGACATTGAGTATCATTTCATGTGTCTATTGGCCATCTGGATGTCCTCTTTGGAGAAGTGTCTGCTCATGTCTTCTGTCCATTTCTTCACTGGATTATTTGTTTTTTGGGGGTGTGGAATTTGATGAGTTCCTTAGAGATTTTGGATACTAGCCCTTTATCTGATATGTCATTTGTGACTATCTTTGCACAGTCCATCACTTGCCTTTTAGTTTCCTTGATTGTTTCCTTTGCAGTGTAGAAATATTTTATTCTAATGATGTTCCAATAATTCATTTTTGCTTTTGATTCCCTTGCCTTCAGAGAAGTGTCGAATAAAAAATTACTGTGGCTGAGGTCAAAGAGGTAATTTCATGTTTCCCCTCTAGGGTTTTGATGGTTTCCTGTCTCACATTCAGGTCCTTTATCCATTTTGAGTCTATTTTTGTGTATGGTGTAAGAAAGTGGTCTAGTTTCATTCTTCTGCATGTTGCTGTCCAGCTCTCTCAGTACCATCTGTTAAAGAGGCAGTCCTTTCTTCCATTGGATAGTCTTTCATGCTTTGTCAAAGATTAGTTGACCATACATTTGTGGGTCCAATTCTGGGTTCTCTATTCTATTCCATTGGCCTTTGTGTCTGTTTTTGTGCCAGTACCATACTATCTTGATGATTACAGCTTTGTAGTGGAAGCTAGTCTGGGATTGTGATACCTCCTGCCTTGGTTTTCTTCCTCAATATTACTTTGGATATTCAGAGCCTTTTGTGGTTCCATACAAATTTGAGGATAGCTTGTTCTAGCTTTGAGAAGAATGCTGGTGCATTTTGATTGGGATTGCATTGAATGTGTAGATTGTTTTGGGTAGTATTAGTATTTTAACAATATTTATTCTTCCAACCCATGGACATGGAATGTTTTTCCATTTCTTTGTGTCTTCGTCCATTTCCTTCATAAGTTTTCTATAGTTTTCAGCATACAGGTATTTTATATCTTGGGTTAGGTTTACTCCTAGGTATTTTATGGTTCTTGATACTATTGTGAATGGGATAAGTTCCTTTATTTCTCTTTCTGTTGCTTCATTATTAATGTATAAAAATGCAACCGATTTCTCTAGATTGATTTTGTGCTGGGCAACTTTGCTGAATTCATATATCAGCTCTAGCTGACTTTTGGTGGAGTCTGTCAGGTTTTCTATGTAGAGTATCATGTCATGTGTGAAAAGTAAAAGTTTGCCTTCATCTTTGCCAATTCTTATGCCTTTTATTTCATTTTTTGTCTGATTGCTGATGCTAGGGTCTCCAACACTATGTTAAACAACATTGGTGAGAGTAGACATCCCTGTCGTGTTCCTGATCTCAGGGGGAAAGCTCTCAGTTTTTCCCTATTGAGGATGATATTAGCTGTGAGCTTTTCATAAATGGCCTTTTGATGTTTAACTATGTTCATTCTATCACAACTTTCTCAAGGATTTTTATTAAGAAAGATTCTTTATTTTGTCAAATGCTTTTTCTGCATCTATGGACAGGATCATATGGTTCTTTTCTTTTGTTAATGTGATGTATCACATTGATTGATTTGGAAAGATTGAACAAGCCCTGCAACCCAGGAATGAATCCCACTTGATCATGGTGAATAATTCTTTTTATATGCTGTTGAATTCGATTTTTTAGATCTTGTTGCAGATTTTTGATTCAATATTCATCAGGTATATGGGCCTGTAGTTCTATTTTTTTCTGGTCTCTGTCTGAGAATCAAAGTGATACTGGCTTCATAGAATGAGTCTGGAAGTTTTCCTTCCATTTCTATTTTCTGGAACAACTTGAGAAGTATAGGTATTAACTCTGTTTAAACATCTGGTAGAATTCCTCAGGAAGCCATCTGGTCCAGGACTCTTATTTGTTGGGAGATTTTTGATAAGTGATTCAATTTCTTAACTAGTTATGGGTCTATTCAAATTTTCTATTTCTTCCACTTTGAGTTTTGGTAATGTGTGGGTGTTTAGGAATTTTTCCATTCCTTCCAGGTTGTCCAATTTGTTGGCATATAATTTTCACATTATTTCCTGATAATTGCTTGTATTTCTGAGGGATTGGTTGTAATAAATAAATGTTCATTCATGATTTTATCTGTTTGGGTCCTCTCTCTTTTCTTTTTGAGAAGCCTGGCTAGAAGTTTATCAATTTTGTTTATTTTTTTGAAAAACCAACTCTTGGTTTCATTGCTCTGTTCAGCTGTTCCTTTCGATTTTATACTGTTGATTTCTGCCCTGATCTTTATTATTTTTCTTCTTCTGCTGGGCTTTGGGTGTCTTTGCTCTTCTACTTCTTGTTTCTTTAGGTGTGCTGTTAGATTTTGTATTTGGGATTTTTTTTGTTTCTTGAGATAGGCCTGAATTGCAATGTATTTTCCTCTTAGGACTGTCTTTGCTGCATCCCAAAGGATTTGAATTGTTGTATTTTCATTTGTTTCCATAATTTTTAAAATTTTTTATGTCTTTAATATATTTTGAGAGAGAGAGAGGCAGAGAGCAAGTGGGGTAGGAGTAGAGAGAGAGAGACACACACAATCTGAAACAGGCTCCAGGCTCTGAGCTGCCAGCACAGAGCCCGATATGGTGCTTAAACCCACAGGCTGTGAGATCATGACCTGAGCCAAAGTCTGACACTTAGCCTACTCAGCCACTCAGGTGCCCCTGTTTCCATATATTTTTAAATTTATTCTCTAATTGTCTGGTTGATTCATTCATTCTTTAGTAGGATTTCTTTAACTTCATGCTTTTGGAGGTTTTCCAGAGTTTTTCCTGTGGTTGATTTCAAGTTTCATAGCATTATGATCTGAAAGTGTGCATGGTATGACCTCATTTTTTTTTTGTTTGTTTATTGAGGGCTGCTCTGTGACCCAGTATGTGATCTATCTTAGAGAATGTACCATGTGCACGCTAGAGAAAGTGAATTCCACTACTCTGGGATATGGAGTTCTAAATATATCTTTCAAGTCCATTTAGTTCAATGTGTCATTCAAGGTCATTCTTTCTTTAGTGATTTTTTTTTTTTTTTGTCTAGTTAATCTATCAATTGCTGTAAGTGGAGTACTAAAGTACCCTGCAATGAGCACATTATTTTCAATAAGGTTGCTTGTGTTTGTGATTGTTTTATATATTTGGGTGTTCCACAATTTAGTGCATAGAAATTTATAACTGTTAGCTCTTCCTGATGGATAGACCTTGTAATTATTGTATAATGTCCTTCTTCATCTCTTGTTACCAACTTTAATTTAAAATCTAGTTTGTCTGATATAAGTTTGTCTACTCCAGCTTTCTTTTGGCTTCCAGTAGCATGATAGATAGTTCTCCATTCCCTCACTTTCAATCTGAAGTTGTCCTCAGGTCTAAAATGAGTCTCTTGTAGACAAAATAGATGGATCTTCTTTCTTCATCTATTCTGATACCCTATGTCTTTTGATTGGAGCATTTAATCCATCTACAGTCAATGTTATTATTGAAAAATATGGGTTTAGAGTCATTGTGCTCTCTGTAGGTTTCATGCTTATAGTGATGTCTGTGGTACTTCATGTTCCTTGCAACATTTCCTTCATAGTCCCCCTTAGTATCTCTTGTAGGGTTGGTTCTGTGGTAATTAATTCCTTCAGTTTTTGTTTGTTTGGGAAAACTTTTATCTCTCCTTCTATTCTGTATGATAGGCTTGCTGGATAAAAGATTCTGCATATTTTTCATGTTCATCACATTGAAGTTTTCCTGCTATTCCTTTCTGGCCTTCCAAATTTCAGTAGATAGTTCTGCTACTACCCATATGTGTTGACCTTGGTATGTTAAGACCTCATTATCCATTCTGCTTTCAGAATTCTCTCTTTATCCTTGTATTTTACCATTTTCACTATGATATGTTGTGCAGAAGATAGATTCAAGTTAAATCTGAGGGCAGTTCTTTGTTCTTCTTGGGGTTCAATGTCTGTTTTTCTTCCCAGTTTGGAGAAGTTCTCTGCTATGATTTGTTCAAGGATTCTTTCAACCCCTTTCTCTCTCTCTTCTTCTGGAGTTCCTATGATATGGATATTGTTCTGTTTGATTGCATCACTCAGTTCTGGAATTCTCCTTTCATGCTCCTGGATCATTTTATCTCTTTTTTCTCAGCCTCCACTTTTTCCATAATTTTATCATCTAATTCACCTATTGTCCCCTCTGCCCTTCAATCCGTGCTATGGCTCCCTCTATTTTATTTTGTACCTCATTTATAGCACTTTTTTATTCATCATGACTATTTTTAAGATCCTTGATCTCTGCAGCAATGGAGTCTCTGCTGTCTTCTATGCCTTTTTAAAGTTGAGCAATTAATTTAAGGCTATTATTCTAAATTCCTGTTCAGTTATGTTACTTATATCCGTTTTGATCAATTCTTGAGCCTTCACTTCTTCCTGAAATTTCTTTTGAGGAGAATTCTTCCATTTTGTCGTTTTGGCTAGTTTTCTGTCCCTTATAAATTTTAAAAGTTTTTTATGTGCTTGGCACCGGGGATGACTGCTGTATTAAAGGGGGCTCATACTCTGTCCAGGGCCTGGCTATTCAGGAGATGTTTTTCGGAGAGTGTTACTTGCTCTCTGTTTTTGTGACTTTTGTTATTTTATTTCCCTACTCTTCATGATTTTGTGGACCCTCCACAAGGAGTGCTTTGTTTTGTTCCCTGAAGTAGCCCTGGAAAGGAAAACAGACAAACAAACAGGAAACAAAAACACGCAAATGCACAAAAAAAAATAAACAAGCAAACAGACAAGAAAACAAAAAACCAAAGAAACAATTTTAAAAGTAAAAAATCAGAAACACCAGCTATAAGTAAAGAATAGGATGGAGGGAGTGCTGATGGAAGAGCATATACAAAGTACAAAATGTCAGAGGTGGAGAAAAAAGAAAATGAACATTGAATTGATGGGGCTGAGATACTAAAAGGCTTAATACAGAGAGAGAGAAAGGAGAATAAGAAAGGAGGCAAGAAAAAAGAAACGAAGATAAAGTTACCCAGAAAAACTATATGGCCTGATTATTCAATAGAGAGAGAGAAAAAAGAAGGAGGTATAGAACGTGCATCAAGAGAATGGATTAAATATGTCTGATTCAGAAAACCAATAATTAGAGTATCCAGTCTAGAGGAGGGAAGAGATAAGAAGGAGAAAGGGGAGAATATATCTTAATAACAAGAATTGACCTAGAATTAATCCAGACAATGTTGCAGTGCTGGTCCATAGGAGTCCGTCTGGTCCCACAGTTCCAGCTCCAGTAGATAAGCAGCTCTCCAGCACCGAGGGGCGTGATTTGGTGTAGATGGGTCTCACTTCCACTGTGGGCCCTGAGGATTGATACCTGAGACCCCACCTTGGTGGTTGTGGGGAGAAAAATGGCAATTCCCCAGTCCCTTCTTCATGGGCCAGATGTCTCTAATCACTTCTTTGGATCCGTCCTCACTGTGCCGTGGGCACGGACAAGGTGGGCTGTCTCACTCTGCCATCTCCTATGTCCCACGCTTAGCTGGGTTTTAAACTCCTGCTCTGTGCACCTTGATAATGCTGCCCATTATGTGATTCCATGGCTGTGGTGCAGCACTTCAGGGGAGGGACCATTTTCAAATCAGGTAAGTGTTAATATGGAAGGAAATATGATACATTTTGCCACTATTTACTCAGGGCTTCCTTCACCTTTGTATTTTTGAAAAGCACTGATGTGATAGGAAACAGTATTTGACCCATGACTTACCAGACAGAAGAGAGACACAGATTAGGACAATTGGCACAGAGCAGGAGTGCAGTGGTTAGTGTGCAAAATTTGTACTCGGGACAAGTTCAACAAAATATGTAAAAAGCTGACCTATGAATTAATTATATACTAAAACCATATCTCAGTTCTAGTCATACCCAAACAGCTGCCCAGTAAGGCACCCTTCAACAAACTGCATGGTTCTTATGGCTGAGCAGACATAATGTGAAAGAGAGGTGTCAGTGTCTTTCCCAAAAAAGAAAAGAATGTTGGGCAGTGACTCTTACAGACAATGGGTAGTCAAGTCAGACCACACATGCATGCCCTGTGCATGGAATCCTACTCTGCTTATATAATTTCTCTGATTTCTAATTTCCTACCTTTGTGGTGAAGATCAAATGAGAGGAAAGGAAAGTAATTAGCACAAAGGATGCAGCAAATCACTGTCCATTCCCTTCCTCCAATATTCCTTGTACTTTTTCTCAGTGCTAATGTTTGATCAGGACACTCTTTTTCTTTGTTAACCTTGCCTATCAAATTCTTCCCAGAGTATTTTTTTGAAACCCTACTTTCAGAAAGGATGTAAAATAACACAAGAGAGAATGTCAGTCTCCACAATTCCAGGGCACAATCCTGAAAGACTGATTCCGCTCCCCAGGAGCCTGCAATAGTGACCTTGATGACACACCTTATTTTGATACTTTCTCTTTCCCTCTCTTAATTTCTTCACTCCCTCATTCTTGATTTCTGGGATCACCTGCTAAGTCCTTGTCTCAAGTTCTGAATTTTGGGCAAAACCAAACCAAGACAATTTGAAACATCCTAATTGATAAATCCAAACTATTACACTGAACACCTTCCAGGGATTGGATATAAATATTGTAAAGTTGTTTACTATAATATAGCAAAATGATTTCACTATATCAGTTTCCTATCTACAAATTGGAGATAATAATAATTTCTACCTCACAGAGGTTTTCAAAGATTTAAGGAGATATTGTATATTAATATGCTTTTATAATGTCTGCCACATAAAAAGCAATTTCAAATGTTATCAATTACTGATTACTATCATCATTTTTATTGTGAGATTAAGAGTAATGTGGCATATGAGCCTCTATTAACTTTGTTGACTGCAATACTTTTGGCCTTTCAACCAGTCTTTAGCCTATACTGCCCCCTCCACACCCTCAAAACCCATACCGTCTGTTACAGACAAAGTATATTAAAACACCATATGTGTGCTATGTCATGTTATTTGGTTTAATTTCACTTTATTTCATTATTTTACCCAACTTATTATTTCCATTTATTTTTACAGAAAAAGAGAAAGAAGAAAGCTAAGCAAACTTTGTGAGTACTGAACATCAAGAGGTTTAACAGAAAAAGTATTAAGTGTTGAGAAAGGATTTAAAAGAAAATCAGGTACTGAGTGGGTAAAAGATCAAGAAAAGAGTGTTCCTCTCAGCTTAATGGATGGCAGTGAAAGAAGGAACAAAAGTAAGACCTAGATAAGAAGATTAAGGAATAGTCAAAATTGGATAAAGGGAAGGAAATTAAATCAGAAATACAGGAAATCAGAGAAGATTTGTAGGAAACTCAGAATGTCAAAGAGACTGAAATTGAGCCCATAAAGCTGTTTCCTGGAGGAAAATAAGAAGCAGTCATGATGGCATAAAATACTAGAGCTTAAAGGGATTTTAAAAATTATCTAGCCCAACCATTCCATTCACAAGCAAAGAAACTGAGGCTCAGGACACAATAGCACATCATTTTCCCAAGGCTACATCACTAATAAGCTGCCAACACCAGCTGGAACCCGGGATTTCTTACTTTTGGCTTAGTGACTAGTTCTACTCAATTATTTCTGATAAAAGACCTTAATGAAAAAAGTGATTTGATCTAACTGACAAATGAGGCATATGATTAGCAAATTAGATCATTTGAGCATTTAAAAGGATAATCATTAATAAATTCTATTATTAAAAAGATTTATGTGGAGTTGTTTATAATCACACAAAATTTGGAAACAATCTAATTATCTAATCATGATAATATGGTTACTAATAATATTGCAAGTTTAAGGCAGTCCTTTAAAAATAAGTTTCCTAAAGGATTTTGGTGACCTCAAAACTTTCCATGATATTGAGGTAAAAAAAATGCAAGATACAAGTGTAGCAGCAATATGGTCTCACTTATGTATAAAATACAAATGGAGAAAAATTGAGAAGGAGCATACCAGAATATGCTAACAGTGGCAATCATTCTCTATGTATGTTGTGGTCATAGACGAATTTTATTGTCATTTTAGAGTTTTGTATTGTATGCATTTTCCACATTAAATATCATTACTTTACTAATTAGAATAAAACATTTAAGTTTTTTTGGTTTGTTTGAAAAACTTGGTTAGAAATTTCAATACATCTAATATTACAATTTGAGAGCATATTCTGTTCCTATCTTCAGAATGAAGATGGGATTATAATAGTCTTTTATTCTTTCTAAACGCTGCAGACTTAACCTTATTCATTCTGGGGTGTCCGGGTGGCTCAGCCAGTTAAGCAACCAACTTCACCTCAGGTCATGATCTCACGGTTTCCGGATTCAAGCCCCAACCAGACTCTGTGCTGACAGCCCAGGGCTCAGAGCCTGCTTCACATTCTGTGTCTCCTTCTGTCTCTACCCCACCCCTGCTTATGTCCGTTTCTCTCTGTCTCTCAAAAATGAATAAAAACATTTAAAAAATATATTTAAATGTCTATTGATTCTGTGCAGTAACTTTGGACATCCTAATTACTGAAGCAAGCTTATGTTCTCAATCTGCCTCGTTTATTCATATCTTCATTTATTCAATCAATATTTACTAATACGAACTACACATTCTTCTACCACAATGTATTTACCCTTAAGAGGGGTTTTTACGTGAGTGGAGAAGGCAGAAAATGAACAAAAGAACAAATTAATTTCAAAATTATTGTGTAATACAAGGTAGGTGAACAGTTTGGTTTGGTAGAATCCCAGGATGATTATGAGAATTGGTATAGTATGGTTAGTCAAGGTCTGTAGTGAATGCTCACGCCCCCTTCCAGGACCTGAGTTCTCATTTCCCCAGCTGTGGGAATGTTCTACCAGGGGTTCATGATGAGTGGCTCTAGGAACTGTTATTGGTTGAAAGAAGCTGCCTCACCCACATTATTCTGCTTTCCCAGGGGTATCCTGCATCCAAAGCCTGACTGATGTGGTGTACAGAGATCCAGAACCCTTCCTTCATATAGGACAACTCTGAAGGGCCAGTCTGGCTCTTTAGCTCTCTGGGAGACTGGTTGTGGCCTCTGTCATGACTGTATCACAGCTCAGCTTTTACGTCTGTCCAATCTCATTTCTGTCACCCTCCACAGGTATTATTCTCAAGGGCATTCCCCAATCGTCATTCTGTACATGCACCAACATGTCAGAATCTGCTGCCCAAAGGAACATGGCTATAAACAGCCTCTCCTCACAGAGAATACATGATTTGAAACCTGAAAGATGAGAAGAAGCCAGCTACATGCAAGAGAAGAAAGGCAAAAATGCTTGAAGCGGAGGGGAACTTCAAATTTCAAGGAAAAGAAAGGAAGCCAGGAAAGCTGTCTTGCCCGAATCTATACAGCCAGAAGGTAGTGGAATCAGGATTCACACCTGGGTGTATCTCACATTGAAGTCTGTCTTTTTAACAAATTATGAGTTTTCCCCAGATAATATGGGTCTTTGTTGTGTGAAATAAATGTATTCTATTTTAATCATGAAGCAATAGCTCTGCCAATATAATCACCCAGTTGTAAGTTCTTTGAATTGTCTTCTTAGATACCTCTGTGACTTTATTCTTAAAGTATCATTAATTTAAGTATCTTAGTAGTTTAATTACATCCAATTAAATTTCTTTCATTTTGTCTGCATGTATCTGTAGAAAGCATTTGAAAATCTTGAACACACCATTAATTCTACCTGCACACTTTTTGAATATATTTATATGTAGATAATAACTATATTAGGTCCTTGCTTTAATCATGCTATCAATTAAAAAATTACCCTGAGTTTTATTTTCTCATCCTGGAAAACACATTTCATAAATGGCGCAACTGCAATAACTAAGCAAATTTGCTTTCAGTGCTCATCAAAGGTCTGTTACTTGGATTTAGCAAAATGATATGGTGAATCCCAGTGTATTATGAGCTCTAATAATTCTGTCTGCCTTCAGAGGCCTAGTATACTATATCTGAATTTAATTCATTCATTCACCCATTCATCAAATATTTTATATTGCACAGTAATAATTTGACATATTCTGTATGCCAGGCAGTGTGCTGATCACTTGGAATATATTATGAAATTCTCTCTTCTTGGGGAATTACAATTGAATGGGGGAGGTGCAGGAGGATTTATCACAAAAGCATACCAGTAAGTGCTGTTTTACAAAATGAGTGCTTAGAAGGACAGTTCTGTGAAGTTCTTAGAAGGAGTAGTTCTGTGAGCTCACATCACAAGAAAAGTTAATTTTGGATCAGAAATGCAGGGAGTGAGGGGAAACAGAATATCCACTCCCCTTTGGCATGTTGATTATTTTGAATTAAAGTTATTAAAGAAGTAGCACCAGAAAAACACTCTGGCCCTCCTCTGAAAGCAAGAAGTAAATCTCCCATGTGGAAGGTACCCTCCCTGGATGAGGAGGGTAAAAGGCAGAGGTAGGGAAATCAGGGATTAAAAGCTATATAAACAAAGCTGTTACTTCACTAATTTATTACCCCATGCCCAAACCCTTTTGTCATGTTAATTCTTACAAACTTATTGGTTTGTGTGTGTGTGTGTGTGTGTGTGTGTGTGTGAGTGTGTGTGTTTGTTGTTGTTGTTGTTGATGATGATATTGTTGTTTGGCTAAAAGGTGTAAAAGCTGCCTGCTTTGGTCACTTCCTTGAGTTTCATATCTTTTATGGGTTCCCATACATACAAAATTAAATTTGCTTTTCTCTGTTGTCTCTGTCAGTTTACTTATAAGACCAGCCAAAGAACCTAGAATGGAAGAAGAAAGCTTTCCTCCACTCTAGGAAACAAGAGGCAATAATGTTGTATGGGCTGGAATGAGGTGGGGTCAGAAAAAGTTTTCTCATAAAAGTAAAATGTGAGCTGATATCTTAGCTGATGGAGACCAAAATGGATAAATTCATTGTCAGGAGGGCCCAAGGCATGATCTATGATCTGAAAGATGAAAATATGACTGAACTTTAAAAAAATGAGCAAAAAGAAAGATGAAGGTGGAGAAGCAGGCAAGAATAAGAAGATGGGTAACTTATAATCCATACTGGGGGCTTTTATTTTAATTTTTTGTAAAATCAATGAAAGCCAAATTCCTCAAGTGATAAGTCTCACATAAAATTCTGCATTGACCAAGGCAAGTAAATCCTTTCCTTACTGACAAGGGCTCACGGCCCAGTGGGAGATAATCGGTGCTTAAACAATAGTCACAGCACTGAACTATGCACAGGACTATGCACTGAACACAGCACAGGACTATGATGGAGACAAGGAAAGGGTACAGTGAGAATGCTGTGGAGGCACCTAACTTATATAGAATATCAGGACAGGCTTGGAGAAGTACTACCTGGAGTGAGTCTCAAGTGTACACATCGAAAATTGTCCAGATCCCATTTCCAATCACGTGGGAAAGCAGGTCCCCACAGTGTAAGCAATTCTTGGTACACCACCTGGGGATTTAACTCAATCCTGTCTCTGTCTATCCAGAGATAGCATCAGATCCCATGGGTTAAGGGCTCAGTGCCACAAGACTGCACTGCCCCTCACTTCAGATACCAGTCCTAAACCCAGTTTGTAACCTGTACTTCTTATGGACCAACTACAAATGAGAAGTTCTAATAACCTCCTGGGACTCAGGATGCCAGTTGAAAGTCCAGGCTATTACTTGTACTTCTGAACAACAGGCTATAAATCAGAGATTCCCACTACCTCCCTCTCAGGTTCAATTAATTTTCTAGCATGGCTCACACAACTCAGAGAAACATTTTCCTTACTGGATTATGAATTTATTATGAAAGTATACAACTCGGGAATAGCCAGATGGAAGAGATACATGTGATACAGATATATGGGAAGGGGTAGAGAGCTTCCATGCCCCTTCCAGATATGCAGGGAAATTACCACATATTCACCAACTCAGAAGCTCTCAAACTCATTTCTTTTAGTTTTTGTTGATGCTTCATTACATAGACACGAATAATTAAATCATTGACCACTGGTGTTGAACTCCATCTTCAGGGCTCTCTAGAAGTCAGGGGTGGGGACTGAAAGTTCCAAATCTCTAATCACATGGTCGGCTCCAGTGGCAGACAACTCCCACACTTAGGTGCTTTCCAAAAGTCACCTCACTAACAAAGGACACTTTTATCACAACTCAGTATTAGGAAATTCTAAGAGTTTTAGAAACTCTGTGCCAGAAATGGGATGAGAGGGTGAAAACAAAATATGTATTTCTTATTATAGGTCACAATATCACAACACCTCACATACATAATTGCCTGTCCTAACAGGCCTACTCAAATACTCTTGGTCAAAGTGTGGGCTCTGGCTTCAGACTCGTGGTTTTCTATTGTCTACGTGATTGGTCTCTATGAAACTAAAATACCAAAGATAATGATATTCCTTTGCAAGACCTGGTACCACAAGGAGACCTCTCCTCAGAGGCAAGTATTTGTCGAGCCTTTACTATGTGTAGGGCTGGAACTGGACTCAGCATTGGGAAAGAATTGCAAATACTAACCCATGATCATGCATCTTTGCTTTTACACAGAAGTTTTGCAAAATGATAAGGAATTCTGGCTGAGCTGGAGCTGAGACTCTAAACGTGTCCTAAGCGGCAACTGGGGACACCTCTCTGCCCAAGTATGTATCTAGGCAAAAAGGAAAAATAACTTGCTTGTTTTGAAGCACATGGAGGAGAGACGGTGCCAATGGAAGGGAGTTGTGGTATCTGTTCTTCCTTTAGTACTGGCATTTGTTCATTTGATAGGTTGCTTATTTGTTTCAACTGGAAGACAGGGAAGATGGACTAGACCCAGAAGCTGGAAATGTCTTGGAAAACATGTAAGATCTTAGGCACAATCAGCCTGATTTAGGACTGAGGTTAACTAGTATGAAATTAAGCTCAAGAAAAGGGAATTCCTCCCCACCATCTATACTCCACTTCAGATTTCATTGCAGCCATGGCACCCCAAAGGCTCAAGAAGGCATCAGCAGGATGGAATGCAGTACCCAGCAGTGACAGAAGGGCATGTCTCCCTGAAATGCCTGATAGGCAGATTGATGAAGTCTGATACAGGCATGAATGGACTTTCCCCTGCACATTTGTAAGCTGACTTTTTCTCCTTAGTTCTCTTAGAAATAACCAGTAAATTCTTCTGGTGGCTGTCGGCAAAAGTCCTGCAATTATTTACGTTGGGGATATCAGTCATTCAAATTTGGGCATTAATGTTCACTTATACTCAGAAATTAATAATGTCTATGACTTTCAATTTATTGTAGATTGGCTTGCAGTGAGCAAAACTCTCGAGGAGAGGAGAAGCAAGACAACCAAAGCATTATTGGCTCACCTGCTAGATAACTTTATACAGGACATTTTACTTCCTTGAACTTCAGCATTCTCAAATGTTAAATGGGGTGGAAGATGGAAATAAATTAATAATTCTTAACCCAGTAGGCAAAAGGCTCAGACCAATGGGTGGAGTGCAACTTTACCAAAAGATATCTGAGAACCATTGGATTAATCAGAATCTGAAGCCCTCCAATCCCTCATCTAGTAAAATAGAAAATCTCCGTATATCTAGGCCCAATTTGCCTGGTTTTGTTTCTGTGGGATTCTCTCAACTCTACCCTCTTCCACTTCTGATCTGCATCTCTTTAGCAGTTGGAAGCCACACCCCTATCAGCAGTGCAATGAAAAGAAATATTTAAATACTTATTTCACCTGGTCAGGATTCTATGCTAAACACTTCAGTGATTTTTATGGTATTTGTGATGTTCTTATAACTTTAAAATTGTGGATTTGCAAGGTGTAATGAGGCTGTTTTAGATACCAGAGAGAAAAACCCAAAAATCTTGGTGACTGAAGGAGAGTCAAAGAAGTGAGTCTAGTTAATTGACAAACTGGTGGTGCTATTTATGGGTGGGTACTGAGAGGGAGAGCTGATTTACAACTAAACAAAATGATGTCACTTTCAGACCTATTGAATCTAAAATACCAACAAGACCGAGATTTGGGAATTTCCCACAACTGGACCATTAGAGGAAGCCAAAGATATACCTGAAATGCAAAAGAGCAGAATATTATTCATTGAACACTTACCAGATGCCATTCCTGAAGCAGACATGCTTCATCAGCATCAGTAAATGCTACAGTGAGGTAAGTATTCTCACTGCCATTTCATAGACAGGAAATCAAAATGGAGGGAAATTCAGCCACACAGATCAAAAGACCTGGATTTGGATATACATCACCTTGACATCAAGATGTGTGCCTTTCTTTCTTACAACACTCTGCCTGCCTTGTCAGGGCAAAAAATAAATAAATAAATAAATAAATAAATAAATAACCCTCTAAAACAGGTCTTAAGGTCTGCACATGTGTTGTTTAATTGTCTTTTATCCATCCAGTTTTATAGTCCTCACTTTCTATAAACATACTATTTACATTTTATTTTAACACAGAGCTGATAATCAGCATACATGTCTTGAAACACAGAAAGTTTGAGCACTCCTTGAGCAGTCAGGATCTTGGCTTTCCATGTGGGAACCAGTGGAATTGGGAAATTAAAGTCTGAGCAACCAGTTTTAGGCTGGTTTGCTCCTTTCTGTACCTTAAAGTATCTTTATAACTAACAACCAGCCAATTGACCAAGGACAAAAGGTCTATAAACAAGCTCAAAACCAGTGGTTTAGGAGATTGTCTGGTAGTGCTGACTGCTAGTAAGACACATGGGTACAACACTTGCTTTGGTCTCTTATCTGAGGATTTGAGCATAATGGGCTTTCAGATTTGCACCAAGACTGGGAAGAGCTTCTGTAGGCCCTGGATTTTTCTTTTGGGGTTTGGTACAGTCACTCTGTACTTTCTGTCATCACTTTGAAGTCCCCCCAACCTTGAATCTAAGATAAGTGCAGACTCCTCTGCTTTCAGATGCCTTTTTCCCTCACAGATATGATGGCTTTTTAAATTTTTTTTTTCTTTGAGTTTTTAGTGTTTATTTATTTTGAGAGAGAAAGCATGAGCAGGGAAGGGACATCCCATGCAGGTTTCACAATGTCAGCTCAGAGTCTGACACAGGGCTTAATCTCAAGAACAGCAAGACCATGACCTGAGCTGAAGAGTCAGCTGCTAACTAACTGACCAAGCCACTCAGGTGCTCCGATATGATGGCTTTCAACTGAGATGCAAATAACAGCTACTGCTTCTCCTTGGGGAGTGGAAATTAAAACCCACCTGACTTAAATGAAACATAATGGTGGCTTTATATCAAGCTGCCTTCATAGCTTTGGCTGATAGAACAGCAGCTACTGAAACCCACGAGGCAAGGTTTTGGGAGAAGTTACATGACACTTTACAAGGTAAGGTGCAGTCCAAAAAGGGACTATTTTCTCGTGACTGTCTCCAAAAGGAGCTCTGTAAACTGGATCATGGAACAGAAGAGGATGCCCCCTGCCTATTCAAGCAGACATTTGTTTCAAATGCCAGGTTTACAAGATCCCCAAGAGACCCATCCAAACCCCCTGGCCGGCTGCCAGTTCTCTTCTAAACTCAGAGTCCCTCCACATTCCTTCTCATTCTTTTTCTTTGCTTCACATTTTTAAAGTGTGTGTGTGTGTGTGTGTGTGTGTGTGTGTGTGTGTGTGTGTTTTAACACTCTCCTGTTTGCCTGGTTAACCCCCATTCATTATTTCAAACTCATCTTCAGAGACTCTACACAGGTATTATCTCCTTTGGATATCTTCTTTGACCTCTCTGGCTCAGGCTGCTTGACTGGTCCTTAATGGTATTTTATAGCACCTTCTATATATCTCTAATACTTATTTTATTTGCTTTGTTTTACAAGTGTCTTTTTACATGTCTGTCTTTCCCTGTTTGGAGCAGGGATCAGCTAGTTGTTGTCCAAACAGATTTTCATGTGTGCACAAAGCAATATTGTAGTTAGATTATAGTTAGATATGACCATGGAGTGATATAGACCAAACTGGAGGAGGCCCGATCCTCCATATGCTCTCTCTTCAGTTGTCTGCTGGTTGGACAGTGGAGAACTCCAAGGTTCTAGAGATGGTAAAGCCTAGCTCCCTGGAAGTCTACTTGACAGAGTGTCTCTCACTACTGACTTGGGCTTCAGCAAGACATAAACAACAAAGATCTAAGGGAGATTTTTGCAGCAGAGAGCTTCCTATATGCTCCTGGGGTGGCCACAATATCTTCATGTGCTCACCAGCCAGCCTAGCAGATAGCAGGCACTCAATTAACATGTGAGCAGGGAAAGCATCTTGACCTTGTTGATCACATTTTTCATCAGAAAGGCTATCAAACTAAATCATTCCCATTTGTAACTGCACTAATAGTTCTTTGATCTACTAAGCTAAAAATGTTCTTATGCTTCCAACAAGTTCTCTTCCTAGCATTCTATACTCTTTGGATTTAAATTTAAACAAGTTGAATTCAAAGAAGCAATCAAATAGGGCTTTAGAATGTGATCATTGAGGTTTCCTTCCAGATTGGTACCCATCTATTAATCAACCCCTTGGATATTCAGCAAGCAATTAAACTAGCAATTATTCAACCAGCAATCAAATCAGTTAACCCTATTATCCCAATCCACAATTTTCCATTTTATTAGCAAGATAAGACTTTGTTTAATGTCTTCATAAATCTAGCTTCCTCATTTTTATAGCATTTCATAATTTCCTAGCCTGATATTACATACAAATTGTGAATTACAGTTTGACTTTTTAGCTCTATTTAGGGAGTCTATGATGGTTCCTTCATGTCACCTTGTATAAACTGTTCATATAATATCTGTTGGAAAATTCTGTTGGGAAACACCATCTAGTTTAGCAGCCTGAATCCAGGGAGAATTTTGCCCCTTGTGAGAACTTTCTAGCCGTCTATGTCCACTGTCTAGGCACCTTTCTCATTGTCCATGATTTCTCAAAGACAACCAACAGTGGTCCCACCATCACATCAGGCAATTATTTTGGTTACTTGAGAGGTAATTTACCTGAATTTGACAACTTGAACAAACTTGAACAAACTATGGAATATCATAATTAGTTTTCATATCTCTCTTTTAAAAAAAAGAAAAGAAAAGAAAGCTCGGTTTTATGCTTTACAGTTGAACAGGCCTGACAGCTCTCTACCTCTCCACTCCTTGTTTATTTGATACTTTTTACATTCAAGTAAACTCATGTTGAGTTCATTTTTGTAAATGAAGTAAGGTAAGGTCATTCTTTTGCATGTGTTTATCAAGTTGCCCAGTACCATTTTCAAAGAGATAGACTATTCTCCCCCTATTGAATGGTCTCAGTGCCCATATAAAAAATGAATTGGCCATAGATATTTAGATTGATTAATTAATTCTCAATTCTATTTCATTGGTCCTTATGCCAGTACCACACTCTTTTAGCTTTGTGTTAAGTTTTGAAATTGAAAAGTCTGCATCCTACAACTTTGTTTTCCTTTTTCAATATTGTTTTTGCTATTCTAGACTGTTTGTAATTCCACATAAATTTGAGAATTGGCTTTTTGATTTTGGAGGAAAAAACCACCATTGGAATTTTGATAGGGATTGCACTGAATCTGTGGATTATTTGGGGGAGTATTGTCATCTTAACAGTAATATGTTTCCCAATCCATGAGCATGAGATGTCTTACAATTTAATTAGGTCTTCTTTAATTCCTTTTATACGATGTCTTATGGTTCTCATTGTGCAGATTTTATACTTCTTTGTTTAAATTTATTCCTGGTATTTTATTATTTTGGATGTTATTGTTAATTGAATTATTTTTTTCAATTTCATTTTTGAATTACTCCTTACTAGTGTATAGAAACACAACTGATTTCTGTCTGTTGATTTTCTACCCTACAATTATGCTAAATGTATTTATTAGTTCTAGTAGTATTCTTTAGAATTTTCATATATAGAAACATGTCATCTTAAAATAGTTTTATTTCCTCCTTCTGATTTGAATTTATTTTGTTTCATCTTTTGTTTCTTTTTCCTGCCTAATTGCTCTTGCTAGGACTTCTAATGCAATGTTGAATAAGTGGTGAAAATGGTCATACTTGTCTTGTTCCTGATCTTAATGGAAAATCTTTCAGTCTTTCACCATTTTATATGACATCAACTAAGGGGTTTTTATAAATGCCCTTTATCTTAAAGAAATTACCTTTTATTTTTAGTTTGGTAGGTGTTTTTATCATGAAAAAGTGTTGATTTTTTTCAAATATTTTCTCCATGCTTATTGAGATGATCATATGTGTTTGTTTTTTTCTTTTACAGTTTATTACATTGTTTGATTTTCTCATGTTGAAACACACTTGCATCCTTAGTATAAATCCTACTTAATCATGGGGTATAATATCCTTTTTAAAAATGTTTATTTTGAGATAGAGAAAGGGGAAGGGACAGAGAGAGGGGGAGGGAGAGAAAAACTGTCAGCAGAGCCTGACATGGAACTAGATTCTATGAACCTTGAGATCATGACCAAAGCTCAAATCAAGAGTCAGACACTTAATCCATTGAGCCGCCCAGGCACCCTTATATAATATCCTTTTAATGTGTTACAGGATTTCATTTCCTAGTTTTTTGTTGAGAATTTTTGAATCTGTATTCATAGGGATATTTGTGTGTAGTTTTCTTTTCTTGTAGAATCTTTGTCTGGCTTTAGTATTTGTTCTATACTGTATTTAGTGATTTGCTTTGCTCTGAAAATGTTCTGAGGACCCTTTCAGTTGTCTTTGCAAGTTTTGCAATTCTCACCTTATTCTGGACTTTAGCTTCATTGACTATTTCCTTTATGCATCTGCATTTATTATGTGCACTCCTTCTCTCCCTCTACACACGCATCTTTATATATCTTTAAACATATTAAATTATCAGAGAGCTCCCTGTATAATAATACAGATACTTCCCATTTCTTCTTCTTCAGAATCAATCATAACTACCATCAGTGTTTCTTGTTTTAGAGCTCGTCATTCCTCCCTAAGTTCAATGAGGGAAATAATTGTGCTTTGCTTATACTAAATAAATAAAGGCGACTCAGTCATATGCTTATTCATATCTTTACTCTGAACATATTAGGGTCCCAATTCCTAAATATCATTCAAGGCACATAGCTGCTTATGCCTATAAGCATGTTCTATATTTTCATTTTTATAAAACCCTGTTCTTGTTGCATTTCCCAACTCTATTAATTACATGTCATGTATCTAGATGCTCAGACTTGTACCAACTCCTTCCTTCTGCCCATACCTTTCCCCAAACCCCATCAAAGTTACAAGTCCTAGAAATCAGTAGTCCCAGTTGAGTTAACATGTTAAACTGTCCTATCAATCAGCTGCAAAACAATTCACTATTGTTAATAATAAAATCCCAAAGTCTATAAGTAATTTACTTCTTAACTAGTATATACAATAGAGGGGGTACAAATAAACTCTATAGAAGTCATTGTTCTCACTCATATGAATTCTGATGTTTTTTCCTTTAATGATAGAGAAATAGATGGAAGTGAGGTTAGCAAGCTTGGAATTATATATATCACTAAATATGCCTACAGGACTAAGTAGTACAGTTGAACTTTTTATTTATAATGTGTGATAGCCTGACATAAAGGGTAGAGAACCATGGCTGTAGTATGGATTTCCACGATGTCTCTCATATTTATACCCTTTCCCTTCCATCAGTATGCCTGGTTTGGATTTAGACAATTTTCTTCCTAGTTGATCTCTCTGCCCCTTTTCTCTATTCTCTGTCCCATCTGCAACCCACTGTTGACCTTGCTGTAGACTAATCTTCTAAGAGCATAATTCTAATGATCCATCACTTCCTTGTTCATTTGATAATGTCCTGCCAGGGTATTTGCAGCAGCAGTGAGGTGTTCCCACCAGCTTTATCTAAAATAACTCCCCTTCCCTACTCTGTATCCCCACTAAACAGAATGACATTGCTTTCTCCCAACCTCCAAGGCCTACTCCATGCCATTCCTCTGAAATGACCTATCCCTGATTTTTATAAGACTCCTTATTTTACAAGAGTCAGCTTGAAAGCAAACTCTAAAGTTTTTTGTGTAGTGAAATGCAAAGATTTCTAAGATACACTGTTCTGTGTAAACAGCACTATGCAGAAAATTATATATAATATGCCACTTTTCAGCAAGAAAGGGGAAAATAAGAATACATGTATTTGCATTTTCTTCCTTGAATTGGCAGAAAGAAACTCTAGAAGGACATGAGACTACCTGGTTTAGATTGGGGAGGGGAGTGGTAAAGAAAAGAGGCAATGTGAGACTTTTTGCTGCATACCGATTATCAGGCTGATCCATGACAAGATAGTACCTCATCAGAATAAGGATTAATAGACAATCATCAAAACTAAAGCAACCTCTAAAAGGCATTTCTCAGCATCCTATTCTATGTTTCATATTGTGCCTTGGGTTTAAGAGATTTTCAGTTTCTTTCTTGACTCTTGAAACACATTTTTAAAATACTGAGCAGATATCCTGACTTATTTATTGTTTTATTTCCTCCTCATGCCTGGTAACAATCCCTTACAAATGCCTAGTGTTTATGATATTTCTGAACTTGTAGGAAGTTGCTCCCCAGCCTCAAGGATCTGAAGAATTCAAAGAGAACATCTTCTCACTAGCTCTAGAACAGTGATTGACTGTATTTCATTCTCAGTATGTTCAGAAGTGAGAGGGATCTTGAAAAAAGATAAATGAGTCTTCTGATTCATTAACCCGTCAGGCTCACTGGTTTCATCCATTCATTTACTCACTTATTCTTTCAATAAATATATATTTAGTACCTAATTTGTGTCAGTCACTGTGTAAGGCATTGAGCATCCACTGGTAAGGAAGATGAGGAATAAGTAAATGTAAAATAAACTTACATGATACTTAAGAACTGTGACAAGTCCCATGAAGCAAATAATGAGTAAGAGTAGAGACTAAAATTTTATTTACAGGCCTCCCAATCCCACCAAAATGCCTGGTGTTACCAGATTACTATTTTTTTCTGAATAAACAATGAAAATTTATTTCTTCTAGTTCTGGAGACTGGGAAGTCCAAGATCAAGGCACCAGCAGATCCAATGTCTTATTAAGGCACTCTTTCTGGTTTGCAGACTGTTGCCTTCTCATTTTCTCACAGGACAGAAAGAGAGAATGTCTTGTAAGGGCACCAACCCCCTTCATGAAGGTCTTACCTACATGGCCTAATTACCTCCCAAAGGGAGGATATGGGGGATTAAGATTTCAATATATGAATTTTAGAGAGACATATTTGGTCTAGTTTTCTTTCCCTTCCTTTTCAAATGCAAACTACATTAATTCCAACCCAACAGCTCTCAAATTCTTAACTTATTCTAGTATCAACTGTAAAGTCTAAAGTCCAAAGTCTCATCCTAAATATCCTCTAAGTGAGATGTAGGTGAGATTGAGGTAGATTCATCCTGAGACAAACTATTCTGCTGTGAACCTGTGAAACCAGACAACTTATGTGCTTCCACCAAAATATAGTCTGAGACAGCCACAGGATGGACATTCCCATTCCAAAAGACACAAGTAGAATAGAAGGAAGGGGCAACGGATCCCGAGTTAATCTAAAACCCAGCAAGGCCAATGACCGGAAGTCTTAATAATAATCCTTTTGGTTCATGTTCTGCCTTCAGACCTACTGGGGTGGCAGGCCAGCCTCCGCCTCAGGAAGGTGTGGTGGAGGAGGGAGGGGCAAGAATGCCTGAGCCTCAAGGCAGTCACACCCCATGCAACACCACTCTTTGTCTGCTTCATAAGCTGCTCCTAAATCATGCATATATCTTTTTTTAGAGTACGGTTCTTTGTTGTTGTTGTTGTTAGATCAAATAAACCTTTCAATGGTGGAATCTTATCTCATGGAAAGGCATTGCAAATAAGGAAATCGAGATATAGCAGAATCTATGTGGCAAAGATTCAGCCTAAACAAGTTCTCAGAATGGCTTCCATTCCTCCTGGTTCTTAAGCTGATTCCAGGGGTGGTTAGTATGTTTTCAATCTTTGACAGGAATTATACTTATCATGTATGTCTTAATTTATGCATTTATTTACCTTTTAATTAGGTCCCAAACTGCTGGAGACTTGCATCTTGGATAATGAGAGAGCTATGGCTTTATAAGTAGGTGGTAGGAATGACAGGCATCTTTATAAAGCAGAGATTTTTCAACCTGGGTTGCACAGTAGAGGCATCTAGGGAGATTTTAAAACCATGATGCTTGAGAACCACCTCTTATCTATTCTTCTTTAACTGGTCTGGAGTGAAAGAAAAGAGTGGATAATTTCAAACAGCTCCCCAGCTGACTCTAAGGAACAGTTAAGGTTGAGAACCACTCTTTAAAGTAATTTATAAGGGGAAGCCTGTGTCCTCAAGGGGGTTATGATCAATAACAAGACAGAGTAGAATGAGAAAATTGGAGAAATTATGTTGATTACAAATAGCTGAATGAAGAGTAGGATGATCCTTAATGGCAACAATTACCATTTGTTATAAGTAATCACAACCTAAAACATAGGCTTAATTTGCCCTTTTCACAAGTGAGAAAACTGAAGCTTGTTCAAGTTCAATGACATGCCCTTCATCACCAGAATACTAAGTGACAAGGTCAGAATAAAGAGTGGGCAAAATGAGACACAGACTATTTTTTTTCTCACTTGACTTAAAGAGGTTATGAAAAGACCCAAGGTTAAATGCAGAAAGAAAGCCAGACTCATTGAAATATATTTCTAATTAAGACTTCTGGGTTCTAACTTTGGTCCTTCTGTGTAACTTTGAACATCACTTCCCTTTAGGTTCCCTGTCCATAATACAAAATAAAACAGCAATATATCAGGCCAAAGTTTTCAAGGATTCTGTGATGATTAAGGAATAAACTGTAAGGTATTTACTAAGTGATTATAAGGTCCTGGAAGATGCTAAACAATGAAATATTTTGGAAAGGTGTGAAATTGTGTTTGTTTTTAGCAAACTTAAAACCTGTAGAACCATTCTGTATGATTTACATCTTTGTGAAAGGGACTCAACATATGATCACATAAAAAAGCACATGGATTTTCTATGTATATAGCAGAAACTTTCCAGATATATATTTTTTTCACTGGAATTGTGCTTCTTTCTCAAGAACTTTTGGGGTTTGAAAAGACTTGAATTATTCTCTTGTCACCATTGTGCACAAAGAAGGGGTGTTACTTTGTGATCCAACACTCTCTCACCCCTAGAGAGAATTTCTCAAGCCGAAAAATGACAGTTCCAGGAATCACATCTCAGGTCTCCATATCCCTGCAAACCTTTGCTGTGCTCTATAAATTTGGGTGATGGGCAGAAGTGTAATGGTGATACTCAGAGTCATAGAATAAGCCAGGGTCAGGGTTACTCAAAGACAGAGGCAAAAAATCTTTAGCACTAAAAGAAGTATAAACATATTATGGAATAGAAAACAACTGCACATAGCTAGCTAGAATGTGGGCTTTCAAAGGAAAAATAAGAAGAAGCGTCTTTTTATGACAGTCCACTTTGACTTGTGCTTATGATTATCCAGGAACTTCCACTCAAGGAACTTCTGAGAGTAGACCCTCCTGAAACCAGAGGAAAAGTAACATCCAAGACTGAAACACCTATCTCATCTGTTCACCTCTATTTTGGAATTCTGTTCCCTTTCCTGTCTCGGTTGTCTCCTGTGGAAAATGTGGGTCATAAAAATATATTCCCCAACAAACTGACAGGGATAATTTTAAAATCAACTGAAACAGAACACACAAAAATGCTTTTAAAACACAAAATATAGGATTTTAATTACTATAGTAGAGCATGTCTTCATGCCTTTCTTAGCACTTAAACATTTAAATTCTAATGTATCATGTTATATATATATATGAAGTTCTTAAATTGTTTAAAATAGACCCCAAGATCCTTAGCTCTTATTTCTTGGGTAATAATATATAATAATATAAAAATAATACTTTGTATATTAGTCAGGTTCTTCAGAGAAACAGAATGAGTAAGGTGTACATAAATATCTAGAAAGAGGTTTCATATGAAGGACTGGCTCAATGATTTTGGAGGTTGAAAAGTCCTGCAATCTGCTGTCTGTAAGGTAAAGGCCCAGGAAAGCCAAGGGTATAATTCTAATTCAAACCCAATGGCATGAGAACCAGAAATCAATTGTGTGAAAGCCCTGGTCCAAATCTGAACACCTGAGAAAGAGGAGAACCAATGTTCCAGGAAAATATGTGTATCCCAACTCAAGCAGAGAATAAATATGTCCTTCTTCCTTATTTTTGTTCTATTCAGATTCTCAACAAATTGATGATGCCCATCCACATTGGTGAGGGTGTTAATTTAAAAATTAGCCCCACTGCATGGAGGACAAGGAGATGAAGAAAGAGGTGACCACTCTAGATTGGTAGGTGGCAGGTTTTTTTTTTTAAATGAGACTGTTATTTATTTCAGAAAAAAAAAAAACCCAAAACTTAGACAATACAATTAATTACAATAAACTTGGGTCAGCAGCTAACATCATTTTTATAGTTGTAGTAATGTTAAAAATGAATATTGATTTACCTCAAACCCCTAACTATATAGAGACAATAC
>NC_043712.1:59109474-59118077 GCF_006229205.1 Suricata suricatta
GATGCAGGTATCCTCTGGCTGAGGTCAGAAACAGTGTTATGCCGGATAATGGGAGTCTTGTATGCAGGAGGAATCTTACATGGAAGAATTTTAAAGTAAAATAGAGGAGTGTAGGGTAGATGGCAGTTTTAATAAGCCAGAGAGGGAATGTACTGAGACAACTTCAATGTAAGTAGATCTCTGCACCCACATGCAAGAATCTTAAAAGTTAAATGAAGGGCATAACTGAGTTTACTTACATACACTGTCCATATGACATCAACAACATGGTACTCACTCAAGGCTGTGTCCTTAAGTCAGCTTCTGGTGGAGGGAAGACAAGTGGAATGCACATTTCAAGGACTGGGAAGGGGTGAAGACCTCCAATTGTCAAGGTCCAGCTGTCAGGTCAAGAGGCTGTCAAGTCCTCTCAGTGACCTCCTCCAGAGGGGGACCATCTTCTTTACTTGGTCTTCTGATTCAAATGCTAATCTCTTCCAGAAACATTCTCACATATGCGCGCAAAGATGATATTTTACCAGCTGTCTGGGCATCCTTTAGCCCAATCAAGTTGACAAATAAATGTAACCACTACACACTATATGAGGTGCCCAAAATACCGTTTAAAATTATTTTAATATAACCATATGTGAAAAAATGCTTCCTGTGAGAAAAAGGAGACAGCACAGAGAGTAACCTATTTCTTTTTTCAATCATAAGATTTGTGGTAGGTGTCCATCATTTATGCCTGCCTAGGGCTTCATTCAACTTGTCCTTATAAAATCATCTCTTCTTTTCTCATTTAATATGATTTGATTAGAGTTGACCCTGCCCTTGCTCAGGGTGAGCCTTGGCCTGAGCCAATGAACATATGCATCCTGTTAGCTATAGTGATTGATTCAGGAATGAGCAGATGAGCCAGTCTTGAACAACAAAATTAGGCCCAAGATTTGTGTGGAACTGCAGGGAAAGAAAAATTTCCTTTTTTTATGAGGGGACTAAGAAGATAAAAGCCACAATTGAGGCTACTAGCAGCCATTCTGTCAACACAAGGAACAAGTCGGTCTGAGTTTGAAACCATTACAGACGAATAATGGAAAGAATGAAATCTCAGAATATATACTCGAAACCCTCTGCTTTTAGCCATGACCAATGCATTAGGCCATTTTAATCTCTGAACAAATAATTCCATAATTTAGCTAAGGTTTTAGGTTTTTGTATTGTCTCATAACTAAAAGAACTATGACTATAGCAACATTTATAATTTTTCATTCAGATAACTTGTTGGATGTCTGTCTTCTCCATGAGGCTGAAGACTGGGGGAATCACATCTGTCTTTTGATTTTTAAACCCCCAGTGTCTAGCAGAGCACTTGCTATGTGGTAGAAGCTCGTTAAATATTTTCATGCATGAAAAAAATAAAATAGAATGCCCATACTCAAGGAAGTTTTGGCTTAGAATTGATTCACTATCTCAAATGCAGTTGTGTTGTTGGCATTGATTTCTAGGGATATTCTAGCCTGATGAGTGAAAAGGCTTGAGGGGGCATTGGTTTCCAAAAAATATGTAATATATCCTCTTCCCTTCCACTCCTGACCAATTTGCTACTTCTTTCTACCATATGCAATTCTTAATAAATTGTAAAAGTCTCATTATTTCCTAATAACTTGATACTTTTAAATATAACTACTATCATAAAAATATTAGAAAAATTATAGAATGTGCCCCTCCCCCCTTTTTTTGAGAATACTACCTTTCTTCTTTAGTTTGCAACCTGGATTTCTCAAAAGTCTGCCAAGTTTTATTTGACCTATAGTTTGCATGGATCCTCCCCACATATTTTCTACCCCACCCTCAAATAATGCCAACACAAGTTGACTTTTGCTTAAGCTAGTTTTTATCTCTGTGCAGCAATTAAAGTTTATTCACCAGAGATTATTATGACCACTAACTTTAAACCATCTTCTTTCTCCTGTCCAATGTACCTCAAAGTTTGTTGAGTTGAGGAGTATTAATTTATTCATTCATGTTCCCACCTGTGCCTGTAAATTCAGACACATTTATTTGGTCATAAGAAAATTATACTGAGAGAAAGGTTAGGGTGTAATGGATTGAACATGCAACATTTAGGTTTTAAAGAGTTGCTTCAAAGACTAACCTAACCAAGAAATCAATACCTTGTTTATTCAAAATTGAAATTTCAAGCACAGGATCTGTGTTATTAGTTAAAACAAGCAAATAGACAAATGAGATGACCCTTTATAAAGATTATTCTTGAATTTTATAATGAAATAATCTTTGCTTCTTGTCCATATCCTTAGTTAAATTGTACAGAGACTTCAGAGTAGGTGCTCAACAGGTAGTCTCTTAAAAAGTCTTGATTGCCATATCAATCACTATCACTATTTAGACTTAGTCCTGAAAGCTATGCATTCTTTTGTTTATTAGTTCTAATCTGTATTCATTCTGAGTGCTATTATACTGCCTTGTAAAAAATATTGTTTTGCAACCTTAAAGTCAGTAATTCTGTAGAAATTAAATTGAGTTTACAGTAAATCCATGATTACCATATAATCTGTGGAGTCTAAATAATGATGTACTTAGCTGTAGAACTGCATGTAAAACACAGAGCGATGATTACATGGCTATTTGGGGCCTAGAAAAGAAAGCAACGCCAAATGTTTTGATGGTTGAAAAGCTGAGAAATCTTTTTGTTTTTAATGTTTCTATTTAAATATGATCTTTAGACATCTTGATACTATCCTAGAAGCTTTAACAATTGCCTTAAAATCTACTGCTAAATCTTATGCCTTACATCATGTGTTGGGAGTTGTTTAATAAATTAAGACTTGTTACAAAAAGAAAATCCGTCTGATTTAAGGTGACAATAGAAAAATCTAAGCAGACTTGCCTTTAGCAAATAATCCATTTCTGTTTTAAGGGGATCTTTCATGAGAGTGTTTAGTTTAAGCTTTAAGTAATGTTTCTAGACAAAAGAACAATTAGTCAAATGGGCATTTCGTCCAAGGGCTCTTGCCTTCCAGTTTTTCTAAAGATCCCAGTCATGGCTAGACCTGCTCTTAATTAAGTTAAATCAATGTATATTGCTCTCCCGATACAGCCCACGCTCTAAGCTATGGTAATTATTGAAACTTGCAGTCAGACTGGTCCACAGAGATATCTACAGAGGTGATGTAATTGGTCAAAGTCATACTGTTGCTTCATGGAAGAGTTGAGCCTAAAACTGACATGTCTTACCTCCTAATCCAGTCTTTCTCACTACATCAAGCCCTGGGAGAAACCACCATGAATTGGATGCAGACCCCCCTCTTAAGGAGCTGAAAAAGGAGTAGAGAATTGAGACAAGAAGAGACAAAATATTACAATAACTAAAGAGCAAGGAAGCTATCACAGAGGTGGCATTGTATAATAGTGAGGAATATGGGACTGAGATTTCAGCAGCCCAGAGTGTAAGCCAACTCTAGCAAGATGTGATCTCCACTAAGACTTACTAATTATAAGCCTTATTTTTTTCTGTAAAGTAAACAAGTAAGATTGTTGTGAGGATAAAGTGTATTAATCTATGTAAGATAAATTCTTAGCACAGTGGTTGGTACATGGGAAGAATTCAGTAAATGTTCATTATTATTAATAGAGGGGGAAATTATGGGAGTGTCATGGGTGGGAAGGGACCACCAAGTTAGTACAACTGGGAAAGGCTATGAAGAAACAGCATTTGTGAAGCAATAAAGACAACTATGGGCCTCAGAGTTGAAAGAGAGGAAGAGGATGACATCTTTGGCAGAACTGGAGTATGTAAGATGGGAAAGGAACAAGGAACAAAAATTAAACTTATAGACAGGGCATGCAGAACTTTCATTTGAGCTGAATTCAGATTTAAGAAATAATAGTAACTGTATTAACCATGGACTCATAGGACCAGGTTGACAAAGACATGGAAGACCACAATAATGTGAAGGTGAGTTAGAACCTTCTCGTAGGGAGTTTCGAATCCACAGATGGGTGTGTCAAATGTTGGGGGATCACTGAAAATATGGAACAGAGGTAGAGCATAACTGGACCTGGACTTCTGAAAAACGATTCTGGCATTTGTGGGAAGGATGGACTGCAAAAGGAAAGAATACTCTGCAGCCACAGCAGAGAAAAGCCCATCACAAGTTCAAGTGATGGAAACAAATGTCTGAAATAGATGGTGGCTGTAATAACAAACAGGAGATATACTGGAGAAGGACAAGAAATGTGGTAGATTTTCTTCCCAAGGACTACCACAACAAATACCACAAACCAAGTAGCTTAAGCCAATAGAAACATATTCTTTCTTGGTTCTGAGTGTAGAGGTCCAAAGTCAAGGTGTCAATAGGTACGTGCATCTGAATGTTCTAGAGAATCATTCTTCCTTGACTCTCTCCTAGTTTCTGGTCGTTATCAGCAATCCTTGGTATTCTGTAGTTTATATCTTGCATCAATAATAATCCCTGACTCTATCTTCATGTAGTCTTCTTCTCTGTGTGTCTGTCTCTGTGTCCAAATCTACATCTTCTTTCCTTTATAAAAGTATCAGTCATTGGATTTGGAGCTCACTGTACTCCATGATGAAATGATTTTAGTTAACAGTATCAGCAATTCTATCTCCAAATAAGGCCATAGTCATAGGTACTGGAGTTAGAACTTGTACAATTCAACTTACTATATGTGGTAACCACAAACTTGAAACATGCAAAGATGTGGGAAATCACAAAGGGGTCCCTTCTATTTTCCTAATTCCATGATTTTTTCCTAGTCAAAGAAATAAAAGAAGATGTAGTCTCTTTGGGCCTTTGATTGGATAAGTTGACCTCATTGAATACACCACATATGAGCAGGCTTCTATAAACTGTCCTTCACTGAGGTCAAGCTAATGTGTACTGTCCTACTGTGACAGTCTCCCTGGCTCTCAGCTGAAAGAGGGGAAGATCTCCTCAAGAAGAGTTTTAACACTTGGGGAAAAAGAGGATGTGGATCCAAACTGAATACCAGGCTTTTTATATCTGTCTGAGCCTCAGTGTCATAACCTATAAAATGAACATATTGAGTTGGTGTAACAAATGAATGCTCTTATATCTGAGCTTACTATATACTTAAATGCTATGACTTGGTGCCATTATAATTATTATTCCTTTGTTTAATAATAGCTATCTTTCGGGGCACCTGGGTTTCTCAGTCTGTTGAGTGTCCAAATCTTGATTTTGGCTCAAGTCATGATCTCACAGGTTTGTGGGATGGAGCCACTCATCCAGCTCTGTGCTTACAGTGTGGAGACTGCTTGGGATTCTCTCTCTCCCTCTCTATGGCCTTCCTTCCCCTCTTTCACTCTCTCAAAATAAATAAACTTTAAAAAATAATAGCTATCTTTTGATGATTGTTGCTTTCATCAGACTACCTCTCAGCTTATATGACTTAACCTGCACTCCTTTTTAAAAAAAATTTTTAAGGTATATTTTTGAGAGAGAGAGAGAGAGAGAAAGAGAGAGAGAGAGAGAGAAAGAGAGTGAGCAGGGGAAGAACAGAGAGAGAGGGAAACACAGAATCTAAAATAGGCTCCAGGCTCTGAGCTGTCAGCGTGGAGCCTGATGCAGGGCTGGAATCCATGAACCATGAGATCATGACCTGAGTTGAAGTCAGACACTTAACCAATTGAGCTACCCAGGAGCCCCTTAACCTGCACTCTTGAACTGATTTTTGTGAGGGACCGTGCTACATTTGTCACTGGCATGCCAATTTTGAATGATTGTCTTAAGGTCACAGTCCAAAGATTAATAGAGAAGACATAGGTCCTTTAACCTGTAGGTCATCTTATGCTTCCAACAGTTTATATTTCCCTTTTTCATTCTCTCTGGGAAATTATTATAAGTAAAATATCCAAGCCACTGGGCATATTTTTAAAATTCATAGATCAAATCCCATTATGACAAACTCCAGGGGACATTTGAAACACATTTATTGTACTAAAATTTTGTTGTACTAAATATTGTTTGAAACTTAAGCTGTGGCTGAGAAATATTTCTCTGAATAGATTTTTATAAAAACAGTTGCTGTGATGGAGGGTTATTCCATAAACATCACATGAAAAAAATCTCACTGCTCCCTCCTCCCATCTAGTATATTTCTTAATGTGATTCACAAGGATTTACTTTTAAAAGGAACCCAAGGTAGTGTCCTTGACACTATCAAAATCTTCAGGTAGCTCAGTAGGTTGGTTTTCACTCCTCAAGGACATGGGATACTTGTCATTCGTTCTTGTACCACCAGGTCCCTGCCCAGTGCTTGGAGGGTAACCAAAAAAGTATTTGATAAATGCATGAATAGCTAAGCAACTGAATTCATTAGCATCAAATTTGAAGAACCCTCATGAGACTGCACCCCATATCAGCTTATTTATAAACACTTAACAAAAATATTTTACATGTACTTAGTATCAAAGCAAAATTGGGGGTCTCACAAAAACAGATTGAGCTACGAAGAATCATCTGAGTACCACCTGCAGGCCAATCAAAATATTGTTTCTAATTGGCACCCCTACAAGTGGTTAATTTTTCCCCTATGCCTGACTTGAAAGCACTCAGGTGCAAAATTTGTTCCTCTCTTTGAGACTATCTTAATAATCACTCCCTGTCTGAATCTTGGAACCAGAATCCCCCAATGATGGGTACAAATGAGGGAGAAATATTGTCAGCATACATGGGCACTGGCTCGTGGCAATGAAGATTTATTTGATCCAGCCAGCCAAGTGATCACCAGAAGCAAGTAATTAAGACAATGAAATTCTAGGGTGGGTTCCACCAGTACCTCTTTTGTTCAACAGTATGCCTCTGCCCATCCAGACAGAGCTCACAGTCCAAGGAATAGTGCATTTGTTAACTCAAATCTTGTTTGAAGAAATTGACCCTAAAAATATTGAGACTCCGGAGCTCAATTTTTGTTCCTAAATGACTTTAAACTTTTGTTTGTAGCTCAGTCGATATCACTGGGATTTATTTGGCTGCTGGCTCTGAGTCGTGTTTGAAAAGAGCAGCACCATATGCACCACATGCATATTCAATCCTGCAGTTCTTTTTCTAGGGGGAGGGGGGAGTGCCAGGACTCATAGCTCACAATATGAATTTGCATCCCACTTTGCATAAATTTGCATGTAGACTTCATAAGCCTCTAATTTCAAGTATGTAAAATGAAACAAATCAATGCAATCTACTGCAATTGTTTTCCAAGGCATTAATCACATGAAATACATACCAGCTTTCCTTAACCAATTAATTTAATCATACCCAAGGCTAGGAGAGACCGGGAAATGGTGAATAATGGCTGTTAAGTGCTTGGCCTAAGGCTGGAAGGATATATACAGACTAAACATAGTTCCAATATGTCTTCTTTCTAACCCCTATGTCTCCTGTGGAGATTATATTATTTGCCCAGTATTTTACTTCTTCTCTCTTCAGTGAGTGGCCATAAGAGTTTGAACAATGAAATGTGGGCAAAAGAAATGCATGTCGCCTCAAAGCAACAGCTTTAAGCTCCAACACATGGTTCAATATCTCTCATTTTCTGCCATAATATAAGCACTATGCTATCTAGAGACTGCTGTATTTGCTTAAATCCCAGGCTGCTATATATATAAGTTGCTGATATTTTCAGGTCATTTGTTGTTATTGCAGCATATTCTAGTCTATTCTGACTGATGATGCATTTCCAGAATTATTACGATGAATTTTAATTTGGCTTCAGAAATTTGCATCAGCTTTGAGTACGTAAAAATATGTGTGCAGCATTGTAGCGGAGACAAAATACTAAATGATATGTTCATGTAGTTAATAAACATATGAAGCAATTGGAGAAATAATCCATATGTTCAACATAAATTAAATATCACCACAGTGAAGAATACTAGAGGACATATTTTATCCTCCCTATTTAAGTGAAATGGGATAGACTATTTTTCTTAAGATTGGCAAATTCATAAAATTTGGTCTGTATTTGAGAGACATGCCAAATTTCTCTTTGGAAGTACCTAGGAATTCTTCAGTTTCCATTTGGGGAAAAGTCTCAATTAAATGCTAAATTAAAAAAAAATTATTATTATTTTACTTTTTATTTTTAAAAATAGTTTATTGTCAAATTGGTTTCCATATAACACCCAGTACTCTTCCCCACAAGTGCCCTCCTCCATCATCACCACCTCCTTTCACCCTCCCCCTCCCCCTTCAACCCTCGGTTGTTTTCAGTATTCAATAGTCTCTCATGTTTTGCGTCCCTCTCTCTCCCCAACTCTCTTTCCCCCTTCCCCTTCCCATGGTCCTCCATTACGTTTCTCTTGTTAGACCCCCTTCTCCGCCTGACTTATTTTGCTTAGAATGACACCCTCAAGGTCCATCCACTTTCCTACAAATGGCCATATGTCATTCTTTCTCATTGCCATGTAGTACTCCGTTGTGTATATATACCACATCTTCCTGATCCATTCATCAGGTGATAGACATTTAGGCTCTTTCCATGATTTGGCTATTGTTGACAGTGCTGCTATGAACATTGGGGTACATATGCCCCTATATGTCAGCACTTCTGTATCCCTT
>NC_043712.1:59118177-59119658 GCF_006229205.1 Suricata suricatta
GGTGATGCTGGCTTTGTAGAATGAGTTTGGATGTTTTCCTTCTATTCTATTTTTTGGAATAGTTTGAGAAGAATGGGTATGAGCTCTGCTTTAAATGTCTAGTAGAATTCCCCTGGGAAGCCATCTGGGAGATTCCAGATGGCTTCCCAGGGGAATCCAGATCTCTCCAAAATTTTTGATAATTGATTTGATTTCTTTACTGGTTATCAGTCTATTCATGCTTTCTATCTCTTCTTGTTTGAATTTTGGTAGTGCATATATGTTTAGGAATTTGTCCTTTTCTTCTTGTTTGAATTTTGGTGGTGCATATATGTTTAGGAATTTGTCCATTTCTTCTAGGAATTTGTTCAGTTTGTTGGCATATAGGTTTTCATAGTAATCTCTAATGATTGCTTGTATTTCTAAGGGATTGGTTGTAATAGCTCCATTTTCATTCATGATTTTGTCTATTTAGGTGCTCTCTCTTTTCTTTCTAAGGAGCCTGGCTAAAGGTTTATCAATTTTGTTTATTTTTTCAAAGAACTAACTCTGAGTGTCATTGATCTGCTTTACTGTTTTTTGGATTCATATTGTTTATATCTGCTCTGATCTTTATTACTTCTCTTATTCTGCTGGGTTTGGGGTGCTCTTGCTGCTTCCCTTCTAGTTCCATTAAGTGCTCTGTTAGGTTTTGAATTTTCACTTTTTCTAGTTTGTTGAAATAAGCCTGGATTGCAATATACTTTCCTCTTAAGACTGCCTTTGCTGTGACCCACAGTTTGGATTGTTGTATTTTCATTTTCATTTGTTTCCATATATTTTTTAATTAAATGCCATTTTTAGACACTTTTCTTAAGTATCTTTCAATCCACTATTATTTAAGAGTAGAGGAATTTGAAACCACAGGAGGGTACACAATGAATTTTCAAACATGAAATCTTAATACTTGAATCTGAAAAACTATATCTTTCTGTTTTTCCAAAGTGCAGAAATTTGTGTGGCAGGAAGTGAAAATAATATAGGAATACAGAATATAGAAATACATGGTAAAACTGGCCTTCTAGCCAACTAAATCTGGTGGCTTTGCTTCTGCTTCCAAAATGCTGTCCTACAAACTCCAGAGTTAAGCAGACCAACACTGACTCAAGGATGCAGAATGTCAATGGAAGAAGAAACTTGCAATACTAAAGATTATTTTTATTTTCATGAGGAAAATATTAGAAATATATATAAGATAACTCCTAACAGAGATGAAGAAATCATAAATCTAAAGAATTTGGGTTCTCATTCTTTCCCCAGGCACACATAGCCAAGAAATGGTTGTGCATTTTACAAAGTCTTCTGCACTAAATACATTACTATATACACTCTCTGGGTTACATGGTAATCATCCTTGAATCAAATCTGCTTACTTCCTAGTATAATTTCTACATAATTAGTAGTTTGAAGGTTGTCTAAAAACTTTACAAACCTCTAGAAGAATGAATTTTTCTTAAAAAAAA
>NC_043712.1:59119758-59121379 GCF_006229205.1 Suricata suricatta
CTACTTTCTCCTCGAGGGTTCTGATGGTTTCCTGTCTCACATTCAGGTCCTTCAGCCATTTTCAGTCTATTTTTGTGTATGGTGTGAGAAAGTGGTCTAGTTTCATTCTTCTGCATGTTGCTGTCCAGTTCTCCCAGCACCACCTGTTAAAGAGGCAGTCTTTTTTCCATTGGATACTCTTTCCTGCTTTGTCAAAAATTAATTGGCTGTACATTTGTGGGCCCAGTTCTGGGTTATCTATTCTATTCTATTTGTTTATGTGTCTATTTTTGTGCCAATACCATACTGTCTTGATGACAGCTTTGTAGTAGAGGCTAAAATCTGGGATTTTGATGCCTCCTATTTTGGTTTTCTTCTTCAATATTACTTTGGCTATTTGGGGTCTTTTGTGGTTCCATACGGATTTGAGGATAGTTTGTTCTAGCTTTGAGAAGAATGTTGGTACAATTTTGATGGGAATTGCATTGATTGTGTAGATTGCTCTGGGTGGTAATGACATTTTCACAATGTTTATTCTTCGAATCCATGAGCATGGAATGTTTTTCCATTTCTAGTGTCTTCTTCAGTTTCTTTCACAAGTTTTCTATAATTTTCATCATATAGGTTTTTACATCCTTGGTTAGGTTTATTCCTACGTATTTTATGGGTTTTTGTGCAATTGTGACTGGGATCAGTTTCTTGATTTCTCTTTCCGCTGCTTCATTAGTGGTGTGTAGGAATGCAACCGATTTCTGTACATTGATTTTGTACCCTGTAACTTTACTGAATTCATTGATCAGTTCTAGAAGGCTTCTGGTGGAGTTGATTGGGTTTTCCATGTAGAGTATCATGTCATCTGCGAAAGGTGAAAGTTTGACTTCGTCTTTGCCAATTCTGATGCCTTTTATTTCCTTTTGTTGTCTGATTGCTGATGCTAGGACTTCCAGCACTAGGTTAAACAACAGTCGTGAGAGTGGACATCCTTGTCGTGTTCCTGATCTCAGGGGGAAAACTTTCAGTTTTTCCCCATTGAGGATGATATTAGCTGTGGGCTTTTCATGAATTGCTTTTATAGTATTTAAGTAAGTTCCTTCTATTCCGACTTTCTCAAGGGTTTTTATGAAGAAAAGGTGCTGTATTTTGTCAAATGCTTTTTCTGCATCTATTGACAGGATCAAATAATTTTTATCTTTTCTTTTGTTAATGTGATTGATCACATTGATGGATTTGTGAATATTGAACCCGCCCTGTAACCCAGGAATGAATCCCACTTGATCATGATGGATAATATTTTTTATATGCTGTTGAATTCGATTTACCAGTATCTTGTTGAGTATTTTTGCATCTGCATTCATTAAGGATATTGGTCTGTAGTTCCCTTTTTTTGTTGGGTCTCTGTCTGGTTTGGGTATCAAGGTGATGCTGGCTTTGTAGAATGAGTTTGGATGTTTTCCTTCTATTCTATTTTTTGGAATAGTTTGAGAAGAATGGGTATGAGCTCTGCTTTAAATGTCTAGTAGAATTCCCCTGGGAAGCCATCTGGGAGATTCCAGATGGCTTCCCAGGGGAATCCAGATCTCTCCAAAATTTTTGATAATTGATTCGATTTTTTTACTGATTATCAGTCTATTCATGCTTTCTA
>NC_043712.1:59121479-59122831 GCF_006229205.1 Suricata suricatta
TTTTTTTTAAGAAAAATTCATTCTTCTAGAGGTTTGTAAAGTTTTTAGACAACCTTCAAACTACTAATTATGTAGAAATTATACTAGGAAGTAAGCAGATTTGATTCAAGGATGATTACCATGTAACCCAGAGAGTGTATATAGTAATGTATTTAGTGCAGAAGACTTTGCAAAATGCACAACCATTTCTTGGCTATGTGTGCCTGGGGAAAGAATGAGAACCCAAATTCTTTAGATTTATGATTTCTTCATCTCTGTTAGGAGTTATCTTATATATATTTCTAATATTTTCCTCATGAAAATAAAAATAATCTTTAGTATTGCAAGTTTCTTCTTCCATTGACATTCTGCATCCTTGAGTCAGTGTTGGTCTGCTTAACTCTGGAGTTTGTAGGACAGCATTTTGGAAGCAGAAGCAAAGCCACTAGATTTAGTTGGCTAGAAGGCCAGTTTTACCATGTATTTCTATATTCTGTATTCCTATATTATTTTCACTTCCTGCCACACAAATTTCTGCACTTTGGAAAAACAGAAAGATATAGTTTTTCAGATTCAAGTATTAAGATTTCATGTTTGAAAATTCATTGTGTACCCTCCTGTGGTTTCAAATTCCTCTACTCTTAAATAAAAGTGGATTGAAAGGTACTTAAGAAAAGTGTCTAAAAATGGCATTTAATTAAAAAATATATGGAAACAAATGAAAATGAAAATACAACAATCCAAACTCTGGGTCACAGCAAAGGCAGTCTTAAGAGGAAAGTATATTGCAATCCAGGCTTACTTCAACAAACTAGAAAAAGAGAAAATTCAAAACCTAACAGAGCACTTAATGGAACTAGAAGGGGAGCAGCAAGAGCACCCCAAACCCAGCAGAATAAGAGAAGTAATAAAGATCAGAGCAGATATAAACAATATGAATCCAAAAAACAGTAAAGCAGATCAATGACACTCAGAGTTAGTTCTTTGAAAAAATAAACAAAATTGATAAACCTTTAGCCAGGCTCCTTAGAAAGAAAAGAGAGAGCACCTAAATAGACAATATCATGAATGAAAATGGAGCTATTACAGCCAATCCCTTAGAAATACAAGCAATCATTAGAGATTACTATGAAAACCTATATGCCAACAAACTGAACAAATTCCTAGAAGAAATGGACAAATTCCTAAACATATATGCACCACCAAAATTCAAACAAGAAGAAAAGGACAAATTCCTAAACATATATGCACTACCAAAATTCAAACAAGAAGAGATAGAAAGCATGAATAGACTGATAATCAGTAAAAAAATCGAATCAATTATCAAAAATTTTGGAGAGATCTGGATTCCCCTGGGAAGCCATCTGGAATCT
>NC_043712.1:59122931-59148630 GCF_006229205.1 Suricata suricatta
AATATTTACAGAAATTTTATCCTATATGAAACAAACCCCAATGAAAAAAGTAAAATGCCAACATTAAGGAGAACAAAACAAAAATGGGCAGAGATAGCAGTCTATCAAAGGATTGGAGGGTTATTTTACTTCCCCCCGCCCCTTCACGCAGTTGCCCAGGAGTTTATTTACTTCTTTGATACCTTTTGGACAAAGAAATCTTCCCACAGAGTGAGACTTTTCTGGTGGTTCTTATACTGCAAATGCCATAAGAATGGTCTTTCTTCACTAAATCAATTTCTTGCCCATAGCCAGAAACAGTATGTATGATTAGACAACTGGTTTTGAAAACCATTTTCTGAGCTCTTTCCCATCTCAAACATTTCAGAATCAGTGAGAAGTGGGCTTGAACTTTTTAAACCGGATTGATTACTATAGTAATAAAAACCTGTTAACTCAGCTTTTGAATGAAAGCTGATCTTCTGGTTTGAGAGGCATTTAAATCAGAGAAGTGGTGAGGTAGAGACATTATATGGAATATAGTCTTTCAAAATGAATGTTAGTTTAAAAAAAATCACAGGTCTTGTGATAAGATTGTGTTCACTGGCAATCAAGTGAACCCTATCTCCATAGGGATAGTTCCTGAGAGTGCTCCAGCAATTCTGAGTTCTAAAACTTCCCTTCAAGGAGAATGAGACTTTCCTATAGCTGTTCCTTAAACCGGTCAATTGTCTGAGCCTACGACATGCAGTGGTTTGAACAGGGAACAACTGGGCTGTCTGATCTTTATGGGACGGGAAGAGGGGTTTGTGGACTAAGGTCCGATTCGTGATGTGTGATTAACCCAACATGTTCTGTTTCAAGAGAATGGAAAACACAATATCCAATCTCATCCCCTCCCAGCATGTTTCTATTTGAAATTAGGACTTTACTCAGATTCAGAGAAGGTGGGGTTGATAGGCAGAAATCTTGAGACTGAGCAAGAATGCCAAATCACTCAAGCCTTCCAGCCCCCTTGGATCCACCTAGTATTCCTCATTTTCCCCCCTAGTTAAATGCATAGAAATTCTCCCACTGTTCTTTATGTCTTTCAAGACTTTCCTGTAGATTTGCCATTAAACTGGTGGTAATTTTCCACTGGTCTGAGAAGAAGCTACAGATGTGACCTATGGTCTCAATGTCACCATAATTTAGCCATCCCTAATATGCCCATTCTTTGGAACGCCAACTTTTATTGCTATAATAATTCTCACATTATTTATAAATAATATAGTGCCATAAATACTGACCTTCAGGGCCAGCACAAGATCTTTTTAATCAGGCTTTTGCCTGGTTGAGGTAAGACTCCAACTCTTCATAACATTTTATTGCAGATAGCTATGTTAAATTTTCTAAAAATGTATAGAACAGATAGGGACATAAATATTGTGCATGCATAGAGTGATACTGTAGGCTTCAGACACAAGCACAGTGGAACCACGTTGTGACTCCAATGTTCTATGAAAAGGAAAACCCCTGTCAGAGAGATTTTACATTAAGGAAATAGAATAGGGTCCTGTTTAAACAGTAGATTTTATTTATAAAGAGACACTAATTTGATCCTCCAGGGGAAAAACCCATACTATTTTTAAAGAGGTACTACTTTACCCTCTTTATTTTCCCCTGTGAAACAGGTGAGATTATTTCCCTATATACAAAGGAAAACAAGTAAACAAATGAACTTGAGATTTTAAAACATGTGTGACTCTGATACTGGAACAAAAATAAAAAACGAAATAATCATGGTTTCAGGGAAACTCTCTATCCATTAGGCCCAGAAAAAGAAATTGTGCTCAGTTAGGGTAACATCAGGAAATAGACTTATACACAGATGGTTGAGTTGAAGAGGTTTTAATGATGAGGCTATTCAGTATAAAGAATGGGTAGGTTAAGCTCACCAGTGAAGAAGATTGAGGCACTCAGAGTTTAGCAAGAGTGGAGAGTCATTCTTGCTCCTATATATGAAGGCGCAAAGGAAGAAAACAGTGTTACTAAAGTCCAGTGAGACTTCGGATACTGGCCCCTATCTATAGTATCTATAGTAATGAAGTGGTATAGACATTACCAGAACCATAGCATGGAACAGGAAGCAGCAAGAAAGAAATGCCCCAACGTCTCTGCTCTCCAAAGCTAAAATCTCTTGCTAGTACCTTTCAATGGCTGAACCCAATGAGAAGAGAGTTCAAGGGAGCCTGGATGATGTGTCCCATAGGTTCAGTCGGCAGGAGCTCAAACTAGGGCAGAGCATGAATCAGGGGGAGGTGGGAGGACCAAAAAAAAAAAAAAAAAAGACAGACTGTTGTCCACCAAATGTTCCTTTTCTTGTATTCAGCAGGATTGTATTTTGTTTTTAAGCAACACTGAGGTCTTCACCAGCAAATTGCAGTGGAAATGTGAAACCTCATGTTTGTCAAAGGACTATTTGCCACAACTTCAAGTGTCTTAGTCTTAAATTGTCTAGCTTTGCTTAACATAAATCATAGAAGTTTTTCTTTTTCCAAGGTGCTTATTTATGATCCTTCCTCATACCTCTTTTCTGTTTCTCTCACCTTATACTTGATTATCTAAATTTATACTCTGCCTCTTTGTATATACCAACATCAGGTAACGTTTTAAGAGTGTCATCTTTACCAAATTTTCTTGTAACAGACACCAACATTTGAAGTTAATGGCAAGAGAGGCCAATGGAAAAATTCACTTTTATAAGTGCATGGGAGATCATATTTTGGAGTGGAGTGTATTGTGGATAGACTAGGTCTGCCATAGTAATGTTGCTAAGGCCTTCTCTGCCAAACATTCTGTCTCTATCAAACATTACAAGCTCATGAGAGGGAAGAATGAAAGCAAGGATTTGAGTCAATGAGGAAATTATAAAACAGGAGGATGACTTTGAAGTGGACAGGATAACTGAAGGCAGACAGGAAACTTCCAAGTAGGAGGAAAATGGCATGAACAGAAGAAGTAGGATCCATAGTTGTACATCTTCTCCCAGGTATCAGAAAATTCTCAGAAAGCTACTTGATGGTGGCCAATGAAGGAGAGATACTCTTTTCCATGGAGGCAGCACAGGAAGGAAAACCATTCTTTATGAGGTTTATAGTAGTCCACAACTCAGGTAATATCTGGCTCTTGTCTTTCAAATCTGTGAGACCTTGTATAAATTAATTTACTCTTCCACATCCAAAACATGGGGAAAATACCTAGCATTTGCAAGTTATGAGAAGTAAATATGATAGCATGCATAAAGCATTAGACATATAGTAGGTATCCAAAGGATATTTTCTTTCTCTTCTTTTTAAAGTTTAAAATCATCCTGCTTTCTCTACCACATATTTTTTATATTCTCAAATAAGGACCAACCAACAATGGTTTCACCTGAGTCAGAGGGGAAATTAATTTAGACTCTGCATTCCTCATGTTTATGTTTTCTATTTCAAACTCCCTTTTGTTGCTAACCCAGCATGTCATAAAAATAATTAAAAGAGAAAAAATATGCTCACTTAAGAAGAAAGAAAAACAAAGCTCACAATATATGTCAGTATAGGGAAACCTACTAAGAGGCTTAATTTTTTAGCAGAGAGGGAAAAGAAAGATCTAGAAAAAAGGGAGGGAGCAAAGCAAAACCAAGATTTTTACAAATCTTGTAAGCATGTCATTTTATAAGTCAAAGTGAGGACAAGAATAAGTGCTATTATGGCAATTTTCAGTCTGTTTGCTATTTTGATTGCTGTGAATATGCTGGAGAATGGCATCCACTTTCTGAAATGGCTGTATTTATGTGCTGATAAATAAAGCAGCAGGCAAATCTGGGAGCCTCAAGACCAACAGAACATTTCACTCCATAGTAAGGTCTGTGGAGCAGTCAAGCAGATTTGAGGTCTTGTGTGGGCATCTTCCTAACAAGGCCAGGGTTACATCAGCTGTGAATTAGTTCCTATGATTTCTGTAACAAATTGCCAAAACTAAATATTTGCTAATAATTACCACTTAGTGATTTAAAACCATGTAAATTTATTATCTCACACCTCTAGAGGTCAGAAGTCCAAAATACATTGATGGGACTTCATTTATCCTGGAGACTCCAGAGGAGAGTCTTTTACATTGCTTTTTCCAGCTTCTCAAGGCTGCCTCTATTCTTTCACTCATGGCCCTCTCTGCTCATCACTCTGACCTCTGCTTCTATTATCCATGACCTTTTCTTACTCTGATCCTCCTGTCTCCAGTTTATAAGAACCTTTGTGATTATATTAAGCCCATCTGTATAATCCAAGGTAATCTCCCCATCTCAATGTCTTTAATTTAATTACCAAGGTAAATTTCCTTTTGCCATGTAAAGTAATTCATTCACAGGTTTTGGGCATTAGAACATAGACATCTTTGGGGGACCATTATTTGGCCTTCCACAAGCTGTTTCTCCACAGTCTCATTTATCATCAATGTTACTGGTATAGTGCAACAGTGAAAAGCATGGCACTGTGGTCAGATTTCCTTGGCAAAAATCCTGCCTTCTCCCATCAATTGCTAGATGCCCTTGAGTAAGTTATACAGTCCTTCTGAGGATAATTATAGTAACTACTTCTCAGATTTCTAAGAGTTAAAAAAAAAAGAAAGCTTGCACAATGCCTGGGTCTTAGTGTCCAATTAGGATTAACTCTTATTATTGTTGTTGTTATTATCATTATTAAACAATGAAGGGACATAAAAATATGTATCATTTATGTCAAGATCAGGGAGAAGTTGTTTACTTATTTATTTTGTATTTCAGTTGTCTTTGAAACCCACTAAAAGTTTATCAAGACTTAGAAATTCAGATGTTAGTTTTTCAAGTCACAAAACAATCATGTTTCCATCAAAATTTCTTTTTTTAAAATTGTCTTGTTAATTTTTTTTATTTTTGAGAGAGAGAGAGACAGTATGAACAGGGGAGGGTCAGAGAGAAAGGGAGATACAGAATCTGAAGACAAGCTCCAGGCTCTGAGCTAGCTGTCAGTACAGAGCCTGACTTGGGGCTCTAACCCACGAACCGTGAGATCATGACCTGAGCCGAAGTCAAACACTTAACTGGCTGAGAGACCCAGGAGCCTTACATCAAAATTTCTATTGAAGAATTTATTCATCATTCCATTCAATAGCCTTTATTGAGACAACAGATATTCTGAGCCTTCAATGTAACTTTCTGCTTTCATATAAAAGTCATTCATTCATTAATAACTTTATTGATTCTGAAAAGTTTTTTGATAAAAACAAACAAACAAACAAACAACCTTTAAATTTACCTCCATACATAAAACATTTCATTCATGCAAAGCATGGATATTCATATTCATTTATCCATTCAGCATACCTACATAAAGCACTTCTTCTGCTCCAGGTTCTGTCAATAGACAGACTCAGTGATTGAGGAAGCACAGCCAGCAGCCTAAGAGTCCACAGTTTTATAAAGGAAACCCATATACACATATGTGCAACAGACTGCAAGAGTCATCAATAGATATCCTTTCAAAGGGTCTCTGATCTCCTATCCACTCACAATAGGTTATGCATGAAACTCGAGGACTCTGAGGTGAAACCAAAGGTATTCTGTCTCTTTCTGTAACCCTTCAGATGCTTAAAGTGAAGTACAGGTAGTCTTGTTAGATACCGGTAGCACTTCCTAGGAAATCCGCCAGAGTTTCTACTGAAAAAAAAAAAGGCAATGGTACTTTTCCTTCCATTGAAGGACTTTGATGTTGAAACAACGCTGAAAGCACAGGTGTGAAAAGGTGTAAAACTGTGTCAGGCAGTTGGAGATCATTGGTAATCCAATGACAGCTCTATCAAAAGGGCAGGTCAATATTTTGCTAATCATTTCAATTTTACCTGAGTCCCTTGAAACTCCACTTGGCTTTTCTTTTCACTCTCTTTCATCAGGGTTAGAGAAACTGTAGCTGTGGACTCTGAGGCAGGTACTGCCCCTCTCACGGGATTCCTTTACTCTAGATCTCTACACCAACAGATGGGCCTGCTTAGGATCAGATTCATGAGAAATTCACACTGGAAGAGAACTGAGCAATCAACACAATCCACAATATTTGTCTGCAGATAAAATTTACAGACAATCAGTGATAGACCAAAGTGACCCAGCCAGTGCATGCTAAGAAGAGTCAGGTTTATATGTCTACTGATTTTCAGTTCAGACTCTTTAACCTATCTATGTCATATATCAACAGACAGCTTGAAGTACTAGAGTGATTTTTTTAATGGTCTGCCATTTTTTATTATTCACATCAATACTTTCATGGATGAAGATAATAGAAAGTCAAATAGGCTTCCTTGAAGGGCAAGAAAATATTCCATACAAATAACAAAATTACTTCCCATATCTCCCAAATGTAGATTTGTGGATGCTTCTGGGATGGAGAGAATGTCCTGAAGGAAGATGGCCTGAAACAGTGGTTCTCAAACTGTAGTTACCAAACCAGCAGCATCAGCATCACCTGGGAACTTCTTAGAAATGTCAGTTCTTGGGGCGCCTGGGTGGCTCAGTCGGTTGAGCATCTGGCTTCGGCTCAGGTCATGATCTCACAGTTTGTTGGGCTCTGTGCTGACCGCTGGCTCAGAGCCTTGTTGAGGCCCAGTAGGCAAAAATTACCCTCAAACAATATTTGGCCTCCTGGGCCTCACATGTGGCTTCTATTCATCCTGTCTGTGATTTTCTCATTGCTTTGTAAAGAGACATATACTTTTAGGCTTTGAATCAACTTGGTTCGGTCAGTGGCACCAGCCCTCCCCTTACTTTGCTTTCTAGCTCTTTGTCTGCTGTTGGGAGTAAACCGCAAACCTCTGCCAAAAGATTTGCCTATTAAAGGATGAGCATCTTGCCCATGCATAACTGATGAAGGGCCTTAAGGAATGTAAACCTCCTCATAGAATTCTTCAGGCTCATCCTAGGCTAGTCTTCCACTTGGAGCCTGACCATTATTAGGAAATCCCTCTCTTGTAATGACTTGATTGTTCCTTTTATTTACTACTGTCCTGATAAGAATGACCTTTTCCAGAGCATGTTTTTACTTCAAAAATCTTGAACTATGTAACCATTAAAGAAATGGTGTAATCACCCATGGTATATAAGACCTGGCTATCTAAGTAAAGTGTGGCTTTTACCAACCACCATCCACGTTGTCTGTCTCGTCCGTCTTGTTTGTCTTGTCCGTCTTCTTTTCTAGAGATATTGGGCCGACACCAACCCCCTACTGGGGACCTTTCTACTGGGGTGCGTGGGCTGGTCCCCGCAGAGCCTGGAGCCTGTCTTCGGATTCTGTATCTCCCTCTCTCTCTGACCATCCCCTGTTCCCACTGTCTCTCTCGGTCTCTCAAAAATAAATAAAGAACATAAAAAAATTTTAAAAAGAAATGTCAGTTCTTAGGCCTATCCTGACCTGTTGAATCATAAACTCCCAACCATCTACGTTTCAACAACCTCCCCATGTAATTATAATGCAGGCTAAAGTTTGAGAACCACTAGCCTAGAGAAATCAGTATTTTCAAAGGTAGACCTAGACTTTGACTTGGAAATGTTCAACAGATATTATATGGTTGCAATAAAACAAAATGAAAAAACTGTTATCTCTCTAAAGTGTGAGCAATTCTTTCTCAAGGAGCAATTTATTTACAGTCAAAAGCTGATATAGATGTGTGAAATTTATGTGTATGAAATGCAGCAGTTAGCAAAAGCCTGACTAGATTTCTTTCCTATGATAGGATGGGCTTGCTGAACCACTAACAGTGCTGGAAAGCACACTGGGTGGTTTAGAACTTTAAAAAATGGTTTATTAACTTTGAAACTAATTAAGGTACAAAAATATAGTAGCCCAAACTGTATAAGACACAGGAATAAAGCAGCCCACAAACACCAGATTGGAGACTAATGCTGTAAGAATACCAGATATCACATTTTCACACCACCCCCTCTCACTATCAAATCCCCAGCAGGGAAGTATAGAAAAAATTGCCTGTCAACAGACTGAAATGAATAGTATGTGATCCCTTGTATAATTCCTTTGAAATTCAATTTACACTAAATGCAGAAAGAACCATAGAAGGGGGTGGAATTGGAGCAAAGAATAGTCATGCACATTAGAAAAATTAAATTCTGCAGCTTCCAAAAGGGAATCATTCATGTTCCAGTCTTTCATAGCAGAAGTGTCTCTGGCTGCAATTCCTAGTGTGCAATTCTAGTAACTACTCAGGAATGAAGATACCAAGTTGCCATTCCATTCCATTGCAGGCTCAAGCTTAGACTAGGGAAAAGTCACCAGGCTTTTTCTGTCTCAGCCCAAACTACCTGTTTCACCATTTACCATCAAAGTGATCCTTGTAAAGAGGTGTGAGTCTCTTTGCAAATTAGAATATGTTTATTTCTCTAATTCCCAGCAATGTAATTGTGGCAGACAATGTTGGTGATCTTTTCAACAACAGTTATGTGCCTTCATTCCTTGCCAAGAAAATTTGATTTTGCTCATATTACAAGAAAAAAATTGAAAGACTTTCAAATGTATGAAAAGATTCTAAGGTGTCTTCAAATAAAAACTATGTATTGTTTAGCACTCACTCTCCAGAGCACTTGATTTTATGTTGTGACTTTCATTGTCTTTAATCTATTTTACAAGCCTGGAGAGATAGAAGTTAACTTGTAGAAAACTAATGGTAAAACAAATACAGTAAAACCTTGGTTTGCAAGCATAATTCATTCTGGAAACATGCTTGTAATCCAAAGCACTTGGATATCAAAGCAAATTTCAAGAACTATTGTCTCAGCTGTGGTCATGTGACATTCAACACAATGTACTACTTGTATTGCGAGACATCGGTTGTTTATCAAGTTAAAATTTATTAGAAATGTTTGCCCATCTTGTAGAACACCACAGAATAAGTTACTCTTAGTTCAAGGTTTTACTCCTTTCTATAGATATACAAATAATTTCTGTTCTATGAAGGTTCAATTGACTTTCCTCTCCTACAGTAGAAGAAGCTAGTTTTGCACTGATTAAGTAAATTCACTTCAGCAATCATGATGATCTTATATATTTGTTTGGTCCTTGGAATCTTTTGGGAACTGGTTGTAACTTTTCTGGTCTCTTTTTTAATTCATGTGTTAAATGAAATATTTGACACCTATCTATTTTCTATCTTTATGAGTGTCATGGTTAAAGTTTTAAAAAGCAACTATCCTTTAACAATATATTCTGCAACATTATATCCAAAGAATATGGCCTTTCTATTCTGGAAAAAAAAACATGAGAAATCTAATTTGACTATGATAACAATAATCTTATTTTTCTTTGCCTCTGATTGGTTTGGAAGTAATCATGTGGCCTCATGGTAGTCAACTGAGAAATAAAGGAAGAGGTTCTGAGAGAAGTAACCTCTCTGGTAAGTAAACAAAAGGGAGTAAGGGGCCAGAAACAGAAGTAGGAAGTACCCCTTCTTTCTTGCCTCTAGATGTCTTTTAAGTGTGATGTTTGGAAATGAAAGCTACAATCTTGCAATAACAGCAGGTGGAGAATAGGAAGGGGGGAGATCAAAGAGAATCTCAGAGCAGCCATATCTGAGCAATGACATCATTTATTGAGCCTCCAAAACAATCAGTTTGGGGATTATTTCCTCCAGAGTTGTTATATACGATGTAATTCCTCAGTGTTTAAGCCATTTCACTTGGTTATATAGTTGCATGTATCTATAATCGTTCTGATAAATACAGTCACAGAGTCAGGAAGAAAAGGTACCCAGGATATCTAACATAGAGTGAGAGGTTCTATTATAAGCGATGTGTGCAATGGTGGCAGTGCTGGGCAGGAAAAAAAAAAGATGGTTGTGGTGAGCTGGGCAAGGGATGGGTATTGAGGAACAATATAGTAGGGTGATATGTGATAGGACTAGTGGTAAAAAAAAAAAAAGTGGGACACCTGGGTGGCTCAGTTGATTAAATGTCCAACTTCAGCTCAGGTCATGATCTTGCAGTTTCTGAGTTTGAGACCCGCATCAGGTTCTGTGCTGACAGCTCAGAGCCTGGAGACTGTTTCAGATTCTGTATGTGTGTCTCTCTCTGTCTCTGTCTCTGTCTGTCTGTCTCTCTCTCTACCTCTCAAAAATAAACATTAAAAAATTTTTAAAGAATTATATGGAGCAGCAATTAACAAACAAATGCTGTTCATTTTTCCAGTGTTGTAGCTAAACTACCCCTAGTTCTTCTAGCCTCAATTCCCACCTCACATCACATTATATCAGAGCCAGCCTAGAATCCAGCTCTCCTATTCCCCATTAGACATTTTCCTCAACTATTAGTCACATTAAATATTCCACATTGTCAGTGATCCATGCTTAATCATTATTAACTTCATCGTTCCAATTTATTGAATATTTACTACATAAGTAAATTTGATCAAAATAGTATGTACATTACAGTATTTAATTTATTCAACAACATCATGGTTGGATGTGGTAGATTGGTATAATCACAGTATGTGTGTGTGTGTGTGGGTGTGTGTGTGTGTGTGTGTTTTCTCCCTGTATCCATGGCCTTGGACAATCAACTCTCACACTAATTTTGAGTTTAGCCAATGAGACAATGAGACTTGTATTGGCCAATGGGATAATAGCATGAGACAAAATGTACTTGTAAAACACTTAAGCATTGGGACTTCCACTATCTTTTATACTCTTGGGAATATTGTGACTGTCACCATCTGAATACACCCAAACTAGTTCCATAGATACATATGGTACATTCATCCCCATGACCTTGACTGACAGCCAGCACAGATTACCAGACGTGTGCCCATTGCAGATGTTAGCTAACCCTATAACTGAATATAGCCATATGCATGAGTTCAGATGAGGCCAATAGGAAAACTCTTTAACTGATCACAATTGAAATTGTCAATTCTTAGAACCATGAGCTAATAAATCATTTTTAAGCCATTAAATTGTGGGCAACAAAGCCTAACTGATACACTGGAGTATATAATAGCAATGCCCCAGTTTTACAGATAAGGAACACCAAGACACAAAAATCACCCTGTAGAGCTGGCAAGGGCTGCATCTAGGATTCAAACCAAGTCTATCTGACTTCAACGTCCATGTCTTTGAGACATGCCTTTGAGACAATATATTCTGAGCAAACCATTTATTGCAGGGTATGACAGAGATACCTCTAAAACCTTCTTACATTGCAGATTTCTCAATCTTGAATCTATCTCTTTAACCTACTGGTAAGTGTGTATGTCACTACCCTATACTGCCTCTTAAAGAAAACAGTTTTGTAAATTTATGATCCACTAAATGTTGCATTAATTGTCGTTTTTTCTTTTTGTCATGAATTTATATTTTTCAAACTTGTAGAGTTGGCCAGTTTCTAGTGAAAAATCTGTGAAAATGCCTTTGTGATTTCACCATGCTCTTTCATGTACCTGTCATTTGCCTAGGATGTTTCTCCTACCTGGAATATCTCCTTTGAATCCCCACTGCCCATTCCTCTCACATAAAAAGACCCTCATTCTGGTTCAACTCCAATCCCAGACTCCCAAAGCAGCATTATTTCCTCTCCTTTGTATTTTATGGAATTTTGTATACACCTCTATTATTGTGCTTAAAACACACTCATAATCGTCTTCACTATGAAACACATTTTTTATTGAATCCTCATTTTATAGCATTGTATCTGGCATATAGAAGGTGCTAAATAGATTTTGCTGAATGAATAAAACAATCAATCCATCAATCAAAAGAAAAATATTTTCAACCAACTGCTTTAGTTTTATCTCAAATTATTTTTTATCTACCATCCTCTATTTCTTTTTGTTTTATTTATTTTTAAATAAAATTTATTATTAAATTGGCTAACATACAGTGTGTACAATGCACTCTTGGGTTTCGGGGATAGATTCCCATGCTTCATTGCTTACAAACAATACCCAGTGCTCATCCTACCAAGTGCCCTGCACAATGCCTATCACCCATTTTGGCCTCTCCCCCACAACCCCCATCAAACCCCAGATCGTTCTCTGTATTTAAGAGTCTCTTATGGTTTGCTTCTGTCCCTCTCTGTTTGTAACTTTTTTCCCCTATTCCCTTCCCCCATGGTCTTCTGTTAAGTGGATCTCAAGATCCACATGTGAGTGTGGACATATGATATCTGTCTTTCTCTGACTGACTTATTTCACTCAGCATAATACCATCCAGTTCCATCCAAATTGCTGCAAATTGCATGATTTCATTCTTTCTCATTCCCAAGTAATATTCCACTGTATATATAAACCAAATCTTCTTTATCTGTTCATCAGTTGATGGACATTTAGGCTCTTTCCATAATTTGGCTATTGTTGAAAGTGCTGCTTTGTACCTCGATGTACATGTGCTCCTATGAATCAGCACTCCTGTATCCTTTAAATAATTCCTAGTAGTGCTATTGCTCGGTCAGGGGTAGTTCTATTTTTAATTTTTTGAGGATTCTCCACACTGTTTTCCAGAGCAGCTGCACCAGTTTGCATTCCTACCAATAGTGCAAGAGGGTTCCCTATTCTCCACATTCTTGCCAGCATCTGTTGTTTCCTGAGTTATTAATTGTAGCCATTCTGACCTGTGTGAGGTGGTATCAAAGTGTGGTTTTGATTTGTATTTCCCTGATGATGTGTGTCGTTGAGCATCTTTGCATATGTCTCCTGGCCATCTGGATATTTTCCTTGGAAAAATGTCTATTCATGTCTTCTGCCATTTCTTCAGGATTATTTGTTTTTTGGGTGTTGAGTTTGGTAAGTTCTTTATAGATTTTTGATACTAATCATTTACCTAATTTTTATAGATCTTAGGTACTATTCCTTTATGGTAATCCTTTATGTCATTTGGAACTATCTTTGCCCATTCCATCACTTGCCTTTCAGTTTTGTTAATTGTTTTGTTTCCAGTGCAGAAGACTTTTTTTATCTTGATGAGATCCCAAAAGTTAATTTTTGCTTTTAATTTCCTTGCCTTTAGAGATGTGTCAAGTAAGATTGTTGTGGCTGAGGTCAAAGAGATTGTTGCCTGCTTTCTCCTCTAGGGTTTTGATGGTTTCCTATCTCACATTCTGGTCCTTTATCGATTTCGAGTTTATTTTTGTGTATGGTGTAAGAAAGTGGTCTAGTTTTATTCTTCTGCATGTTGCTGTCCAGTTCTCCCAGCACCACCTATTAAAGAGGCTGTCCTTCTTCCACTGTATACGCTTTCCTACTTTGTCAAAGATTAGTTAGCCATCCATTTGTGGGTCTAATTCTGGGTTCTGTATTCTATTCCATTGGCCCTTGTGTCTATTTTTGTGCCAATACCATACTGTCTTGATGACAGCTTTGTAGTAGAGGCTAAAGGCTGGATTGTGATGCCTCCCACTTTGGTTTTCTTCTTCAATATTATTTTGGATATTCGGAGCCTTTTGTGGTTTCATACAAATTTTAGGATAGTTTGTTCTAGCTTTGAGAAGAATGCTGGTGCAATTTTGATTTAGATTGCATTGAATGTGTAGATTGTTTTGGGTAGGATGTACATTTTAACAATATTTATTCTTGCAATCCATGAGCATGGAATGTTTTTCCATTTCTATGTGTCTTCTTCAATTTCCTTCATAAGTTTTCTATAGTTTTCAGCATACAGATATTTTATATCATGGGTTAGGTTCATCCCTAGGTATTTTATGGTTCTTGGTACAATTGTAAATGAGACCAATTTCTTTATTTCTCTTTCTTTTGGCTCATTTTGGTGTATAAAAAATATTACCAATTTCTGTATATTGATTTTGTACTGGGCAACTTTGCTGGATTCATGTATCAGTTCTAGCAGACTTTTGTTGGAGTCTGTCGGGTTTTCCATGTAGAGTCCCATGTCGTCTGCAAAAAAGGAAAGTTTGACCTTTTCTTTGCCTATTTTGATGATTTTATTTCATTTTGTTGTCTGATTGCTGATGCCGGGACTTCCAACACTATGTTAAACAACAGTGGGGAGAGTGGATATCTGTGTTGCATCCTGATCCCAAGGAGAAAGCTCTCAGTTTTTTTCCATTGGGGATGATATTCGCTATGGGCTTTTCATAGATGGCTTTTATGATGTTTAGGTATGTTCCTTCTATTCCGACTTTCTCCAGGGATTTTATTAAGAAAGGATGCAGTATTTTGTCAAATGCTTTTTCTGCATTTATTGACAGGATCATATGGTTCTTATCCTTTCTTTTATTAATGTGATGTATCACACTGATTAATTTGTGAATATTGAATCAGCTCTGCAGCCCAGGAATTAATCCCACTTGATCATGGTGAATTATTCTTTTTATATGCTGTTGAATTTGATTTACTAGTATCTTGTTGAGAATTTTTGCATCCATGTTCATCAGGTATTAATATATAATTCTTTTTTGCTGGGTCTCTGTCTGGTTTCAGAGTCAGGGTAATGCTGGCATCAAAGAATAAGTCTGGAAGTTTTCCTTCCATTTCTATTTTTTGGAACAGCTTGGGAAGGAAAGGCATTAACTCTGCTTTAAGTGTCTGGTAGAATTCCCCTGGGAATCTGGCCTAGGACTCTTATTTGTTGGGAGATTTTTGATAACTGATTCAATTTATTCACTAGTGATGGGCCTTTTCAAATTTTCTATTTCTTCCTGTTTGTGTTTTGGTATGGGTGGGTCTCTAGAAGTTTGTCCATTTCTTCCAGGTTGTTAAGTTTGTTGGCATAATAATTTTTCATAGCATTCTCTGATCATTGCTTTTATTTCTGAGGAATTGGTTGTGATAAATCTATTTTCATTCATGACTTTATCTATTCGGGTTCTCTTTCTTTTCATTTGGAGAACTGTGGCTAGGAGTTTATCATTTTTGTTTATTTTTTCAAAAAGCCAGCTCTTAGAGTCAATGATACATTCTACTGGGGTTTTTTTTTGGGGGGGGGTAATTCTATATTATTTATTTCTGCTCTGATCTGTATTATTTCTCTTCTTCTGGTGGCCTTTGGATTTCCGGGTTTTTTTTTTTTTTCCTGCTTCTAGTTCCTTTAGGTGTGCTGTTAGATTTTCTATTTGAGATTTTTCTTCTTTCTTGAAGTAGGCCTGAATTGCAATGTATTTTCCTCTTAGGACCACCTTTGCTGCATCCCAAAGGGTTTGTATTGTTGTATTTTCATTTTAATTTTTTTGCATATATTTTTAAATTCTTCTTTAATTGACTGGTTGACCCATTCATTCTTTGGTAGGATGTTCTTTAACCTCCATGCATTTGGAGGTTTTCCAGACTTTTTCCTGTGGTTGATTTCAATTTTCATAACATTGTAATATGAAAATGTGATATGTTCTCAATTCTTTTATATTTATTGACAGCTATTTTGTGACTCAATATGTGATTCATCTTGGTGAATGTTCCATGTGTACTTGAGAAGAATGTGTATTCTGCTGCTTTAGGATGAAAAATTCTAAATATATTTGTCAAGTCCATCTGGTCCAGTATATCATTCAGGACCATTGTTTCTTTATTGATTTTCTGTATAGATCATCTGTCCATTGCTGTAAGTGGAGTATGAAAGCCCACTGCAATTACCACATTCTTACCAATAAGATTGCTTATGTTTGTGATTATTTCCTTTTTTAATTAAAAAATGTTAATGTTTTATTTATTTTTGAGAGAGAGAGAGAGAGAGAGAGAGAGAGAGAGAGAGAGAGAGACACGGTGTGATCAGGGGAAGGTAACAGCGAGAGGGAGACACAGAATCTGAAGACAGGCTCCAGGCTCTGAGGTAGCTTTCAGCACAGAGCCTGATGTAGGGCTCAAACCCATGAACCAGGAAATTGTGACCTGAGCCAAAGCCAGATGTTCAACCAACTGAGCTACCCAGGCACCCCTGAGATTATTTTCTGTATTTGCATACTTGCATATTTGGTGCATACACATTTATAATTGTTAGTTCTTCTTGGTGACTAAACCACATAATTATGATATAATGCCCTGTTTCATCTCTTGGTACAGTCTTTAGTTTAAAATCTAGTTTGTCTGATATAAGTTTGGCTAACCCAGCTTTCTTTTGACTTCCAGTAGCATGATAGATGGTTCTCCACTCCCCCACTTTCAATCTGAAGTTGTCCTCAGGTCTGAAATAGGTCTCTTGTAGACAGCAAATAAATGGGTCTTTTTTTTTAATCCATTATGATATCATATATCTTTTAATTGGAGCATAAAGTCCATTTACATTCAGTGTTATTTTGGAAAAATATGGGTTTAGAGCCATTGTGTTATATGTAGGTTTCGTGCTTGTAGTGATTTCCTTTGTGTTCTTTGCAACATTCCACTAACAGAATCCCCATTAGGATCTCTTGTAGGACTGGTTTAGTGGTGATGAATTCCTTCAGTTTTTGTTTGTCTGGGAAAACCGTTATCTCTCCTTCTATTCTGAATGATAGGCTTGCTGGATAAAGGATTCTTGGCTGCATATTTTTCCTATTCATCACATTAAAAATTTCTTGCTATTCCTTTCTGGCCTGCCAAGTTTTAGTAGATAGGTCTGCTACTACCTTTATGTGTCTACCCTTGTAGGCTAAGGCCCATTTGCCCCTAGCTGCTTTTTCTTTACCCTTGTATTTTGACACTTTCACTATGATATGTCATGCAGAAGATTGATTTAAGTTATGTCTGAAGGAATTTTTCGGTACCTCCTGGATTTCAATATCTTTTCCTTCCCCAGATTGGAGAAGTTCAGATACTACTTGTTCAAGTACTCCTTCCATCCTTTTCTCTCTATCTCCTTCGACTGGAACTCCTATGATATGGATATTATTTTGTTTCCTTTAGTCACTTAATTCTCTAATTCTCTGCTTATGGTCCAGAATTGTTTTATCTCTCTTTTTTCTCAGCTTCATCTTTTTCCATGACTTTATCTTCTATTTCACATATTCTCCCCTCTGCCTCTTCAGTCCTCTCTGTAATTGCCTCTAGCTTATTTTTCATTTTTTACATTTTTTTTCATCATGCTGTAAACAGCATTTTTTAATTCACCATGATTAATTTTTAGTTCCTTGATCTAGGCAGCAATAGAGTCTCTGCTGTCTTCCGTGCTTTTTTCAAGCCCAGTGATTAATCTTATGACTATTATTCTAAACTCTTATTCAGTTACATTGTTTATATCTATTTTAATCAGTTCTTTAGCTGTCATTTCTTTCTGGACTTTCTTTTGAGAAGAATTGTTCTGTTTCATCATTTTGGCTAGTTTTCTATCCCTTATACGTTTTAAAAGCTTGTTATGTGTCCTGCACCTGTCAGCACTACTATGTTAAAAAGGTGCCAGGGCCTGGCCCTTCAGGAGGTGTTATTTGGAGTGTGTTACTTTCTCTCTGCTATTGTGACTCTGGTTGCTTTATCTCTCTACGTGTAGTGATGGTTTGGACCTTCCACCATACATGCTTTGATTTGTTTGCTGAAGTATCCCTGGAAAAGAAAACAAACAAACAAAAAGGAAACACACACACACACACACACACACACACACACACACTCACACACACACACACACACCAGCTACAGCAAAACAATGGGTTAATGGCATTGTTGATGGAAATGGTCTTATCCCATCCAAAGAGAGATATGATAGGCACAGGGAAAAAGAAAAGAAAAGAAAATTTACCAGGGAAAGAAACTCTACAGCTTAATCCAGAGGGAGAGAGAAGGGAAAATAAAGGAGGAGATATAGAAGAAGTATAAAGAGAATAGATTAAATATAGCTGCTTAAACAAACCAACAACCAGAATATCAGACTAGAAGAGGGAAAAATAAGGAGAAAAGGAAGAGAGAGAGATTATATATATATATATATATATATATATATATATATATATATATATGTAATTATCAGACTATATATATATTATCAGACAATTCTCATATATAAAGAATTGTCTGAGAATTAAATCAGAAAATGCAAAACCGCTGAAAGCCTTGGAACTGGTGCAGTGCTGGTCTGGAAGAGGGGCTGTCTGGTTCATCAATGTCAATCCCACTACATTAGATATGCAGTTACCAGGCGGGGAGGGACGGGATTTGGTATAAGTGGGTCCTGCCTCCACAGTGGGCCCCACTGTGTGTTCCCTGAGGCCCCATCGTGTTGGTGATGGGGAGAAAAATGGCAATATCCCAGTCTCTCCTCCACTGACTGGGTATCCCAAACTACTCTGTTCAGGCCTTCCTCTCAGTGCCACAGGCAAGAACTATGCAGTTTGTCCTGCCCTGCCAACTCTGGTGCCTCCCTGACACTCAGCTGGGATTTAAACCCTGATGTCTTAAAGGGCCCTGTTCTATGCACCTTGGTTCCAGGGAAGTGGTGCTCCATGCCCTGATATGTCCTTTGGCTGGTGGGCACAGACAGTCTTTGTCCTTTGAAGAAGGTTATATGCCTTCTTCCCTGTAGTGTGTGCGTGGGCGCACAGAAGCAGGGACGCAAGGGTAAGGGAATGAGGAAAAGAAGAGAGAGTCAAAGGATGGGAACGGGAGGGACAACATGAGCGGTGCCCATATTGCCACTTTATTTCTCACATGCAAGTAGTTTTATACAAACAGCCACAGCTACGAGAAGGGTTTTTTTCTAGACAAAACTTTTCCTGTTCTCACAGTTATTGTTACATTTTCCTGGGAACTTTACACTCTCTTCTTATTGTTATTATAAGAGTGCCAAAGCATGAAGGACATTTGTACAATAACATCTTAACTCAAGAAGCTTGAAGGACATTGGTGCAATAACATCTTAACTCACGTGAAGTAACCTCTGAGGACCTGGATCAGCCGCAAGGGTTGTAAGGGCACGAGAGCTTTGCTCGATCATGCTCTCCTTACTGGCTCCTTACTGCTGCTCACCACACTTCCCTAAGCACTTCAGGAAGGGATTGCTTTCTCCCACTGCACACTGCACCTCTGAACTAGTTACCAAGACTGGGGCTGGTTCCCCTCCTCCCCAGGTGCACAAACTGGACAACTGGTCAGAGTCTGGAGGAAGCGCTGAAGTTAAAGATTGGATCTCTCTCTGTCCTGGTCTGTGGTTTTTCTCTTGTCCAGATACAGTTTTGCCCTTCTCAGCTTCTCTCTTTTTCTTTTTTAAATTTATAATAGTTTATTGTCAAATTGGTTTCCATATAACACCCAGTGCTTCTCCCCACAACTTTGTCTTCCCACAGAAGAAAGTCCCTCTCATCTATGCCTATGCAGCCCATTTTATCTCTCCCAGTTTCCAATCAAGCACCTATGGCCCATCAAGTTGTCTCCATGAGTCAATGGAGATAACTTTGTCACTCTGCAGCCTGGAGTCTTGGAACTCAGTCCTTTGGCCTCAACACTGCTATGTTTGAGGGGCAAGGGAACTTCAGTTTACCCCTTCTCCACCATGTTTGCGTTCCAACTCATCCTCTATTTCAATCAAGTTGAATTACTTCTTCACTTAGACTTCTCTGCCAGTGGAAGAGATAAACTAGTTATTCATTCATCAAACTCATTTTATTTTTTTTATTCTCACTGGACAACATTTCCCAGTATCCCAATAAGTGTGGCCACATGACTAGGTTACAGTTAATGGAATATAAGTAGAACTAACATACAACTTCCAGACCTGGCCCAAAAAAATCTTCTAAGCACTTCTTTCCATTCTCTTTCTATTTTTGTCAGCTGAATATAGGTAAGTAAGTACAGTGGTCTTGGAGATGTAAGAGTAGGTGAGGCCAAAAGATGAAAAGAATCTGGTCATTAAATCATCACTTATCAGTCAGTCACCTACAGAACACGAATATCCATTTTGGAAGCAAGAATTAAACTTCTATATTATGTGAAGCCACTGAAATTTTGGTATTTATCTATTATATCAGCCAACTTTTCCTTAGTTAATATACTGAAGTAAATCTGTTTCTTATAGTCCTTCTACATTATATCCCCTTGTCTTTAATGTAAGCACATTTGATTGTACTCATCATTTGAGATACAACTTTATCAATTATTGCATCCTTGATCCTTCCAACTGGATTGTTCTTCCCCTGAAATACTCTAATGCATTATTGACACACCTCTTAAACATATGCAGTGTTCTGCTTACACTATTGATATTTGAGTAATTTTTCTAAATTTAAACACACTAAAATGTATACATTCTATGACATGAATTTTGTCTTATTCATCTCTGTTTCCCCCACAGCACTCCACATAGATCCTTACACTGAGCAGACATATAGGATGTTCTATCAAACAAGGATTTGTGTTTGCTATGTTCATCAGGTTTTCAACTTCAAGTATATCTAGCTTTACCTCTCTAGGCAAGAACATTGATTTGTTTTTGTTTTATTTTAATGTCTGTCTTCCTTATTTTTGCTTTTTCTTCTCCTTAGTTACTTTCCTTTGCCATTCTCTAAATTGTTTCCAGTGCTATTTGATTGCTCTTAAGGGCCCATGACCAGAATCTAATATTCCACATGTAGCTCTCCCATTAATTTACTGGGATCCAATATTCCACATGTGGATCTCCCAGTGGATCACTGGGTTTTTTATAGGAGGTAACACAGTGATTGCATCTTTCTTCCCCAAACCCAAAAAAGTCTTGTCATTTTGGAAAAAGTTAAGTTATCTATTTTTGCTTGATGAAGTATAAATTAAGAATTTTATAGAATAGCCACTTCTGAGAGTTGACTTCATCTACTTCATTTGGGCCACAGAGCCCTAATAGGAGTAATTTGAGGTTGGAAAAGCTAAAGGTAATAGGTCTGGGATTTTCTGAATTACACTGAAGACTGTAACATTTAGAAACAGAACTCAGAGCACTAAATTCTGTAGAAAAAAGATTTAAATTCCTTTATGGCATTTCATTTTCCTTTTGACATCTAAATCCCTTAAATGGGAATGCATTTATGATAGTCCGTGCCCAGTGGACACTGGTTTTAGTGTTCAATAATCTATACACCTACCCCTTGCAAGGCTTTCTGATTTTAGATCATGAGAAGAATGAACACTTTATATCTAAACAACACAAAAATTCTATAAAAACCAAGAGAGTATATTTTTCATTTATGCACGCTCCTCTCTTCCAAGTTCTCAGTCTGGCTCTACGAGGAACTGGGACAGAGATGCTATGGGATAGGAAACACAGATACTACTTGACTGTCAACAGGCCATAGAAAGTAATGTAATAGTGCAGTCAGATGCAGTAAGAGTTAGGTGATGAGTAAGGTTAAATGCTAGTAGAGTTCATTAAGTCTCAGGCAGACAATATGCAGTGGAGCTACCTGACAAGTGGAAAAGGAATGGAGAATAGTGATTAGGAAATAGTACAATGTTATGGGAGAAAAGTCCCAAGGCCTTCAGCTGAACCATATGCAGCTGAGAAAGGAAAAGAGAAGCTGGGATATTGATGGAAGAATACATGATCTATCAAAACAAGAGCAACCTCTGAAGGTTTTTTCAGGGAAAACCAAGTTCAGAAATCTTACCCTCTTTTTCTGTTTCTTGCTTCATCTTCCTATCACCCTTGCGTTTTTAACAGCAATCAACTCAAAGCACTGCTTTGAAGAATACACTGTAGTGAAAGCATTGTCATCAGGACTGATTTTAATTCCACCTCTGCTATTTAATCATCAGTTCCATAACCTTGAGCCAAGCTCTCACAACTCTGAACCTCAGTGTCCCAAAACTTAGGTTGGCTGATCCTTAGAGTCCTTCCTGGTTCCCAAGTTCTTGGATTCTCTGATTCTGTACTTCAAAGTCTTTTTCTACATTTACAAAGTCTTCATTTACATTTTTACATGATTATCACAGGTGCAGCCTAGATGGATTGCTCAGATCTGCCAGTCCACAGAATTCACCACCAAATACAGAAAGGTGGCTTATGAGTCAGGAATCTATAGAGACCTATTGCTGTAGTGACCTAACTTGGGAAGAGTTGATATAAATATTCTAGATGGCCTCTCCCCCTTGGTGAGCTGAACTCTCAAAGCACCTCAGGGTTGCCTAGGCACTGGAAATATAAGATGGTTAATACTTTTAGGTGAAACACAGAGCTAATGAATTATTTATTATTTTCAGTAGACATATCTCAGATTCATCAAGATTTGGTGTTTTACTTATAAGAAAATCACATTTTTGGTCCAAGTGGTATAGGAGAAGGAGGTTGGTTTCACTGGATGGAATTTTCCTGGTTCACTGACCAGGTCCACATGAGACCTCTAATTGGTCCACAATGAGAGTTGAAACCTTGTAGGCTCAAAAATGTGAGTTGGCAACAAACCTAAAATGTATCTAAGACTCTAAATGAATATTAACCAAATTCCCAGAGATGGCTACATAAACTTGGATGTCAATTTTATTAATTTACAGGAACTTATATCTTCTGGCCATGCAGGTAGCATGACTGTACATTATTTTCAAGATAAACATTAGTAAATAATAAGACAGGCATATATTACTATGGCAGAAATCAGTCAGAGGTACAGTATACAACTGACTTATAGGAAGTGCAGACTTGGAGAGTGAACCTACATTCATTACTCAGGGCATTCTCATTTTAATACAAACTCTCATTTAAACTTTGTAACAGCATTGTGAAGTTGACACCCTCAACCTCCATTTTAGAGATGAGACACTGGCAGAATTCTGTATTAGTGGGGATTTGGTAATGTCTCAGGATATCATCTATCAAACTTGATGTACATTTGCTGAGACATGTCCCCTTCTTCTTGGATATTGTTGGCTTAGAGCATTTCATTTCCTGAACTTTGTGGTTAAACAATCTCCTTTGCTTTGATTCATTCTTTGTTCAACTGTGTTAACATTATCAGGGAGCCTAGGTGGCTCACTTAGTTAAGCATCTGACTCCATTGCAACTCAGGTCATGGTCTCATGATTCATGAGTTCAAGTCCCACATTGGGCTCTGCGCTGGTAGCATGGAGACTTCTTGGGATCTTTTCTCTCCCTCTGTCTCTACTGCTTCCCTGTTCACTGGTTCTCTCTCTCAAAATAAATAAACCTTAAAAAAATATTAACACTCAATAAGAATATTCTAAATCACTCTGCATCTTCAATTTTATTTCCTATATCTTTGTCCTTATTCATCAAGTGTTGATTTTCATCATCTAAACCTGAAGACACATTCATATTTTCAATTTATTGTGGGGCAACTCAATATGTCTTCCAGGGACTGGATGTTTTGATCTCACCTAAATCAGTTGCTTTTCTAAGGCAAATTACTAATGGCAGAACTACAAGCAAACTTCCACACTTGCAGTTCTCTCAGTGGATAATAATAACCTATCACAACCATATCCAGTATAATGACCACTTTATGCTTTCTTTTTGTAATAAGACCTTGTTACTGAACGGATGCTCGCACACAATATGAGAAGATTGGCTCTTAAGAATTGAAATCATCAATAAGTTTGATCTTATGGTCTTGGAAACCTTGGGGTGACTTACTTTAATTGGGAAAGAGATGCTGCTGACATAAATCCAAACAAACTTACTGAAAGGCAAATCATTTAAAATAGCCCTAGTGCTTATATCCACAAACAAAAGAATCTAGGGACAAATATATCTGGACTAAAGGATAATAAACATTTAAGAGAAGTTACAAAAAAAAATAGATGGCAGAAACAACTTGTCCAAAAAATAGAATTGGCAGTGAGCTTATTAAAGAAAAAAATGGTAAATAAGTCAACTGCAAAATAGGAACTAAGATTGAAATAAAGATAAAAATTAAATAGGTAATTTTCCTTTTCTTAGGTGTCTTTATTAATCTTTCTGGTTTATTATATAAGATCTATACTGCAGCTGACTTTCAGATTACATTACTGAGAGTAATACAATGGTATATACCATTCTGGGCAAGTTTCTTAATCCACTGGAATCATCAGTAAAAGTGAATAGTATATTAGCAATAGTATGGTAGCAGTAAAAAAAGGTATTTAATCAGATGACCAGAAAACAGAATCTAATACCAATTTACCACTAGCTTATTATACTAAAATGTGTGAATCATTATCTATATTTCAATATATGTACACTATATGTATATATGTATATTATATATATTATCTTTCTTACCCTAACTATATCAGACTAAAGTAAGAGTGACTTTTTCTTCAGATCACTATTAGGAGTATATCATCTCTATTAATAAACATAAATTATTTATTATTATATGTTATTATGTATAAAAGAAGCCTAAAACTGCCTTGGGGTAAGTTATACCTACTGACTCAGGTTAGGTTTGGAGGAAAGATGTTAAAAAGACAAAGCAACTATCTAGGCTAACTGTTCAGTGTATTCTCTTCTTCACAGATGCCCCAAATGCTTAGCTAAGAACTAGAGTCAAGGGAGCAGGATGATTTTGTGTTTTTGAGATTTCAAGGCTAGACACACCCATTTCTAGTCTAAGTAGGTAAAGGTTAAGTGGTTGTTTGTGCTAGTTAAACAGAGTGCTCTGTTGTGGACAAGACTCGAGATATAGAGGCTTATTATTTCTTTCCATTTTCCCCTTTACTAGTTTCCATGAAGACTGCCATCTTTTAGTAATCATTAGCTTTTCTGCTTCAGCCAGGCAAGGGGCAACATTATTACTCAGGTTCTCTTTCTAAAATTGCACATAGCCCTAAGGACACGTGTTGGCCATAGTAATTTGCATAGTCTCTGCAGCAAAATAAGTATAAACCATCTGAGAATGAGGCACTTCCACATGTGAAACATACACCCTACATGTGTGCTCCTCTCTCTCTTTGGAGACTCACTTTTTCCTGATCTTTCCCCTGAATCCTGACAGTACCTCAGAGAAGCTTCCCATATATCTATCACAGACCTAAATAAATGTTGGCTGAAATAATCTGTTTATCTCTAGTCTCAACACCTAATGATTTGAGGAAGCACACTTTGCAAAGTAATTTAGTAATATGTAGTGATTATAGCTCCTGAGGATCTGGGAGAATTTGAGTGGAAATTGGAGGCATCAAGTTCACTATTGACACCACCCAGGAAATGCTATTGGAAAGCACTGAAATTGCACTTGGGGGTTCCTAGTTTATAGAAGAAGCTGACTGGTTGTGTGTAGGATGTGGTCCTGCCACCAGCAGCAAGAGCATCCCCCAGGATCTATTTCTGAATTGTTTTGTTAACTTCTATTCACTGCTGTGCAGAAACCTCGAGAATTCTTAGGACTGCCTAGAACCAAATGGTTTTAAAGCACCCTTGGGAATGTTGGCTCGGCAATGGATTTTATCTTTGATTCCAAAGAAGGATTCTTCACTGACACTGCTGAGCTAATTCTCCTTTGCTGCCTGAGGAGGTGGAAATGAACTTGTGGAGTCCAGATTCCACGTGTGAGGTGTGTGAGGATGTTACCTCCCCAATAAGGGCAAATGTATTGTTATAATCACCGCAATAACTGGAGAAAAAAAGTTAAAGCATCTTTATTTCCTTTCCAAAAATGTCTCTTGTATCAATGTATTTTGAAATTGTCCATGAATCTATTGACTTCTTCCACCAGAGAGAAGATTTCTACCCCTATCCAGATTCATCCCCTACCATTTCCCCCTAATCTCTCTTATCTATCTTCAGCCATACTGTTCATATTTCCTTGTAGATCTCATGCTTTCTAATTCTATATAGCATTTATCACTGCTTGATAGAATATATA
>NC_043712.1:59148730-59151608 GCF_006229205.1 Suricata suricatta
ATATATATATATTTCCCATTGTCTGGGTCCTCATCTTAGAGTATAAGTTACATAAGACTAGAGGTTTTATCTGTGTTATTTTCTGCTCTATTTTAAGCATCCAGAACAGTACCTGATGCATAGTCAGCATTCAAGAAATATTTGTTGAAAGAAACAGTGGATCTCAATCTGAGTTACCAATGCCATGCATTGATCAACACAAGCAGTTCCTTAACCCAAGAATCCATCAGAATCACTTGGAAAATCTTAGATTCCCAGGCTCTACCTCAGATTTGCTATTGGAGGATACTGGATTCCAGGGCTCTACCCCAGATCTGCTGTATAAAAATATCAGAAGGAAGAATGTTCAGGAATCTATATTTTTGATAAGACTGCTGATGTTTCTTATGTGCAGTCAGGCAGTCAGGCCTGGGAACCAGTACTCTAGGTCACAGTTCCAGGAATATGGGAAAAAACATAAGTTTAACATGTGGATAACATCCAGGAGGTCAGCCTGGATTTGAAGCCCAATTTTACCATTTACTTGCTGTTTATATTAAAAAATCCTTCTAAGCCTCCTAATACTTAAAATAAGCAAATATCAGTATCAAAAAATATCAAAATTCCAGATTCTTGAGCCATGTAAGAATCAGAAAAACAGTGAAGCTCACCCATGGAGATATCCCATGGAGGTTGTAGGTATAGGGTTGACTATAGAACATTAGCCTCAGCATCGCTGTATAGTCCTAGAGTATCAGCCAAGGGATGGGGCACAGATTATCTCTGAACTCCTCTGTTTAACAATATGAGAACCATTATATAGTTGTCCAAATGGTTTCCCATTGCTTATATGGAGGGCAGAAACCTTAGCAGTGGGTGGGGTTAAGTCTGAATCAAGGATTTGACAGTTGAACCATATGGCTCGCTCTTCCTCATGGACTACTCAGGCAATGGAATAAGATCCTCTGACATACTTGCTCATGGCAGTGTTATTTGAGCTGGAACATAATGCAGGAAATTAACAGTGCTTCAAGCTTAATTCACAACCCCAACATATCTTTCTCTCTAGTTGGAAAACCTCAGGAAGCATGTCATTTTTTATTACTACTTGATAGAAAGTCTCTATGAAACTTTTTCACCAGATTATTGGAGGTATGAGCACACCTGTTTAGACAGTAATGGATGGTAACAGTCTTAAGTGTAACTAATGCATTTGGTATTACTGAATATAACACCAATGTAATTACATAGCAATCCTCACATTATTTTCTATTAAAATTCCATTCGATTTCCATATATCAAGCCTTAGTATAGTATTCCAGGTACCTATATTATGGATAATATTTATTTATGTCAATATACTGAGTTAAAAAGAGTCTGACTTGCTTCCTGATATGTTTATTTTTCTCAGTATTAATCTTGTGTGCTATCTATTGCAATTCACATTTGTCCAGTGAGCTCTTTCTGGTTCATTGGCTTTCCTAAGGAGTTGGGGGTGAGGGGAAATGCCTTTTGAAAAAGTGTGAGTATGTCTTGTTACTCACAAAATAGACTTCAGTAGTTACACCATGGTCATTTGTTATCAAATGTATTAACCATGTCCTATGTGGTTTGCCTTTTTTCCCACTTCAATATAACTCAGCTGTACAAGGGGCACCTAGAAATGTAATCTGAATTTTTTAAAGTGTGTCTAAGTGAGAAATTACTAGACATGAGAAAAATACATTTCTAGTGACCCAATTTGAGGCCAGCAATTAATTAACTATACATAGAAATGTCACTTAAAGAAAAGCCTTTGTCAATATGCTGAAATTTCTTTTATAGATTTGTGATTAACTGCTAATTATAGACTAATTACTCTCTTTGTTATCATTGAAGATCTTGAGTGTTGACGCAGAATCTATAAATGAGGCCAAGGAGACAAGTGTGGATCTAATATGCTCCCGTGTTGCCTAATGTGCTTCCTTTACCACATGAGCAAAGATAAAAGGAGGAAGACTGTCCCTGTGTTATTCCAGAAGCAAAGCAGGCAGCCTGAGAATTCTGGTGTAAGAATGCAGGGATGAAGTTTTCAGCAACCAGGAAAATGACTCTGGTGAACTTCTGATTTTACTTCAAAGAGAAGTTTAAGGTGATTGATAAGAGGGAGAAAATGGGCTTTGTTTCTAGATAGGAGCTTTGAGATGAATCAGGGAAGCAACAGATTTGAAGCAGGGTGTGTGTGTGTGTGTGTGACAGAGAGACAGACAGAGAGAAAGAGACCAAGAGAGACAGAAAGATAATGAGCATGTGTGATTGAGAATCTTCCAGTGAAAGAGAGAGAATATCTTGTTTCCTCAGAAAACGAAATGGAAAAGAGGACAATAGAACAGAAGAAAATGTTATTGCCACTCATGGAAGGATTCAATCATGTTTGGTGGTGGCTTTCTAGTTACTTGCATGCTACCTTGATAGATCTAATCTCACTACTCTATAGATATCCTTCCTTTTCTATGGTAAATAATACCATCAGCCTCTTCTGCTCAAGTTTTATTATCACTATAAACCTGAGAGTCACTTCTTTTGTCATTTAAGTCAATGAGAGAGACAAAGTACCCAGCCAGGTTGTGTTTGACCCCAGAAAGAAAAAGACCTTCAACTTCCTTAGGTCTCATAGCAATGTACTGAAAACTTCTGGTAAAGGATATATACCTACTCACTGATGTAGTAGGGTGGAGAGTCAGATGCCATTCACCAGAATTTAAGTTTCCATAGTGGCAGGGCTTTTCACAAAGTCTGTTTTATATGCTCCTGTATGTCCAATACTGAGTGCAGGGCCTTGTACATATTAGATGCTCAATAGATATTTTTGAGTAAATTCACTCTCCTGTTTTTGTGGTCTGATGTTTCTGCTGAGTTC
>NC_043712.1:59151708-59179247 GCF_006229205.1 Suricata suricatta
ATGTATCATAGATAAGCTGCTATATAATGATCGCCACTTCAGATAGCTGTGAAATTAGGTGATTAACTAGTTGTTACTAACCTTCTAATTTCTGTATAAGTCTAATTACATGAAATAGAAGTTGTGGTTCTGATTTTTTACTTTGCTTATCCATTTGGAGTGTCATTGTAACTACTGTATTGTAAATGATGGAAAATAACTGCATATGTTAAAAAAATAGTGTTATATTCTAAAAAAAAAAAACAAAATAAATAAAGTTACCAAAAAAAGCAACCAAAAAAAAAAAAGATCTACTCTCTTAGCAACAACAACAACAACAACAACAACAACAACAACAAAAAGAGAAGTCACAGAAAAGAGAATCAAAAGAATCACATCTAAGAAAAAACTTTATGGTCTTTTTCTCTAGATGGTCACTATTTATTCTGTTCAAAATACTGCAAGGTTACATTTCCTTGTATGTTTAGAAACCAAAACCTTCTTGGTAATGGGAGCAGAAAGATGACCAGTATTTGGGTCCCCCAAAATTTTATAATCTAAAGTTAGGTAACCTTATATTTTACTGACTTTTCCATTTCTCCTCTATTTTTCTAGCAATTAAGAACACATCAGCTGGACATTTTACATATCTTCTAGGGAAATGTAGCTGCAAGCTCTGACATGGTCTGAAGCTCCCTTAATTCCCAGGCTAATCTCAGATCTCCCTTGTCTTTATTATTTGTTTACTCATTTTATTTCTATAAGAATTGAGGAACATACATTTTGCCATTTTAAGATAAAAGGTAGGAGCATTTAGAGGTATACAATGATGATTTTGTGAGCTTATTAATGCTCATAAGCAATAATCCTTTAAGGACACTGCTTAAGAGATGGAATTCACAGTCTGTTGTGAGCCTCCATGAAAAACCCTTAATTGCCTCTCTAATGCAGGTAAATGATATAATTACTACTGAAGTTTAAAAAAAAAGTGCCGGGTAAGTCAAGGATTTTTTTCCAGGAGAACCATATATAAAGTTGGTGAGGTCATCACATTTCAGACTACACTTCCAGTCTGAACTTCTCTGCATCCCTGAGTTGACCAGGTTAGCTCACAGAGAGAAACTTACAAGAGACATTTTACTAGAACTCTAACTTTCTCTGAGCTGACATTTGGAGCCTCTGCCCTGCACATCTCTGTTGGCAAGTCCCACAGGAAGCCTAATTACAACCACAGAGTTGCTTGATAAGCATGGACTCAGCTGAGGAGAAGCTAGTTATCTAATTCAAATGTGACAATTTTGTGTTCTCTTCTTTCCTCAAACTTTCCACTAACCCTATTTTACTTTTATACTCAGTTGATGACTTTTCATAAATTCATTGAGAAATAGAAGACATTAAGTGAGTAAACATTATCTTCTTATCATTGATACTTGTACTTCTCCCCTACTTCATCACTGTCTTCACTAGTAAAGGTCAAGTTCATGTCCTTCCCTGTCTTTTCAAGAGCATTGCTTTTCTAGCTACCGACTTTCTGTCATGCATCAACAATCTCTTCACCTACTTGCTTATTCTCCTCATCACATAAACATGTTTTAGCATCTCCCAAATTACACACAAGCATATGCACACAAAAACACCTCCACTGCCTGCTGGAGTCCAGCTCCAGCAGGTCCAGGGCTCCCTGAAGGATGGACAGTGTTGGCAAAAAAAAAAAAAAATGAGAGAGCCTTGGTTTTTTTTCTGTTCACCAGGCCTGCATCTCCACACTGGCCAGAGAGTCAGCTTTATTTATTGAAAAAAACGTATGGGGTGCGAAACAGAAGTAGCAATTGCCATAGACAATGATCTCTGATGACTAATTCTTTGGTATGTAAAAATTTCCCAGAAGATAGATTGGTAGAAGACTCGTGCATAATCTTTATCAATTGTGATTGATGTAGGTTACTAGATGCTTGTCACATGGAGAAGAAAGGTATCTTTAGCATTCAAATACAAGGCAGTGTTTTTAGCATGGCAAAAGCCAAGAGTTAGTTCTTTTCTGAGCAGGGGTCAATAGCGTAATTTCTTGAGGGGAAGAAAAACAGGTTTCTCGTAAAATGTGATATTTGCTTCCATAATCACAAAAGAAGAAACTCCTATAAGTTCCTTCACAAGGTCTGATACCAGTCAGCCAGGTGCCTTGGGGGTCGATGCTCAAGAAAAAATGAGTGGGTGTAAACTCTGGTTGCCATCTGACAGCGGGAGGCCCCTGCCTTGCAAACCTGCCTTACTTCAGAAATGGCTCCCATCAGCTGTCGGCATATTCCCTGCCAGATTCTGTCCCATGTATGTGTTCCCCATTACTACCAATTTTCTTGAAAAATACATCTGCAGACAAATGCTGTCTGCTCTTGTTCACATTAAATTTACTCCTTAACCAATCACAATCTACTTGTGACCTAAATGTACTTTCATCTTGTCAAGGTTATCAGTAATTTCCATGTTGGCTAATCCAAAAGACACTCTTGGTCTTTGTTACACTAGAACCCTCTGCATCATTCAACACACATGCCTTCTTCTTCCTGCTCTGGCATTCTAGACCAAAGACTGTTCCTGTGGTTCCTGCACCTCGTCCACCTGACATCTCATGGCAGTTCCCCAGGGCTTCACCTTGGACTGTCTTCTTGCCCTAAACATATTCTTCAGCTGTATCACAAATCTCTTGCCTATAAGTATCATAAGTATGCTAATGATTTCCACATTTATATCTCTGGCCCAGACCTGTCCCTTGAACTCCAGGCATACATATACATCCAAATTTCAATTTGACAGCCCCACTTGGATAATTCCCAAATATCTGAAATTTCAATGCACAAAATATAACTCCCAATCCCCTTGTCAAAATTATTTCCTTCTCACCTCTATCTTTTCCATCTCAATTGTAATGGAACCCCATCCACCCAGAAAACCTAGCCAAGAAGCCCTCCATATTCAATATATTTATAAGTTCTTTCTATTATATTTCCACATATATTTTACTTCCACCATCTTGTTTCTGACCTTCCTTAGCTCTTATCTAGGATACTGCATCTTTCCATTTCCAGTCTTGCCTCTCTTAAATTCATCCTCCAAATAACCCAAAACATGGCCTATTTAAACATGCATCAGCTATGTCATTGCCTGCTTAAAATTTGTAATTGTTTTCCATTGCACACAAAATCAAATCAAATTGCCTACAAGACTTTCCAAAAGTGAAACTCTGCGATGGTCCCAAACACACCTCACAACTCATTATATTCTAACCATACTGCTTTCTTTCAATTCTTGGAAGTTCTAAGCTTCTCTCAGCCTCAGAGCCTTTGTGCATGCTGTGCTCTTTGCCTGGAATGCTTCCCAGGACACCATCACTCTTCACAAGGCTCCTATTGTTTTTTCAGGGCAGTCTCAGTTTGAATATCTGAAACCTTTAAGTAACCTAACTACAGCAACCTTCTCCCCTCACCTCATTCCCCATACATCCTATGAGCTATCTCAATCTTTGATTCCTTTCTTTAGTAACATTTAGCACAAGTTGCAATTCTTTTGACACACATGTTAAATGTATTTACTTGTGTTGACCTATCTCTCTCACCAGAATTTTAAGTGAATGAGGGAAGGAACTGTATCTGAACTGTTCACTTACTATTGCATTCCCATAAGAGTGTTTGGCTCATGCAAAGTTCTCAAAAATATATTTCTTGAATTAATTAATGAATAAATGAATGACTATCTCTTAATGTAGATCCAAGATGTTTCCACATATTTACTACAATGACCATTTTTTAAGGGATGCATTTTATGGTTAAAACCATACGGGAGATTTGAAGTTCAAACGTAGGCCTCCATTAGACTAGCCTTCCAGATTCTCCAAAAATCTCTGGGTTCGCACATGGGAGAGACAGAAAAGAAGCATCAAGAAGGATGTTTGGAAAATGGTGGGAAAAGACACAGCCTTCTCAAGGGAGGCATACATTTTCCAGTTTAGAGAAAACAGTTACAGAGGATTTACCTTTCCTCAAAAAAAGCTCTTATTCTCTCAATGTTTCCTTCACTTTTCTACTCGCCCTTTTCTCTTTCTCCATGTAGCTTCCAAGTTAGTGGCCACTGAAAAAGCAATCAAATAGTGGAAACAGACTTTCCAAATCATCTAGCCTTGAGAGGAGCAGGACAAGAACAGTAATTTAAAATAAAATCAACACGAGAATGTCAAACATTAGGTTTCTTTCTTATTTAATTTTGTATTTGCAAAAGGCAGCAAGGTATAGACAGAGGAAAGAGCATGTGCATGTTCCCTATGGCCCCTATAACAAATTATCACAAACTTAAAAGCAATGCAAATTTTTACATTACAGTTTTTCACAATGGGGCTCACTGAGCTAAAATCTAGGTGTTGGCAGGGCTGCATTCTTTCTGAATACTCTAGAGAAGAATTAGTTCTTTGTCTTTTCCATATATTAGAGATTTCTTGAATTTCTTGTAGCTACTTCACTTTGAGCTCCCCTCCATCATCACATTTCCTTCTCTGACTCTGACTTTTGTGTCTCCCTCTTGGGTCTACCCAGATAACTGGAGATAATCTCTCCATTTGAAGAGCCTTAACTTAATCACATATGCAAAATCCCTTTTGGCATTGACAGGTTCTGGAGATTAGGATATGGACATCTTTGGGAGACCACAAATCATCCTTCCATAGCTGGATTCCAATTTTACTTTCGTTTACCCTGTGCTAGACATTACCCCAGACACTTTACATATTATTTCATTTAATCTTCATGAAATCTCCCAAATAAAAGTACTCTCATTTGTATTTTTTATATGAAAAAACTATGGTTTGGCAATGTGAAGCTTCTGGTCTTACAGACTTATGTTGTAGAGCAAAAATATAAACCCATGTCTGCTTAACTCAAAAGCCTTATGAATTGATCAAGCCCCTGCTCTAACAGGTTTAAACAAACAGAAAATGCTCAACAAATGGTAGCCATTACTGTTTGTACAGTAAGTTTTACCTAACCTCAGAGTTATGTGACTCCTTTGAGTTTTTGATTCCTCATAAGACTATGCATTTATTCCTTCATTCGGCAAATATTTATGAAGATCTAATACTCTTAATAGGCCCTGTCCTAATGAAAGGACGCAGGTCTGAACCAAACTGACTCCATGACAGGCTTCAAGTTTCCCCTCTGACCTTGGAGGCCCAAGTGTAGGTTTCTCAGAATCATTAGACAATAAAAGGGTACAGATTGCTCAACTAGGGACCACCCTAGTAACACCCAATCAGAAGCGGCCAGCTAGAATGCTTAACATTCCTAAGGGCAGGCCTAGAGATAGAAGCTATAGATAATCACTTATTGCTTAAGGCTACTTATACCCTATGTGGGGGTCCTTAGCCCACCCTGTAATTGGTTATTTTCAAAAAAAGCACTAAATATTGTGATTGGGTCCCACCAAAAGTAATGAACGCTCTAAACAAAACGTATGGTTAAAGTTGCTGCCAATACTATTGTACAATTATGATTGGATCGCTGTACCTTTGTTTCAATTTCCTGTAACTCTCCCTTCCCAAAGCCCATAAAAGCCCTACTCAGCCCTTGTTCGGGGCTCTCAGCACGGATCCACTGCGCTGGTGAAGTCTGTGAGCCTGAGCTTAAGCTCGGCGAGCTTAAGCCTGTTATAATGAAAACGCCCTTTTCTTTTGCATGTGTGACTCAGTCTCCCTGGTGGTCTCTGGCCTTTGGGGACAATATTACGATCTGGGCATAACACTAAGAGCTGAACACTACACTAAATACTCTCAGGTAGTTTAAATGAAACAGTGAGTTTGCTCAAGATTCAAACACATAGAAGGTACAATTAAATGCTAGTTCCAATCTCTCTTTTCTTCTTTAGATTATAGACTCCTTGATTTCCTGATCTGACTTGTCTGTGTTTCTTTCACTGCAGTTTAGCACTAAATTCATATAACATTTGCCAAGCTGGATTGGTTTCTATTTGAATTATATCTGACCTATGACCAAGAAATGATTTTCAATTCCATTCTTCTAATCGGATGTTGGTGGTTTAATTATAATCTATTGAGGCCCAAGAATCATAATCTTCAAGAAACAACTGGATTCCAAAACTGAGACGATATTTTTCCATAGTGACATACATAAACCTATTTTCCAATATGTGGAAAGAGTATCTATGTATGAATGTGTGGAAATGGGTGAGGAGGTGGAGGATGGATAGGTAAAAGAATCTTACGGCCTGCCAAAGTAGGCAAAGGACTCCCTAGGCTTGGCTGAGAGGTTGCTCTGAGGATCACTTACAGATGGACACATATATGCAAAGGAGGAAAGAAAGACTCCATATAAATGAACCCACATGTGACTATAAATGTTCCCTGCACTTTAGGACACAAAATGTTTTATCAGTTTCCTATCATTTATTCTTTGGCCCATTTTTATTCCTTACTCCTCTGTATCACCATTCCTTTCTTTCTTCCTTTCTTTCTTTTTCTTTCTTTCTTTTTTTTTTTTAGAGAAAGAGAGAGAGTGTGTGTGTGCTATCCAGGGAGACAAGGAGAGAGAGAGAGAGAGAGAGAGAGAGAGAGAGAGAGAGAAAATCTTAAGCAAGATCCGCACTCAGTGTAGAGCCTGACTCAGGACTTAATCCCAGGACCCTGGATCATGACCTGAGATAAAATCAGGAGCTGAATGGTTTTGATTTGCTTTTCCCCGACAATCTGTGATTTTGAGCACCTTTTCATATGCCTTTTGGCGATTTGTATGTCTTCTTAGGAAAAATGATTATTCAGTTCCTCTGCCCGTTTTTAAGTGGATTTTTGTTTTATTTTGTTTTGTTGTCTTATTTTTGCTATTGAGTTATATGATTTCCTTATCTATTTTGGATAGTAAACCCTTATCAGATATATGGTTTGCAAATATTTTGCAGATGTGGAAAGCTTTGTTAGGAGACTGGAAAATGCAAGTGCAGAATTTTACATACCACATAGTTGTGGTTTAAAGGGTGCATGATTTCTCAAACTATGAATGGAGTATAAACATGTAAGGAATGGAGGAAGATGAGGTAGTAAAGAGAAAAGGCTTATTTCAAAGCTGACAGCACTTTTTCCTCTTTCTTCAGAGGTGCAGGACAGTCTACTTTCAGAGCAAAGTTTTAAGGACAGACTTCTTCCTTAAGAATAACTTGAAGGGGAAAAAAGAGATTTCTGATAAAGCCAAGATTCTCTTCTGAAATGGAGACATTTACAATAATGAGAAACTAAATAGTTCATGTAGTATAAAAGGCGATTATCATTGTAGTTAGCATTGAAGTGATACTATCTTAATAGGGAGAATAGCCTGAGATTGGGAATACTTTCAGTAATAAAAATATAATGGAACAAAGAAAAGGTACAGTGACTTAAAAATAGGGGTTCATTTTTCTCCCATCACAAGAAGACTGGGAGTAGGCAAATGCTGACTTTGATCTAGCAACCTGACAATGTTTCTGTAATTTTCTTTTCCTTCTTTCATAGTCAGAAGAAGGTTGCTACAAATCCAATTATTCAATTATCATATCTATATTCAAGATAGGAAAGTAAAAGATTTTTTAGAGACCCTCCACCACAAATTTCCCTTTACATCTTAATTGTCAAGAAATGAGTCATCTGACTACACCTAGCTGTAGAAGAGGCTAAGAAAGGCAGCACGATAGTCAAAATTGACTTGGACCATCGTAACTTATCATCAGAACCTAAGCACTTGGTTGCTTAACCAAAACGGGCTCCATCAGGAAGGAAGAGGGAAGATGGGATGGTAGGCAAATAATAGTTTTTTCCAAAGAGAGATTTTAGAAAGTTTGTTATTCCTGCTATTGGTGTTATTGTTCATTTTGCTTGTTTGCTACTTTAGTCTAGTCCTGAAAAAGTTGAGGCTCAGATTCCAAGTCAGGGGGATACCATCAAATCATTTTTTTTGGTTAGATGCATTTGACTCTGCAGCATGGCACTAGGGTGCAAATTCCCATACAATTCTTTTACAATGTTCCAACAAAGAAACTACAAAAACTTCTTAGAGAGCTTATTAAAATATACCTTTATCATTCCCTCTCTCAGAGATTCTGATTCACTAGGTCTAGGTTTAACAGAGAACTACATAAATCCCTGGTAATGCTTCTGCACAGACCAGTTGGAAAGCCTGGCATTTGGGGAGGTTTGGGTCCAGGGATTATGAAAACATAATGAGCATGGAAGCCCTTCTTTCCCCTCACTTAGCTCCCCTCCCCCACCATATTAAAATCATTTTCTATTGTCCCTAAATCTATGATAACCTTGTCAGAGCTTGGTCTTTGCCATGCTAAAGGAATAAAAGGATAGTCATGGGCCAAATTTTGGGAAATGGCAGTGTAGGGATGAAGAGCTAGAGCTTGGGGGAGACACTTATACAACAGAAAGGGGGATTTGCAGAGGATCAGAGCAATAGTCTGGTGCCAGGTATCTGGCTAAGGTGACAAAAACAGCCAAAATAGATTTGTGAAATGTATATACATTCTCATGGATTCTCAAGAAAACTCAGAAATAAAATCAGTGAAAACAGAGTTTATTAGATTAGATAGAATGGAGGCTTAGATTATTGGTGATTGGGCATTAAAAGAAAATGTCACCTTGAGGACTGGACATGTATGGATACCTGGATTGTGGAAATATTTATTGACTATGTATTTAAAAAATGAAAGAAGCATTGAATAAAAGCCCATTTTGTGAAATATACTTTCAGGGTTACTATGAAAGGCAGGTATTGCTGCACCCATTGGTGTTAATAAAGAACCTGGCCTTAGATTAGTTATTTACAGCTGCAAAGCCGGGTAAATGGTAGAGACAGCTTTTGAGATAAGATTATTTATTCTAAATCCTTTGTCTTTCTCATGACCACATTTGTCTGTCTATATATATATATATATATATATATATATATATATATAGAGAGAGAGAGAGAGAGAGAGAGAGAGAGAGAGACATATATAATTTTCTGTCAAATTAGAAAGTGATGCTGGTGAATTGTTGGAATCTAAGAATGAGTTCTTCATCACCTGTTGCTGTCAGTCATTGAGATTTGTTCTATTTGTACCTACTAATGGTGAAAGCTCCTTCCCTAACCTCTTTCCCATTGTAGTCAAGCCTGTGATAGATATATTTTAAAGGATCCTGATAGATTCTTCTGTTCATAGAAAAAAAATGAGGGAGATTTAAGATAATGCATGAAGAAGTGGCTCTGGGATTTCATGACCCAACCAGATCTGCACAGATTATTAAACAGTTTCAAGCTACTTGACTGTGACATAGAGCCTCTAGAGAACAAGAAGATCATTGTCACCACTGTCCCAGTGGAGGAAGCTGAATGACTCGAGTACTCTTTAGCTCTCAGAGAAAATGAAAGGGGAAATAAAGCAAATGGTGTTCATTTGCCAGGGCCACTGGGCCAACTCAGCCATTGTGAATTCTCTAAGGCATCATTGCTGTGGATATGTTTGCACACATATATTTGTTTTGTGGAATAGCCAAGAATCCAAGAACAAATGGCTGAGTTGCTCTTATGGAGGAACAGGCCAGCCATTAAAAGCAAGGCACTATTCATTCCCCCCTTTACACTGTCTCACCTATTCACTATCTCACATATTTATACTCTGTAAATAAAAGTGTAAGATCACTGCATACCAAGAGCAGGCACAATAGCCTAGGTTATGCTGCTGTAACAAAAAACTCTAAATTCCAGCAGCTTATAACAACCAAGGTGTTTTTCCTGCTCTTGCTATGCATCCATGACTTTGACCCATGTCATTCTCACACAAGGAGCCAGATGATGGAGGTATCTCCATCTGGAATTCCACAGGTCAGTTAGGCAGATGGAGGCAGAGGTGAAGATTAAATTTCATTTCATTTACATTTCACTGACCAAAGAAAATCAAATGGCCTGAACTAACTTCAAAGGTTAGGGGGATTGTAATCCTCTCTTGTGCCCAGAGGAAAGGGAAATAGTCTATCTGAAAAATAACATTGTCTGCTACAAAAAAAAAAAAAAAAGATGCACTACTACAAGAAAAAAAAAAAAGCTGTCCATTATTTGATCCAATGCATCACAAACTAGAAACGGCTTCTGATATTATATATTTATTTACAAATTAAGTTTTTCCTTGGTACTAGTGTAAGTCCTGAGCTTGAAGACAATATTTGCAAGGAACACTCTGTAAGTCACTGACTCCAGAGAAACTTCTTCACAGCATCAATACAATGACATTTCTCCACCACCATTCCTCTCATTCCTAATTTGAAATGAGACACAACAGCCCTGTGAAAGTGCAAAATCACTGTTTTTTTTACCATAATTAATATTTTGACTAGTTTAGGGGGGCTTGGTGGCTCAGTCGGTTAAGCATCTGACTTCAGCTAGAACATGATCTTGTGGTTTGTGGGTTCAAGCCCTGCATCGGGCTCTGTCCTGACAGCTCAGAGACTGTTTCAGATTCTGTGTCTCCCTCTCTCTCTCTCTCTCCTCCTCCCCAGCTCATGCTCTGTCTCTCTGTCTCAAAAATAAACATCTAAAATATTAAAAAAATATATTTTGACTAGTTTGTCTGGTTCCACAGCCTCTATCCAGCCTCAGTAGATAAGTAGCTCCTCAGCATTGGGGGTGTGGTTTAGTGCAGGTGAGTCCTGCCTCCACTGTGGGCCCCACAGACAGATCTGTGAGAAGTTGCTGGGAGAAAGAGAAGCCCCCAGTCCCTTCTTCACAGGTCAGGTGTCCCAAATCACTCCTTTGGATCTGTCCTCACTGTGCCGCAGGCATATAGGAGGTGGGCAGTCTTACTCCACTGTTTCCAGTGTCCCACACTTAGCTGGGTTTTAAACTCCCACTCAGTGTGCATTAATGATGCTGCCAGAAGTGTAATCTCGCAGCTATGCTGCAGCACTCAGGGGAGGGGACTGGATTCTCCTGCTGCAGCCTGGGCCCCTGGCCTACCACAAAACATGGAGGTGACTCCCCCTCCTCCCCTGGTGTCCAAACAAGGCCACCAGCTCCAGCCAGAATAAAGTCCTACCGTTAGAGATGGGATGATGGGATCCCTCTCCATCCCAGTCAGAGGTTTTTCTCTTGTCTAGATACAGTCCTAAGCTTCTCCAGCTGCTCTTTTTCTTCCCTTTGTTTATCTGCAGAAGGGGATCTCTTCCCTTTGTGCCTCCGTGGTTCGTTTTATCTCCCCCAGTTTGCAATCACACACCTATGGGGCCATCCAGTTTTCCCAGCTTCTCCCTGGTAAACTTCATCTCTTTTCCTCCCAGACTCGTGGGGTTCAAAGTCCTTTGGCCCTTCTTTGTTTGAGAGATGCGGGAAGCAGGGATCCCCATACTTTTCCTGCTACAGCTAGCCCCTTGGCCGCCTCCACAATGTTACGGCTCCCTATGCCTCCTGCTGCTGCTATCATTCAGTAGCAGGCGTCACCAAGCCGAGCAGCCCCATCTACCTATAATTAATATTAAGGACTCCCTCTAATTTTTTCATCCTAAACTTATACTTGAACTTTACTCCATCCTGGTACATTCTCCAAAAACGGGGCTCAATGATACTATAAGGCTCTTAGGGGCAGAGTTGGAGCTCTTATTTTATATTATTTGGTGATTTAAAAAAGAACTTTAGGGTTACCTGGGTACCTCAGTCAATTAGACATTGGACTCTCGATTTCAGCTTAAGTCATGATCTTGAAATTCGTGAGTTTGACCCCAGCATCAGACTCTGTGCTAACAGTGCAGAATCTGCTTGGGATTCTCTCTCTGCCTCTTTTTCTGCCCCTTCCCTGCTCTCAAAATAAATAAGCAAAATTTTTAAAAAACACTTGAAGTTTTAATCCTTTTATTGCCAGAGTATATGAGTCAAAATAACTTCATTTAAAGGACTGATTGATTATTTCTGCATGGGATTATGAGCTTCCCCTTACCTTCAGTCAGTGAGGGGTTTGTATGGGTCTAGAGTTGCAGTGAATTAGGAGATGGAGTTGAACTGTGGCATACCTTACATCCCATATGAGGAGCATAAAGATCCATCTGTGAAAGCTATTCCGTGGTTCTTAATCCTAGGAGGTCCAGGGGGTGGATACCAAGAGGTTCATGAATCTCCATCATGGAATCCAAGATTATTCACATTTATGCATGTATCTGTTTTTCTCAGAAAGAACTTCATAGTTGTTATCAAATTCTTAAAGGGATAGTGACCCATAAAGTATCAAGAATCTCAGTATTAAGATAAATAAGAAAGTCTTTGCTCTCTGAAAATTTATATAAACCTGGAATTTATCTTTTAATTAAAAAATAAATTATATTATTTAATTTTTAATTTTTAAATATTTTAACATTTTTATAGACCTGGAGTCTCTGAAGAATAAGTGCAAGTTGCTTTACATAACAAATGTATTTCTGAAAGTCAAATATGAATCACATAATATTTAAAATGTGATGGTACTTATGTAAACTAAATAATCAGTAAGATGATCATAGCCTATCTTATTAGTTTTATATAAGTTCAAATTTTGTAATAAGGAAACATATAAGGTATTTCAGATAAATACATGTTAAAATTCATAGAACATAGACATGCATGCATGCACACATACACCTATGCACGTGCACACACCACACATACACACACACACACACACACACACACACACACACACACACACTTTTCATGTTACCAAACTTATAAGTCACAGAGGTCAGGTCAGCATACTCTTTACATTATACTTCCCTTCGTCCAAGCCCATGCCATTTCCTTGTGCCACCTTCTCCCCACACTCCCATAGTCCAAGATATTCTGACAATTTTCTTACCACTTCTCTCAATGACGAGGCCCCTCATTCAACACTGTGACATGTATACTATCATACATAAGTATAATTTCCACATAACAGAAGATAGAAATGTATGAGCTTAATTCAATAATGCATACTTTGTCCCTCTTTTCACAGATATCTTATTCACAGGTGTAATTTTTCATTTTCCTTCTTAAGTTTAAATGTACTGATCATGCACCACCAAAGAGAAAACAAGATTTACAATCAAGAGACCTGGATTTAATTCTGAGTTCCACCCTTTATCTGCTCCATATGACCAAATCACTTATCTTTTCTGAAACTGTTTCCCTATCTGTAGAATGACAAATAGTACCTCATTAATAGTGTAAAGTTGTAAAGTTATGTGAGAAATTACTGTTAAATAAATAAAATAATGTATGAATAATAATGAATGAACCTAGCATGTGGGCTAGTAAGTAGAAAATGTTCAGGTACTTAATAAATGTTACTTGAATCTGATCACAGCAAGGGAATTCAACCAAAAGATGAAATATTTCACATTTCACTGGTTTTCTAATATTTCCATTTGGGTATAGAAACAGAACACTTGAAGACCCTATTTTCAGAATTTCCTATAATTTTTTTTGAGAATACATTTAAATAGCTAACAGGGATACAGAGCTAAAACAAGGTAAAAGTCTTAATTGTTTGAATCCTATTTGCTGTGCATAGCCATGGCTTTATATGAAAAAGATGTTTTCCATATTGCACTTGAAAAAAATTAAGTTCATCAGTTATCTAAAATGACCTACTAAAATATGTAAAATATTCCTAAAATCTTTTTTGTTTCTCTGATGACCAGAAAGTTGAGAAGTCCTTGAAAGTTCTATTATAATTACCATACAATATTGGCATATCACATGGCTCAAAAAATTACATGAGTGTACTACATGTAAGGATTTGAAATAGGCGTTTATGATTCCAAATACTACCAAATCAATTGTGACATTAAAAATACTCTATTCTCAGCACATTCTACAAAACTAGATGAATGGAAACCACTTCTTTTCCCACACCTATGGACATTGTTCTTGATCTCCACTTCCCTCCCTTACCTTACCCATAGGTACTACTTCCACCACCATGCTGCAATTGCCTTCTGAGACTCCGGGATATGGTTCAAGAAGTCCTCCTTGCCTCTACATTTCTATCTTCATCAGTGATATCACAGGGTTGGTGACATTTTCTATCATATTCTCCTCATAGTTTCTTTATTTCCTCAACCCCAACACACCTAAACCTTTTCATTTCAGATAAAACATTTTGGGCTCCCATTAGCTAAAAGTAATTGCTTTGTGTCATGTGTCTGAATATCTGAAATGTCTCTGGCTGCAACCTTTCATATCTTTATTCTACTCTGTCATTCCCACTGGATCCACTCCTTGCTTTCTTTTTATCCAATGGTTCATCCAAATCAACTGGTCAGATGCCAAAATTAGACCAGCTTTTAGTTTTTTTTCAAAACTCTGTAAAATTGACCTGTTGTTGGGCCTGTAAACAACAATCTTACCAACTCTCAAGAATCCTCTTGACCTGAAGGTTTTTCCATTACCAACACTGGGGCATTTCTACCACCTGCTTTTTCATATCCCACTTTCAGCCAATGGAGAATTTCTGTTGAATCCCTGTTTTCTGGACTAATAGTCTTTTTTAATTCAAAAGAAAGCTAAGACTTTAAAAAACATTTTTCTTTTCCATTTAAAAATTCTTTAAGATTAGCAAAAAGCTCTATAGTCTCTTAGTTAGTAATTATTTGAATTGAAGAAGTAACTTTACTGGATTTGTTGCTCACTGTTATTTTCCTATAATACACATTTTTTCTTTCATAGATTATTTTAATTAATTATGATAACATAGCAGAATAAGATGTACCACTTGTACCATTTTTAAGTGTACAGTTCAATGGCAGTAAGTATATTCATATTCTTATGCAGCCATCACCTCATCCATCTTCAGAACTTTTTCTTCTTCCCAAACTAAAACTCCATGTTCACTAAACAAGTTCCCATTCCCCTTACTGGCAGTGCCTGGCAAATACCATTCTACTTTGTTCTTATAAATTTGACTAATCTAGGTAGATGATATTAGCTAGAGCTGCACAGTTTTTACCCTTTTGTGACTGGCTTATTTCACTTAACATAACATCTTCACATATCATGCATTTGTAGCATATGACAGTATTTCCTTCTGTTTTTTAAGATTGAATGATATTATATTGTATGTATATACTGGATTTTGCTAATCCATTCACCACATCTTTATTTAATAAGCACCACTTGAATACCTTTTTCAACAAAGGACCCATATGAGTCATATATTTCTGAATATGAATATTTCTATCCTCTTCTCTCACTCCTTCTGGGTCATTTATTACACAGGTATTGAATCCTCATTGTCTTAACATTTGCTTTCAGATCCTGTCCTTTTGCTAAAATTAGCTTTATATTAAGAGTGACTTCTATTTTTTTCATGATGTAATTCACTATGTGCAGGGTTTTTAAAATGTTCTTTTCTAAAATATCTTTTTCTTATTTCTTGATTAGAGTACCTTCTCATGTTTACAAATATATTAATCAATTTTTTGTTTCATTTTTTTTCTGTTTCCTACATTGTCATGGTATTCTAGCTTTCTTACATTATTATATACATTTTAGCTTGTGGTGTTCATGTTACATGTTTTCTTCAAAAGTTTGACAGTTGTTCCTTCCTGTTCATATTTAAGAGTGAGGCACTGACAACTTAGCAAATGTCTGGTGGACTTCATGAAGGATGCTGATATGGTGAGCAAACTTTTTCAGGGGACTTCCATAGTTTTCAGTATCTGCACATCTTTCCCCTAGACCAATTTGTTACTCTAGAGAGAAGTCCTCTAATATACCTGGGCACAAGGTTGAGAGATGGTGACAGGAGCAGAAGCATGGCCAGTCAGCCTGGATGCCAGTATTCTGGAAGCTGAGAAGAAGGACTGATAATTGTGCATCAATTTTGCATATTCCTCTGGTTTTCTAGATGGCAACTCACCCTTGTCCCCAGCTGTGCTTAGAGATCCTCAGGTCAGAGCTTGTCTGGGTCAATTTCTCATGAAATTAAACCTCTATTTTCCATCTGATTAGGAAAGTGTGAATCCCCATTACCAAGAACAGAAAAGCATATTCAGAGATCCAACCACTCCTTCTACAAACAGTTTAGCAATCTTGTGTTCAGGCCTACTGTTCAATCCAGCCTTTAAAGTTTCCACTGACTCTCTTTCTGAACATTTCCAGAGTTCTATGGACACAAACTGGCTTCTTTCTTGTTCACAGTTCACTCTGTGGACTTGAGTTTCTACTTTCTTTACTTGGTTTGTATCACCAGATGCTCTTACTTCCAAAACTTTGTTGATATCTCCCTTCTACCATCCTTCCCTTTGCTGCTGTCTTTGTCTGTCTGGGTTTTATTTTTTATTTAGTTATGGTCATTTTAAAAGGATGCTATAATAAATGCTTATGTTCTTTCTTACTAATTTAAATGAAACCATTGATACAACTTTTTCCCACTTCCAGAATTTCCCTTTGGTAATGAGATTTTCAATATTAATGCCAACGAAAACAAATTACCTTTATTTCATGTATTTTTTTCCAGCCCATCTCAAATATTTAACTTTGTTCATTTGTTCATTTCATTAGATTTTAGTTCTACAGAGGCATGGAATTTTAGAACTGAAGAGATTTATAAATAGCCAGATCCAGCCCCTCCTTAAATAGATGGTCTCTCTTCTAACCTGAGTACATAAGGTTACCTGCATTTAAAATGAACATCTGACAAAAATATATATATTTCTCTGTGAATTTCATTCTAAACTCTCTCGCTCACAATCTACATCCAAAATCTTCCCAGTCCTATTATTTTGAACTCATAAGTGTTCCTTGAATGGAGCTGATCTCCCCATTCCTGCTTCCACCATCTTTTTGCCCTCCTTCTTTACCTAAAAAACAGTATCATTTTTCAAAACCTAGTTTAGAAAGTCATCTCTTCTATAAGATCTTACTACTACCTTCTTTACTTTTCATAACATCTTTCCATTGTTTTTGTAACTTTTATCACATCTTACCATGAATATTCTTTCCTCAATAAGACCACAGCTTCTTCCTAAGCAAGGATAACATCACATCTCCTGGGAATGAGGATCAGACTTGAGGAAGCATTTTGTGAAAATTTTCTGTGTGCGTGAAAAAGGACATCTACGACATGGTAGGGAAAAAATGTAATATTTGTTAATAATGATAAAATAGTAACAAAGAGAGTTCATCTAAGGAATGGCTTTCAAGTAATCCTTGCAGCTGATCATATAAGTCTAGATAAATATATTTATATTTATATCTGTATCTATATAGGTTTTATTCTTATAGTCTTTTTTTTAATTTTTTTTTAATGTTTTATTTATTTTTGATACAGAGAGAGACAGATCATGAGATGGGGAGGGGCAGAGGAGAAGGAGACACAGAACTGGAAGCAGGCTCCAGGCTCTGAGCTAGCTGTCAGCACAGAGCCCGACGCGGGGCTCGAACCCACAAACGTGAGATCTGACCTGAGCCAAAGTCGGAGACTTAACCAACTGAGCCACTCAGGCGCCCCCTTATAGTCTTTTCTATACATATCAAAGGCAACATTAGTACTGATCTTGATAACTTGGACCTTTAGTTACATGAATTTTTTTTTACTATGTGCAACTTCAGAAGACAGGTTTATACAGATGAATAAAAAAGAAATTTAGTTAAGAAAAAAAGGTTATAGGTGGTATAATTAGATGTTAGACGTCATTACTCTATCCTATTAAAATCTAAATAGCATTAGTTTGAACTTCCATTTCATGTTTTGTGGCAAGTATGTTCTCCTTAGGATTTCTTTACATTTGTTAAAATGGAAACGTACAAGGGTATTGCATTCCCAAAGTCATCGATGGCTTCAATTTTCTCTTCTTGTACTCTGTGGAGTTGAATTTTATTGAGTTTTGTGGGTTACCGAATTCTCCAGACACAAAAGACAGACATGGGAATCAGGCCAGGGATTGATTAATTTTAATGAATTGGCACATACAATTGTGGAGGCTGGGAAGTCCAAAATCTGCTAGCAGAATTTCCTCTTCCTCAAGAGAGATCGGTCTTTTTCTCTTAAGACCTTCAATTGATTGGGTGAGATCCACCCACATTATGGAGGATAATCTGCTGGAAGACAGCCTACTGATTTAAATGTTAGTCTCATTTTAAAAGTACCTTCTCAGCAATATCCAGACTAGCTTTTGACCAAATAATGTGGTACCATGGCCTAACCAAGTCGACACATAAAATGAACCATCACACACTCCACATACAGCTGGAGTGATTAAAAGCACAGGCTCAGGAGCCAGGTTTCTTGGGTTCTTTGTTCTGGGTCCATTCAGACAAAGTCACACAGCCATTTTTGACTTTGAGCAAATATTTAACCTCTCTGTATCTCAATATACTCATCTGTAAAATGGAGATAAGTAAGTGTACCTAACTTTTGCTCATAAAATGTTTCTAAGGATTATATGAATTAATGTATAAAAATATATTGAATAGTACTTAATGCTCTCTTAAACATGCAAGAACTGTTAGCTATAATTACTTTTTCATAGTACTTTATCAGATACCTCTCATCTAAAATGTTTTATTGTTCATACTACTAACAGCATAATAAATCACTTATTACCTATCCCATGTTGAAACCCACTTCTTACAATCTAGCTTGCTCCTCATTCCCCTTCTCCATCTGAGGATGTCCTTAACTCTGAACAAAATTTATAATCACAGTGTTAGTCAAATGTTGTTCCTGAATCATCTGCATCAGAATGATCTGGATGCTTATTTAAAATGTGAATCCCTGCATGTCCCTTTTATTAAATCAAAGTGTGCATATGGTGCGGGAATCTCCTCTCTTAACAAGTACTCCCAAGAAAACTTCATTCCAAATAAGATCAGAATAACCCTATTCTAGGTGCCTGAGTAAAACCACTCCAGCTCCATTCAGACATATAAACCCAGAATATCAGAATCTCTTAACAAGATTTAGACCTTCTCATGCTTATAAAGCACTCCAGGTCATACTCATGTCCCAAGATTGAGATTTACTGATTCATTGACAAATTGTTGATTTAGGTCTACCTTTATAGATCTCAAACCTTCCAAAGCATATAAATCATCTATTCTTTTAGCAGCCAAAGGATGGACAAGATTCATTTTCATTAAATAGAAGTTGAACTTTAAATAACATTTCCCCTCACTCTTACCTGTTTTTTCTTCCACATGTAGATTGCTTTAAGACCTTCTGAGGATTTGCTTTCCTAGAGAGTCAGTCTTATAGCACTTCTCCCACCATTTTACCAATTTGCTGCTCCTTTGACTAATAAGTGGCAGAAGTTGCATCTCTAGTGATTCATGGGCTTTGCCTGGGAGCAAGTGAGGTCTGCTTTGGGCCCATCCGATCTCCTCAGCAGCCGAGAGTGAAGAGTAGAGGCATCAATCATACACTTCACCCGCACCAACCAACTGCACAAGTTTGTTTCCAGTGGAAAATAAAGCTCTCATTGAGGAACTGGAGATTGACAGGCCAGGTGTTGAAAAAGGAATACAGTTTTGTATTGCTTTTGTTTTTTGTAACTCCTCTAGGTCAAAGAATTGAGCAACACACAATCTTCCTACTTATATTGAACCAAACTGTCACTATTTTTTTTACTATGAGCTACTGCTTTTGAAGTACATTGTTTTGTGGATGATGTTGTTTTTTATTTGTAGTACAATTACTTTATTTCCTTCTTTTCTTGAAATTTATGAGCGTTTTTAGAACTTAAAATTGTAATTTTCCAGTGTGATAAACAGTTTTCTGAAAAGGAAGATCTAACAGAGCTGTCGCAAAGAAATCAACCTACAAACTTCATTCTGGGTTCCCCAGTCTCTGTCCTCCTTCAGCCCATCACACAAATCATGAGGCAGGATGCACAGCCAGGAGAGGATTTCACCTGACAGCACTGCTTTGCACTGTTCAACAGTTTGCAGAAGGGAACTCAGAGACTTTAGAAAAAGGAACTGAAGTATAGAAAGGTCAATTGTCAGCCTATCTAATTTCACCCAGATAGCTACCTACAGACTCAGGGCTTGACTCAATAACTCTAATTCCCTATGTATTATTATCTATTTTATTATCTGTATACTAACTGCTCCAAAATCTTTCTCTTTCCATGACTAGCCTCTCTTCTGAGTGCAAGCTATAAATTTCCATTTGTCTGCTAAACATCTTTGTAGAGCTACACCCCAGGTCTTCCATTCCCAATATGCCTCAAATCAGATGGAGTCTTCTCTTTCAACTATTGAGTTCTTCACCCTCTTGAGTTCTCTAGCCTATTTAATAACAGTGTTGACTTATGCTCAAAATCTACAACCCTCTGAATCTTCTCTGAATCTTCTTTCTTCATCCTCAACTTTCAAAGAATACCTAGTTTATCAATTTGAATCCATAAAAAAGTTTTTGAAATGCCTCTATTACTCCTTTTACACCCTTCAACCAACACACAGCCCCTACATCTTACTAGGCTTCCTACCATTGGCCAGCTCCTCTTCTAAACTTCCCTCAAATTCAATGGCCAAGAATAGTTCTGTCAATCTTCCCCAATCTGAAAAGGTGCTTTTTGGACTAAACCCAAATTGTGATTCTTTTTATTATAATGAAATGGTAATGCCAGAACATCAAGGAGTAGTAATCAGTCAACGGGTTTACACAAACTTTTAAAATTAAATGCAATGTCTAGTGTATAATGACATATTCCTTAAATTGCTTTCAACCTTTTGCTGGAGGGCGAAAAAAATCCAAGTTCCACATTCCCCCTGAACACTTGCAGGCTAGCATAGATTGGGTATTGAATAACGTAGAGTTTATGACCAGAACTAGTCCCTGGGGCTAAGCCTCATTGGTCTTTAGCAAAGATCAAAATCTCCTAAATGAGGATTTGCATATGTTCTTATTCTCCCTGGGACAAAAAAAAATGCAGATATCCTGCATGAATAAACACAAAACAGTTTGACAAATCTCACTTAGAAATAATAGTCCAAATATAATACTAGTCCCCATTATTATAAGGAGGGAAACAGTTATATAACAGGGGGTGATAAATGATTCAAACCTCTCTGTAAGGATTTTACCAGAATTGTCCTACAATGTATTGCTTATAACAAAGTCTAAATTTGATCACCTGGAACCTTCACAATCATTACAGCAAAATATCTTATCTTCTGTCAGCACTTACCCTTTTCACAATGGTCTACTAATTAATGGCAGAAATACACTATATATTTTATGATTTTGTTCCTTTGTATAGGGTGTTCCCTCTGCATACGTGCCCTTTCCTCCACAACATTTAGAAATCTGTTTATTGTTTAAAACCCCTCATCTTCCATAACATTCATTCCCCATACAAAAGAAAGAAAGAAAAAAGAAAGAAATATTCCCTTATGTTTCAGTAGCACTTTGTTTATACCAGTGGTTTAGCACTTAGTTCTTTGCATTGAACTTGTCTGCAATAGACTTGGAGCTCCTAAGAGGCAAAGCCTGCTGCTTCTTCATCTTTGGGTATAGGGTACTTGGCACACAGGAACCAGTCAGTTTATGGAACTGAACTGTATTATCAATTATCCAGTTTCTCAGGTATCATGGCCTTAACAACAATAATCTGGAAGACTGCTACAATCTACATACACTGAATATAATCTCTGGTAGTCCCATGATATATAAAAATTAAACAAAAGAGATAGGTTTTATGGATAAGAAGCAAAATGAACAAAAAAGCAAGATGTAATTATTATCAAAATCACCCTAAAACTATGACCTCTATTCTTAAACAATAGCAGAAAGAACCAACATTCTCTGATACTGGACTGATATAGCCTGGAAAATGATGGCTATCTTGTTTAATCTTTAAAGAATAAATCTCCTCCCTAAATGAATTCCTACAAGTGAGGTAAGAGAGAAAGAAAAAGGTAGAGAAGAAAAAAAGTGGTTAAATACAGTCAGAGAAGAATAAAACTAGTTGAGAAGAAAAGGATGTAAGAAAAGAGCTAGAAAAGAAAAAAGGCATTGAGAAAGACAAGAAGCAACAGAGGGATGGGTGAAGAAAGACAAGAATGAGAAAAAAGAAGGAAGAAAATTAATTTATTCATGAGATATTTACTCTGTATTAATTAGGCAATGTGTTTCTTTTAACTGGGTAAATAAATAAAAACCGCTGAGGAAGACAGAAAAGCCACGGCAGAGCACATTGAGTTGATAATCCTCTGAGTTCATTTAGGCTACATTTCTCCCCAGACATGGAGATGCTTAGGCACATCTCCTAGACGGGCTTGGTCAGTGATGCCATACCTACACTCTCCTAATACAATCTCATAATGCCTACCTAAAGAAAGTGAACTTAAAACGCAGTAGGAAAGATTTATTAGTAATGTTGTAAATAAAATGCTTCATTTTGTTTGAACGATCTCAGTAGATTTGTGTCTTTTTCTGTCATCAGGCAAGAGTTTCCAAAGAGAGTCTCTGGAGGCACTTTCAAAATCGGAGCAGTCATACGTCTTTCCCTGGGCTCCATTAACTTAGACACAACCTCAATTTGGATAGAGAAGAAGTTAACCCTTTTTAAAAAATATGGTCTTGATAAGACCCAAGAGGGAGAAATATATTCATATGTACATACATATTTCAACCCAAATAGCATGTTTTCTCTGTCCAAGACGTCAGCATTTTTCATGTGTCTTCCATGAGAAAGGGGCTCGCACTTTACAAGTGGTGAATCTTTGCCCTGCCGCATCATTCACACAACGGGGCTGCTTTGTCAGCCCCCACCTGCATGAGCCTGCATGAGAACGGCTCAGCTAAGCCCTCCGCCTGGCACACTTGCTCTGGACAGACTTGATATTCACAAATGGGCTTTTCTTTTTTCCCCTTTCTGGAATATGTTCCCTCCCCCTTCAGAGTCTTGGTACTTAAAAACTTAACATATTTTTAGCAGAAATGAAGGGTTTTGGAATTAGAGAAAACTAGAGAGAAAAGGGAAGGAAAACAGCCAAAGATCTACTGATGAAAATAAGCACAGTAAATTCATATGATTTCATACTCTTGACTGCATTGGCCTCATGAAATGCCTGGTTTCTGAAAGAGAAATAAAAATAGTTGCCATTTACTGAGCATTTATTACGTGCTAGGCACAGCTAAGTGCTTTGCCTACACATTCTCATTTAATCCTCACAACAAACTGTGGATATTATAATAATCTTAGTTTTACAGATGAAGAAACTAGAACTTGCTCAAGGTTATAAGGCTAATAAATGGCAACTCTAGTAATTAAACCCAGATCTTCCTAATCAGTATAGTAAACTACCTTAGGAGCAACTACTAGAAACACAAGGGATTTTAAAAGTATTAGATTCCCCTTTCCTATACTAGGGAGGCAACACTTCAATAAAACTCTACAACACCCTGAGATATGCTATGGTAAGCCCTTGCCTGTGCACATCCATGTTTTCAGAACATTCTCACAGGTACCTCACTTTATTCTCCCAACAAATCTAGGATTCTGAAAGTATTTATAGATAGCTTCATTTGAGCTTTATTTAGTGAACATCTCAGCCAGATGCCACAACCATTACTAGCACTATAGAGAACTTTGGAACATAGTAGGTGCTCAATAAACATTGCTGTGATTAATAAAAGAGAACCTAGGAAATGATCCCAGCCAAAGTTTCCTTGGACATCTTCCTGAAGTCAATGAAGAAGCACTGGAGGATTACATACAGAGAAAGATGCGGCAGGCAATATGAGGCAGGAAGCGATGTAAGGAGCCGACTGCAGATATGCAGGTGGGAGCTGGGGGCTTCCTAAAATTAGATACTGTTGTGGGAATGGGATGAATTAAATGAGTTTGTGACACAGTGAAAAGTCAGGAATGACAAGATTTGGTAACTATAAATGGGGAGGGAGAGGAAATACTCATGGAAATGTATGTCAAAGATTTTGGCAAAGAAGACACATGGATGGCTTCTTCCTGTATGTCTTACACACTTTTGCCAATTCCCACATACAGTGCTCATCTTAGGCAAGCCCATCTCCCCTGTTAAACTGCAGTGCCTTGAAGTCTAGAAGATAGAGAGCATGTCTAACTTATTGCTATATTCTCTAAAGGTAAATAGTTGTTATAAAGTTAGTAACAATGAAAACATAAATTAGGCATAACTCACCCTTGCATCACATAGACATCCATCCCTTCCTTTGCCATTCATTCCCTGGGCCACCTTCCCTGTACTAACTTAAACTTTCGCAAGAGTGTGATCCCTTCAGGCCAAATTCTGCTTGAAGGGAATTGTTGTCATTTGCCACACAAATGAGTACAGGCCTAAATAAAGTGGGCCATTGCACAAATACTTGCCTTACCTTGAAAATAGGAGGCCTGCGCTGCTGCTGTGCTTTCCCAACCCTCGGAGGCTTGGCACTTCCAGTGCGTCATTGCTGTACCACACCATGAAAGAATAAAGCAAGGTCTGGGAGAGAGCTGCAGACGGGTAAGAATGACGGGAGTCTAAAGAGGTTTTTCTAGCCTTTCTGTAAAGTGAGCGGAGCCAGCCACCTTTCATTGTTTTGAGATGAACAAAAGCTGTGACTGTGTGTGTGTGTGTGTGTGTGTGTGTGTGTGTGTGTGTGACTGTGTGTGTGTGTGTGACACTGTGTGTGTGTGTGTGTGACTGTGTGTGTGTGTGCCCCCAGGCAAAATAAATAAATTAGAAAATTAGATTTCATTAATTTTCCATGTCCTTAATTCCCTAATTTCTTTTAATTCCATCATATATGCATATATACATGTAGTATTATAAATATATATGTATATATATTCATATCTCCTTAAATAGAAAAAACTGTGAATTTTTCCTTGAAGGCTTAAAGCTTGAAATTGTCATACTCAGGGTTTATATTTTGCACAGCCTTTATTTTTCACAAGGTAGCAAACTGCAGCTCAACAGAACCGAAAAATTGCTTCTGTTATATGGAGACTTCAATTTCTAATAACATTGCAATGGAAAATAATCATTTTCCCCTGCCCATTGAACATATTTACTGAGCAAGGCAAGATACCAACCAGTGCTTGAAGCTACTTATTCAGGACCAGGTCCAGCCAGACAGCAAAAGAAAGGCCACAGAAAAGATATAAATAACGAAATAACCATTATTTTCTCCTACTACTATTTACTCCTCTTTACTGGCACCTCTTCTATTTGCTCCGTTTTACTGCAAACTACATTTATTCAGTTAATTCTTCTGTATCAATGCTTTTGACACAAACAGCTAAAGTTGCTTTTTAGGAATTGCCTACTTGTTTTTGGCAAAAGCCCCTCACCCAGAAAGGAGAGCACTCACGACTCTAGACAGCTCTGCAGATTTACATTGACTGCCCACTACTCAGCACACTGATTTGAGTGCACCAGAAGATACTTTCAATTTTTAAAAAAAGGGGAAATTTCTATAATATACTCATATAGTCAGTGTAAGCTAAAATATCACTGAGCAGGCACACAATCACTCAGTATTACTTAATATTACTGGCCGAGGGTCAATGTAGAAACTTTGAGTCAGACAGACATGGGCTCAAAATCACTAGGTCTGTGACCCAGAGAAAATAATTTAACCTCCAAAAACCTCAATTTACTATTTGTAAACTGCCTTTTAATGGTTACTGGTGTGTATATGATTATAAATGACATAATATTTGGCTCATTTTAGATATACCATCACTGGTAGTTAATATTAATGTTATTATTATCATTATTATTGTTAAACCAGAATCTTCCACCATCAGATCTATTATCCCCTGCTATTGGTGGATTTCTCTCCCATGAACCCTGATAAATTGTTCATCTTTTAGCCAGCACTATCTCCCAGCCAGCAAGAGCAAAGTTCTCCTTTTGTAAGCATGGAATTGACAAAAAGACTCAGTGTCCCTGTCCCGGGACACCAGGGATTATATCCTTCTTAAAACATTCCCCTTTGCACACAATTCCAGCACCTTTAAGTGGATAAGAGTTTTCCTCTCTTCACTGCTGGCTGTCTCTTCAGGGTCTGCTTTTTCAGTTTGTACATCCATGGTATAGCATGGAGGGTGGTATGTGGTGAGTACTCCGTAAATTTTTTTGAAATAATTGATTGATTTATTGTCTTTCTTAAAGAGTCACTGTCCTAAATTTAAAAAGTATGAAATCTGGGTAGGGAGTACTGTGATATCTCCTACATCACTTTACCCATAGTTTCCTAAAAAATACCCACCCCATTCCTGATTCTTTTACATCTACAGCAATGTTGGCCATTTTGATCATGTGCTATAGCTAACAAGGCTTTTAAGATTGGCACATTGGAGTTATTTATTTCCATCCAGAGGCTATACTGGCAATTTGTTGAAGCTGCCACCAGGCGGCGCTTGATTTATGGCCTTATAACAAGAAAAGCCTAGCTTCCCACAGGCATGGTTAACTGAATCAAAAAGAATAAAATGCATTTGCAACATACTTTTGAATTAACCTCGGCTACTTTTTTAGAAATTAAGACACTTAAAAAACAGAAAAATTTTGATTTCTATCGTTTTATATTAATTTACAATCATATTAAGCACTTATTTAAGCTGTACTCATGTCTCATGTTCAATGACCCCAAAGAGACTCAGAATAAAGTTCTGAAACCACTTGAATCAGAATTTTGGAGCCCTTCACTGTTAGTTCCTCTTTGGTAAATCTGGGAAATGTTGCTTGTCTTGCCTACCTCAGAGACCAATTATGAAGATGCAGTGAAATAATGATATGAAAGTCTTTAGAACCTGTGAAGTGGCATACAAATGTGAATTATTAATATTATTCCAACGGTCTTCCCTAGGGCAAGGAAAGAAGCCTCCAGAGACCAGTCTCTTCAGATAGAAGGTTTTCCATGCTGAACCCTATGCATTAAAAGAGCACACATGAAAAGACATGCAGTTACATGACACAGGGCATGGAAATATTAAATAATGAGCACCCACACACTCTGGGGTATAGCACCCAGCAAAGAGAAGACTGTCTGATGATATTTACCCACAGGTAGTCATCGTATTGCAGCACTCATATTTCTTTCCAAAGTAGGGAAGCAGTTTTCAATTTGTACTTTAATTATTAAGTGAGTCTTTCCCCTAAAGGGAGTTTAAATTACACCATCCTTTGCCACAGCATGTTGAGAGGATGTGTGCACACCCATGGGAAGCACCCAGATTAAGAAGGCAGCAATATGGGGTAGTACCATATAGTAACGCCTGGTTCAAAAAAGAAGGCAGAGTATAACCATCTCACCAAATTGAGAAGAAATCAGAGGTAGTAAAGGCCAGGGGTTGGAATTTGAGGGGCAGAGTCCTGAAGAGGGAGAAGAGCTCCAGAGACCTGCATATGGGTCCTTGGTAATCTCTGCTCAATACCAAATTGTGCTTATACAGGGTGACACTTCACAAATTAGTCAAATAACTTTTTCTATCAGGAGGTGTAAGCTGATAAATTCCAAGAGCTTACATGAGGTAGAAAATGAGGAGAGAGAAACAGACAAAGAGACAGAAACAAACA
>NC_043712.1:59179347-59223476 GCF_006229205.1 Suricata suricatta
TCACGATGGAGTACTACATGGCAATGAGAGGGAATGACATATGGCCCTTCATAGGAAAGTGGATGGACCTTGAGGGTGTCATGCTGAGTGAAGTAAGCCAGGCAGAGAAGGACAGAAACCATATGTTTGCACTCATAGGTCTAGCAGGAAAACAAGAGAGACCTAATGGAGAACCAGGGGGAACAGAGGAGGGAGAGAGAGTTGGGGAGAGAGAGGGATGCAAAACTTGAGAGACTATTGAATGCTGAAAATGAACTGAGAGTTGAAGGGGAAGGGGGAAGGGGGAAAACAGGTGGTGGTGATGGTGGAGGGCACTTAAGGGGAAGAGCACTGGGTGTTATATGGAAAACAATTTGACAATAAAAATATTGTGGAAAAAAAACCAAATTCTGTTAATGTGACCAATCTTGTAGCATTATACAATGAAAACAGATTAGGAAATCTGTTCTTCTTCTTCTTTTTCTTCTTTTTTTTTTTTTGGTCTCTGTTTAAGTTATAATTTGTAGTGTGAATTTAGCAATCTTTATAGTAGGTATGTAAAATGTATTAGTTAGGTAATATTCAAAATTAAATGCTTTAGAATTTTAGAATAAAATGTTTAATTATGGCTATTAAAAAAAGACAAAAAATAGTTAGACAAATATGGATCAATGAAAGGAGACATAATAGAATAGAGAAATACAGACAGACATTTTAATAAGTGGCTCATATATTGCTGTAAAATAGCTCAGACTCAGATCAATTAATAATTACACTTTCCAAAATACAATAAAGGACAAAATCACCATTGGTCATCTGAATTAAATTTTCCACAAGTAAAACAAAAAAATACTATTAAAAAACATTAAAAAATTTAAAAAAAAGAAAGTTAAGAATTGAAATCTCACTTGAATTTGTTGATATTCTGACTACTATTGCTATTAGTGCTATCACACCTGTGTTTGGCAGGCTGTTTAGAAGTGAATTTTCTGATGGCAGTTGATCTTTCAATGTCTTCTCTCACCCAATTTGAAAGCTGAGTCTCTTAATGACATATGACCATACCACATAGCTGCATTTATTAGAAGCTGTCCATCTCCCATTCGAAGTAATAACAGGAAGGAAATATCTGCCATAAGAGGAAGAGGTGTTCCATTTATGAAAATGATGAATAGCTTCAAAACTGCAGGTCATTTATAACAATAAGTGTCAAAAGGTTTGGTACATAAACAATAGACTGAGCCTGAAAATATCCAGAAGAAAAGGCCAGCATTGTGATAGGGGTACAGTCAGTCCCAGCAATGCTGCATTATCAAACAAGTCTTGCATCAGGCACCAGCCTGTTTACAGTTGTGAGCTCTGGAAAGAGGCCTCCTCCACTTCACTGTTGCCAGAGCAAAGTGGGAGTGGCAAGGACTGACTCCTCCTTTCCCTCTATACCCACCTGCTATGCATGGAATGGATATCCTATCCCACTCAAAAAATGGATAAGGGTCCCTGGGTGGCTCAGTCGGTTGAGTTTTGGACTCTTGATTTCAGCTCAGGTCATGATCTCACAGTTTGTGAGTTCACGTTTTGAGTAGGGCTCTGCACTGACAATGTGGAGCCTGCTTAGGATCCTCTCTCTTCCTCTCTTTCTACCCCTCCTTAACTTGTGCATTTTCTCTCTCTCTCTCTCTTGCTCACTCTCTCTGTCTCTCTCTTAAATAAATAAATAAACTTTAAAAATAGATAATGCGATCTACTCATCTCTCATGCACTCCTATTTGGCATAACTAATTCAACCTTTTTTTAAAGTGCTTTTCAAGAATTTGACCCAACATCCTTACTTGGAATCTTCCTGCGCTTCATCAGTTTCGTTCGAACTATTGGGTACGAAATGCTGGGAAATTGGTTTGAAATCTCAGAGTGAAGCATTCTTATGGTGGGGTCAGGAAAGGAAACCAAGATTCTCCCACTGAAAACCAGTCTTCAGATTGATCTCCTCAGCTTTGCAACTAGTGTATCTTGAAACCAGCACTGTTAATGTTCTGGGAATGTCCTTTATTATACCTTAAAAAAAATCCCAGATATTCAAAGAAGACTGGAATAATCATTTTGATGATGAACAACTCCTCCAATATGAGAATCATTTAAATTTTGTTGTAACTTACAATGATTAAAAGGGAGGAGTCTCATTAAGTACATAGACATAAAACTAATCCAGTTTTAATTTTGCTTTCCACAATTGGCTTGCATATGAAAATGTAGGTAACATGAGGATTGCACAGCATACGCTGTCTTGGTAAACTAGAGCAAACCATGAAGAAGGAAGGCAGAGCTCTGCTGAGCACTTATTAATGAAGCTTTCAAGCACCAAGTATGGGTTTGCTATAGCACCTCCAAGTTTTTACTTCATTCCACCATTGGATTATTGATAATTAAATCAGATAATTACAGGGGAAATCATCTAGTGCAGTCTCCTCTTTTCATGTATGCAATAATTAATAACTGAAGCTGAGTAACTTAGTCAAGGACACTTAAGTGGGAATGCCAAGTCAGGGCCCTTTATATTCCCTTTGTTGTGTCCCTCTACATCAGGAACTATAAAAATCTGAGGGGCTTTAAGATAAGGATTATCTACCTTTTTCCTCAGAAGGCTCACTGAGAAATGGCCTTGACGTATGACATTAAATCCACTTCTCCACTCTGAAGTGACTCTAAAGTCACTTTCTCCATTTCAATAATGTAATTTTTCAGATATTTATTATTCTTTTCCATTGGGTTCTGCTTTAAGGGGCTGAAAAGTACACCAACGTACAAAGCTACATTCTTTTCATCATTAAGAGAAATGTCTTAAAAACCACTGGCTTTTATTGCCCAAGAGACAACAGCTCAGGCTGTTTAGTCAGATCACAATACAGATTGGTAAATCTGGTTTTGTAACAACTCCATTTCACAGCAGACAACATGCTTCTGATCTGTTTCCTGTGCCTATTCTACATTCTTCTCTTGACATCTAACCTGCAGTTGCTAAATCTCTCTGGTAATAGTTTATTCTCACAGAAGGGTTTTTAGAAAATCCAAATGCCCATGCAACAAAAATATGGAAAGTTATATTTTTTAACATCTTCATTAAAGTTTGATTTATATAGGAGAAACTGAATGTATGTAAACTATACAACTTGACAAGTTTTCACACATTTTTGAGTCTGTGGAAGCATCAGCACAACCAAAATAGTTATTTTAGTCTGCTTGTGCTAAATGACAGTGATTTCATTTCTTTCAAATACATACCCAGAGGTGAGATTGCTGGATCATTTAGTAGTTCTGTTCTCATTTTTGAGGAATTTCCATAGTGTTTTCCAGAGTGAATGTCCCAATTTACACTCCCAGCTACAGGGCACAAGAATCTCTTTTCTTCACAACCTCACTAACACTTGTTATCTCTTACCTTTTTGATGATAGCCATTCCAACAGATGTGAGGTGATAACTCCTTGTGATTTTGATTTGCATTTACCTGATAATTAGTGATGTGAAACATCTTTTCATGTGCCTTTGGCCATTTGGATGTTCTCTTTGAAAAAAAAATGTATATTCAAGTCCTGTGCCCACTTTTTAATCAGATTCGGTTTTGTTTTGCTATTAGGTGGTATGAGTTTCTTATGTATTTTGGATATTAACACCTTACCAGATAGATGAATTTTAGGTATTTTCTCCCATGACATAGATTTCCTTTTCATTTTGTTGATTGTTTCTTTTACTGTGCAGAAACTTGTTAGTTTGATATAGTCTGACTTGCTTATTTTTGCTTTTGTTGCTTGCATTTTGGAGTCATATCTACAAAACCATTGCTAAGATCGATGTCAAGAAGTTCTTCCCCTATGCTTTCTTCCAGGAATTTTGTTTCAGGTCTTAATTCAAATCTTTAATCCATCCTGAGTTATTTTTTGTGAGTAATGTAAGATAGGAGTCTTTGATTTTTTTCATGTTAATTATCTAGTTTCCCCAACGTGACTGATGAAAGAGATATCCTTTCCTACTTGAATTTTCTTGGCTTTCCTTGTTAAATGTTAGTTAACAATTAACGTGTGACTTAATTTATGGGTTTTTTATTCTGTTCTGTCTGTAAGTCAGTATAATAGTGTTTTGATCACTATAGCTTTGTGATAAGGTTTGAAACCAGGAAGTCTGATGCCTTGTTCTTTCTCAGGATTGCTTTGGTTATTTTCAGGGTCTTTTGTGGTTTCATATAAATTTTAGGATTATTTTTCCTATTTCTGTGAAAAATGCCATTGGAATTTTTATGAGTTGCAAAGAATCTATAGAGAGCTTGGGTACTATGGACATTTTTACAGTTTAATTATTTCTATCCATGAATGCTGGATATATTTCCATTTATTTGTGTGTTATTCAATTAGTTTTATTTCAGGGACAAACTCCTCTTGATTACAGTATATGATCTTTCTAATACGCTGTTGGATATAGTATGCTAGTATTTTGTTGAGAATCTTTGTCTATATTGATCAAAGATACTGGCCTGTAGTCTTCTTTTCTTGTAGTGTCCCTGTCTGGCTTTAATATTAGGATGATGCTGGTCTCATAAAATTTGGAAGTGTTCTCTCTGCTTCAGCTATTGGGAAGAATCTGAGAAAGATTGAATTAATTTTTCTTTAAAAGTTGGACAGAATTTACCAATGAAGCCATCCATTTGATCTTGAACTTTTCTTTCTTGGGAAATTTTTGATTACTGGCCCAATCTTCTTACTAGTAACTGATCTGTTCATATTTAATATTTCTTCATTATTTAAAATTGGTAGATAATGTGGTTCTTGAAATTTATCTATTTATTCTAGATTATTCAATTTTTTAGCATATAATTCTTCATAACAAGATCTTATAATCTTTTGTACAAAAGTACTTTTGTGGTGTCAGATGTAACATCTCCTTATACATTTCTGATTTTATTTATTCAAGTCTTCTCCCACTTTTTCATAGCTAATTCTAGCAGAAGGTTAATCAATTTTGTTTACCTTTACAAAAAGGAACCCTTACTTACACTGATCTTCTGTATCATTTTTCTTGTATCTATTTCTATTATTTCTGTTCTTTGGTTTGTTTTGTTTCCATTTTCAGTTGTTTCAAAAATATGTCTTGATCTCCCTTTTTATTTCTTCTTTGAACCATTGATTGTTCAGGAGTGTGTTTAATTTCTAAGTATTTGTGAATTCCCAGTTTTTCTCACTTTATTGATTTCTGCTTTCCTGCCTTTGTGGCTGTAAAAGATATGTGGCATGATTTCAGTCTTCTTACATTTGCTTATGTTTGTTTTTTGACTTAACATATAATTTATCCTGGAGAATATTTCATGAGCATTTGAAAAAAATGTGTATTCTTCTGCTGTTGCATAAAATGTTTGGCACCTTTACATTGTGTCCATTCAGTCTAAGGTATAGATCAAGTCTCTCATTTCCTTATAGATTTTTTCCCTTGATGATCTATGTATTGTTGAAAGTTTGGTATTGAAGTCCTCTACTATTATTGTATTATTGTCTATTTCTCCCTTCAGATTTGTATTTGTTTAACTTAACTTAATTTCCTCTTTAAAGACTGAATCTCTAAATACAATTACACTTTGGGGTACTAGAGGTTAGAACTTCAATGTAACAATTTCGAGTTAAGGATTTTGAGATAAGGACATTATCCTGGATTATCTGAGTCATTCCAATATAATCACAAATTCCCTAATAAAAGGGATTCAGGAGACTTCAGAGTCAGGAAAAGGCCATTTAGTGATATCAAAGATTGGAGTGATGTAGCCATGAGCCATGGAATGCTGGACTCTAGGTACTGGAAGAGATAAAGAATGTATTCTTCCCTGTAGCATCCAGAAGAAATCAACCTTATTCACACCATGATTTTAAGACCTTAAGACTAATTTTGCTTAGCATGACACCCTCAAGGAGGACCATGCGGAGGGGAAGAGGGAAAGACAGTTGGGGAGAGAGAGTGCCACAAAACCTGAGAGACTATTGAATACTGAAAAGGAATGGAGGGTTGAAGGGGGAGGGGGAAGGGAGGTGGTGGTAAAGGAGGAGGGCACTTGTGGGGAAGAGCACTGGGTATTATATGGAAACCAATTTGACAATAAACTATTGGAAAAATAAAAAATAAAAAATAACTTAAAATTTTTAAATTAAAAATGACTAATTTTGGACTTTTGACCTTCATAAATGTAAAAGAATAAATTTGTGTTGTCCTAACCACTAGGTTTGTGGTAGTTTATTACAGCAGCAATGAGATTCTAAAATTATGTGAGTAGCTGTGGGTTATAGGAGCAAACAGCTTTTCCCATTTTGTTTGTCATCACTGTTTATTTAGCTGTTCTGTGCAGTTCAGAGGTGGCAACTGGGAGCCTCAAAAGACTCCTTTGATTGGCGATTCAATTCCTATCCAACAAACCTCCACATTAATAATCTCTTGAGATAGTTAGCCTTTTTCAGCTCACCTTCAGACAGCAGCAGCACCATGCTTTTCTCTCTGCCACATCCTGTAGTGATCCCCACCAAGCTGCAGAGTTTCTTCTCTTCTTCCCACTTTTGCACCAATCTGGAGACTTAAAATGTGGTGAGATCCATTTTTCACACCTCTCATAAACCCAACACGTACTGATTGCATTGATTAGTCAGAGAATGACATGTGTGAAGCCTGGTCCATGAATCTAACCCCTTCATTCCAATGCCCTTTCTGTCACCAAGATATCTCAAAAGTTGCTCTTCTTGACCATGAAGGGAACAGGTCAGCCAGCCTGAATAAACAAATGCAAACACATTGTCACTACTATAAAAAACAATTCAAACATAATGTAAGGTGTTAACTGATGACTGAGATGATTAAGTGGTTGAGTTGCCCCTATGATGAGCAAAGATATATATTTTTATATCTCTCTATTCATAGGTGATTCCAAAACAGGTGCTTTTATTTATCCTTTCTCTATGCCCTATGTCATGTCATCACATGCTTGCAAACATTTGATGGAATAAAAATGTCTTATGAGTATCTAAGAAGTTAGAAGAGACATTTGAAATGTATGCTTCACAACTGCAACAAGCCAGTTCCTATACCCCACAAATGCCTAGTAAATGTTGTTGATCATCTGACTAAGAGTTTAAAGTGTCTCCAGAGACTCCTTAGAAAAATAAAATCTGGCCCATGAATCTTCACTTTTATATTGAATAGAGTGCTTAGTACAAAGACTGGCACAAAATAGACACTTGGGAAATGTTGGTTGTGTTAAATAGAATTGTTTATACCTCTGACCCTATGCCAAAATCCTGGTAGGGTGAATTAATGGACAAAAAAATAATGGATGATGTATCTCTAAATAATGGCTGGAGGAAGAAACAGTGACATGTTAAATGAAGGGCAAAGTGATGAGTTAGGATAATTACTGATTTTGGAATCTTTTAATCCTTTAAATGTAATACTGGCTATTTCATTTTAGGTAAAAAATAATTTTCTGTTTGGAAATGAGTTAGGAAATCCCACTTTTCTGGGGAACCTTGGAACTTTCACAACCACCACTACAGTGTGTGTGTGTGTGTGTGTGTGTGTGTGTGTGTGTGTGTGTGTATGCATGCATGTCCAGCATTGGGATGATGATGAATGTCAGAATGACCATGGATTCTAATTTAACACATTCAGTCATTTAGACAGATAACACTGTTTTGACAAGACAAGTCTTTCTATCTGCACATCCAAGTGCAAATGCCTTGTTTAGAGCTAACAAGACATGATTTTCTAGATGATTGTTGGTATCAAGACATATGTCTGTGTAATATATACATATGCATTTATACATATATCTGAACATGCACTAAAAACAGCAGAGAAAAAAAAAGAAACAAGCCAAAAAGAACAATCTCATTGCTTATACTTATCTGAAGGAATGGATTCTATTCTATTGTAGATGAAATCATTTGGTTATGGTAGTGCAGAACTTCCCAGTGGTCCTTTACACTATACTTCACCCAGAGCTCCCTGTCAACACTCCTATGTGTTGGACTGAGTCAGGAAATATCCTTGGTGCAAACATGATATTCCAGTTTGAAGCCATGTACATCTGCACAATGCAAATCCATCCATGTTTATTCCCATGAAACCCACCAAAGGATGATAGCTTAATAGCACTTTGTATGAGCTAAGCATATTTTTATCTCTGGCCAAGATCTGACCCTGGGATGACTTTCTTTTTATTTATTTATTTATTTATTTATTTATTTTTGAGAGACAGAGAGAGACAGTTGGAGCAGGGGAGGGTCAGAGAGAGGGGGAGACACAGAATCTGAAACAGGCTCCAGGCTCTGAGCTAGCTGTCAGCACAGAGCCCGACGCGGGGCTCGAACCCACGAACTGTGAGATCTGACCTGAGCTGAAGCCGGATGCCTAACCGACTGAGCCACCCAGGCGCCCCTGGGATGACTTTCTTAATATTTTCTAGTCCCTTGGTGCTCTATGTGGCCACTGGATTCCACCTTATCATTCACTTCAGGTGCATTCTGGAAACTATTAAAATAGAATTCTTGGAATATTTACTAGTTAAAATTTTAAGAAATTTTGTTGTACTGAAGTAATTAAAAAAGGATCAGAAAGTAGGTCAAAGAATTGAGAAAATGGTTATAAAATAAAATAAGGAAGCCATTTCATAGGCATATTTTGACTACCCAATTATTTTAGGCAGATGAATTATTGTAAACCAGTAGTAAAAATCATAATATAGAGAAAGCTTTTCAGCTTAATGAAATTCACTTCCATGCCTCTGCAAGTTGTCTTTCTTACATGATAAATATACTCTGTAGTGCACCATTTTGTTTATAAAATGACACACAAAAGCAACAACACTATAGAACAAAAGCAAGGAGAGCCACAACCTTGGACCTAAAACTGAGCTTTGAGCTTTGAATGAATGCTTCTTGGAGTCTGGCCAAGATCTGATGTGGCTCTCTTTCTTTTCTATTCAGTACATTTCCCTGAAAAGATGAAAGGAGGCTAGCTACACCTTGGACAAAAATGGAATGGTTCATTCCTGAAAGAGAGGACTTAAACCTTCATTACTTTTGGCTATTTTGACTTTTATCCCCAAGAAAAATCCCAGGTGCCACCGGTTCAAAAAGACAACACCAAAACCATGACCACCTCAAATAAGCCAAATGAAATTCTGTGTTCAAAATCTTTACTCATACAGATGTTCTGCATGTCAACCATCAGACAAGAATTTATTCAGGATGAAAATTAAAGCCCTGAAAATTAAAACTTCACCCCCTCAAAGCAACCTCAGTACATTTTTTATTATTGTCATATTTGGGGTCATATGTAATATATTAATCAGAGGAATGTACAAAACTAAATGTATATAATTAACTTCAAGTATTTAAAATATTTTACTTATAATTTTAGTTAAAATAAGCTGTTAATATCTCTAATCTATAGTGTATATATAATAATCCTACTTTTATAAAATTCAACACAAAAGGAAAGCCAACTAAGTGTGGGAAATAAAAAGCAAAAACTTTAGACATTATGCAGTGATATGAATTTGTCCTCCATTGAATGCCTCTATATCTGTACTCTGTTAAAGCAAAGGCAGCAAACTAGAGAGAAAACTTTATCTTCTTAACACTTTATCTTCTTAACACTTTTAAGTCCTTGCCTATATAAGGCAAGTTGCTTTGGAAGCTGTGATTTCTTCTCCAGCCAGCAGAATATTTTTTTTTCTTAGCGTTTGTAGAAACAGAGGCCTAACTAGCCTGGGATGTGGGGGTAGGGAGAGGTAGAATAATCTGTCAATGGTATCTATTATATAAAGCTAATCATTGAGGCTCATTCAACATATCTGGCAGTCTGAGTGAGTGCAATTCATATGACTACTATGATGCTTTGCCTCCACCAAATGTTCTTTTCCACCAATTTTCTACCTGTCCTAACATGCCCTTCCATGTAAAGTTGTTCCACTGCCTGTAATTACTCAACATGGCTGCCCATCAGTTTCCCCTGGGGAGCTTGTTAAGAAACAGATTTCCAGACCCTATCTTAGATTTACTGAATCTGCAAGTTTAAAGACAGAGGATGGGAAATATATATTTTTAACCAGTTTCCCATATGTCTGTGATAAAGTCAGTCCAGCTGATTCAGTGTTTGGACACTTTTGGTTTAGAAAACAAACAAGAAATATGGAGGGGGGAAAAAAAGAAACTATACTAAAACACATAGGGCAGAAAGGTTTCCAAACCTCATCATAGTAACAAAGATGAGTTCATGAGAGAAGATGGTTGTCACCTTGAAAGGCTCACAGAATATTTCTCTCCCAGGAATCACAAGCTCAAAAACAAGGCAGGCAGATATTATAAATGAGTCAGGCCAGTTGAGGGGAACATGTATGACTTCTTCAGTCTGTATTTAATTTCTCAGCTTTGATAGAAACATGGGAATAATAAATATCTCAAATTCCTCTTAACTCTTTTATAAGAAGAGCAATGGTGCAAGCATGATAATAAAGGGCCACAGGCACTCTGCTACAGTGCCCACAGTAATGGGGAGGAGTGGGAACTTTGACATCTGAAGAGCTCCTAACATTCTAAAGTGGACAGCTTATACCAACTCCTGTCAATTTTTGTAAAGACAAAGCCAGTGTAAAAGGAGCCAGGAAAAGCAGAGAAAGAATTAAAGAAAGGTTAAGCAGGAACAGGGAAGCATTCAGTTAAAGTTGGATCTAGCCTGGTAAGAAAGGAAGGCTTGTCCTAGTATTCTTTATACTATAAGAATAGGAATAGGAACAAATAACCTATTGTTTTATTACGTTGAGATTTTAATGAAGGAAACTGGGATTTGGAACTAGGAAAATAAGAGATTAAATCCCAGATTATTGAACGCTAAGACTTAATGTTTTCACTTTCTTGCATAAGAATGCAGGAAGCACATGTCCTGACACACAGCAGATGCTTGATGAATAACAGTTTTCCTTTGTTTCTTCTCTTTATTTTCTTATAGTTGGATCATAGCACACTCCTATTTCACTTTTTTGCATCTATGGTTCTACAAAGATTTTAAGAAACTGGCTGCTTTAGCTCAACATTGATGCCATTTATAATACTGAGCTAGCTCAGGCAGTGCTTCCTCAGATTCTGTAGTCTCAGATTTCTCGCAAGTGTTACACCTGAGATTTGAATAGAGCCAGTCTTTAAAAAATGGTGATTGTTTCTTTTTAATTTTTTCATTTAAAAATTGGTAACATACTTTTACAGCAATATGAATTTATGACCTCATGTTCCCCTTGATGTAACCTAGAATTTATCTGGCCTTCCTCACTTCGCTTGGCCATCTCTCTCTCTCTCTCTCTCTCTCTCTCTCTCTCTCTCTTACACACACACACACACACACACACACACACACACACACACTCTCAGAAGACACATGACATTATCAGTTATTACCAGGTCTCTAGAATTTATTTTGCCTTTGTATTTCTTTTCATAGTATTTTAGAGGTTTTGTTCTTTATTTTATAACAAGTGGAAGTGGTAAAACAGAAACTATATTCTCCTAGTGAGGAAGTAATTTCCCAGTTTGCTAATCTGGGAAAAGCCAATAATACTAATAGCAATGCCTTTTTGATCTATTCAGTCACAAGTGCTAACTGAGAGGTTACTATGGGTCAGAAACAGTGCTGCATGCATTCATATACATAGAGAATGGATGTATAAGGCTCTATACAGACAGCTTTTTCAGGAATCAATACATATCTGATGACTGATAACACCCTGCCTGATAATTTTCATGAAGGCCCCATGATCACACTCTGATAATCAGTTATGCTCTTCATTACTGCTCTATATGATGTACACTCCTTAGAATTAGAAACTAAAAAGAAAATAAATAAATATGGCCTTAAAATACAGATTCATTGTGTAACATACAGATTCATTGTGTAACATTCCTTTCCATCTTTCTCATCTTCACTAGGCTAATCTTCTTCCTTCTAGAATTATATTGGCACATGTCCAATGAAGTTGTTATTTATTTATCATTTACCTATTTCATCTATTTGTATCTGTCCACTTAAATTATATACCCTTTCATACAATGACTGAGATTCCTAGCTCTTCACCAAATATCTTCATATTCCTCTTGGGAAAACAGATAAATTACATACTCCAGCCTCCAATGAGGCCGAGTATAACCATGAAACTGAAGTCTAGGTCTGACCTGTAAAAAAATCTACTTTTGGCCCCTTAAAACTTTTCACATACACCACCTTCTTATATGAACAGCCCTATGATACGGCATATGTTATCCTCAGTGATGTTCAGAATGGTCTTAGAAGACACATATTGAAAATTTCAGAGCTATCACATGCCTGTGTTACTGAATATCTTCATGCAGGAGAACTGCCTTACCAATATAAACATGTTTCCTGTACAAGAAATAGAATTCTTGTTGTTTAAGCCAGTAAAGTTGGCTATTCATTTAGTACAGCCTAACCTACCCAACTTAATATATATAATTACTCAAGTGTCTCCATTTGCTTAAAACCAGTTGGTCATCTAAGTGTGCATCTATTTTTAGACTCTACACTATTCCATTGGTCTATATGTCAATTCTTATTGTGGTACACAAAGTTTAGGGAGTTTAGAAATGCTTCATTATTGCCTTCCCTTATGTGGTTTCCCTATTCTCTTTAGCATTCAATTTTCCAGTTTTACTTTTCTTGTTCTTCAGGCCAGAATGATGGCACTCTTTCCCTCTTGTATGCCACTAACTCTCTGCACTGCAAGGGTTAGCCCTACTCTGAAAATGAACAAGATGGGAACTGACTTGTGTAGTTCTGAACTCCCTTTGTCTGGGAGTATACTTCCCAATAGAGTGACTGCTTCTGTTCATTCTCCAGTACCTTCAGGTATGTGCTTTTTGTGTTGTGAGCAAGTTGTATAGTTGTTTTCTGCATGAGACAGTTATCTCATAGAACTTTATTTTTATTATACCCAGGCAGGGAAAATAGACAAATGTCTGAAAGCAAAGAATTTTTGCAGTTTGGACTTTAGAGGTTATCTGAGTAAACTTAGGCCCAGAGAGATTAATTGATGTGTCTACAGTCACATAGCTACATAGTGATGAAAATGATTAAATAAACATATGGCCTGGTCTCATCTTAGTGCATAATGTGCCAAAAATAGGACTGTAACATGTTAGGCTAAATAGGGTGAAGCAGTAGAGAAGGCCACTGGAAAACCCTCCTCATGAGGAACTGGAGAACCTCCTTGAAAAGCACCTATCCTAAGAGAAAGGGAGCTAAGGCAGGTAGGCCTGGCCCAGTGTGTTGGTGGGATTATCCAAATTCACCTTCCTTCTAGACTCCCAAGACTTATGCCTGAGTTCTATGACAGTTTGGACTGTTAGTACAACTAGAAAGAGGTTAGAACAAAAGCCACATTGCTTTTTACTCTTTAAAACAAGAGATCAAAATGTCAGGTGATTAGGGCATTTTCTCCATCTATACCCCAAGACAACTCACATATTTGTCACTCCCAGATCTCCAGTGCATCAAAGATAGAAAATTAGAGCCCAGAGAAGGAGGGCAATGCCTTTCACAAGCAGCGTGATTCCACTTTAAGCAGCAGTGTGTGCAGGAACAGAGGCTGTCAGAAGAAGGGGCAGTGGTTCCAGAACAAGAACAGACAGAATGTCACCCCCTAGAAAAGGAGAGGTTTCTCAGGAGCCTCAAAGCCTGGGCCAGGTCTACCTGCCTTAGCTCCCTTTCTCTTAGGATAGGTGCTTTTTAAGGAGGTTCTCCAGTTCCTCATGAGGAGGGTTTTCCAGTGTCACTTAACTAGTGACACAAGATGCATGAAACATACATGTTCTCTGTCAATGTGACCCAAGATCAAATTCTGTGCTGATGTGGCCTAAGTAAGCATTGTTTACAAATACATAGCCAATTGACATAATACAGTTGTCAAGTCGGGGGATAAGTATGAATAGAAAGAGAAGATGCAAGGGATACTTTTGAGCAAATGCAAAATTGTATATGAAGCTATGATAGCAAGAACAGGCACATAGAAATAGAAGCAGTGTCTTTCAGTGACAGTATTTTTCAATTCAATATATCAACACCTTCAGGTCATATCAAAATTAACCAACATTCATTTCAACAAATAAATATCCTGCCACTCAGGTATCTCTATTACTATAAACATAAATGTCCCATGCATGGAGAATAGGAAATTCAGTCAAAGAAAGGCTAAAGACACATTCTTCAATATTTTTAAATGTAGGTGTTGGGGTGCCTGGGTGGCTCAGTCGGTTAAGCATCCAACTTCAGCTCAGGTCATGATCTCACAGTCCATGAGCTCAAGCACCTTGTCAGGCTCTGTGCTGACAGCTCAGAGCCTGGAGTCTGCTTCAGATTCTGTGTCTCCCTCTCTCTCTGGCCCTCCACAGTTCATGCTCTGTCTCTCCCTCTCTCCTTCAAAAATAAATAAACATTTAAAAAAATTTAAATGTAGGTGTTAATGCTTTATTTGTAGCAATAAAAACACTATTCATTTAGGACAGTAAAGGGCTCCATCACTGAAGCAGGGAGACCACTATGGGGCTGCATATGTGGACACGGTGAAAGCTGCTCAATGCAGGAGCCTTGAATATAAGTCCATAGAGTTCAGTTTCCATTCAGTAAGAAAAAGGGATATTTCCTGAGCAGGAGCACAGTGTGATGAATATGCTGCTGGGAAGAGATAATATTAGCACAATGTACAATGTGAAGGAAGGAAAGAGGACCCCTGGAAATTTTCAGTGACTCATATAGGAGGTGGGACCAGGCCGGGGCTGGTGGCAGTAGGAGTGAGTACAGAAAGCCTAAATGTTTAGACTGAGAGATGGAATACTATCATGATTAGTATCCTAGCTTCTGCAAAGCAAGCCTGCACACCATTCATCTTTGTATCCCAGGAACCAGCACAGTGCTGGTGCTTAGGGCAAGTGGCAGCCAGGATGATTTCTAGAACATTTCTGTGTTTCTTATAATCATTTTTACCCTTTTCTCATGAAGATGCTTTGCGTTTCATATGGTGCTTGTTTGTGAATACAGAGGCCAGAAAATAATTAGGGGGTGTGCAGTCTCTGCCATGTGCTTGTCTAATGCTCTTAAAAGAGAACACATTTCAAAGATCCCCACATCCTTTGTTTCTGCCATACTTTTAGCTTCTGTCTCTCTGGTGCTTCCACCAGAGTTTTGTCATCTGTGCATTGAGTTCTGCCTTCTTGTAGGAATTTTCAAAGCAAGACAGTTCTATCAACACCCCTGTCTCCTGTTAAATGAATATCTAAGATGTTATTTTCTGGCAGCTTATCTGATAGCTCTGAGATCAGAGGCACTGTGATTTTCAGCAATAGGAGGTTTGATTCCAATATGACATACAGTAGGGCTCCAGCTTCAGCAGAATCTCCCTCGTGGCACACTGCCAGTTAAGCCGGCCTCATCCGACTTTCTCTCAGCATGCTGCCTACACACCCTCAGTAGCCTTAACGTCAGGAAGATTCACACATACACGTGGAAGAACAGGCTAAGAGGATAAAATGATCACTCAGAATCCATGAATGGGCAACACAGAGTAATGAATATGGACTGAGTCACTTAGCTTTGCTATCAGTGGGCCATCCTAAAACTCCCTCTGAGATGGGGCTATGGCTTCATGGCTAACATGAGCATTGGCCTCAATCTGCCACCACCTGTACCGCCATCACCACTGTCATCATTGTAGCCTTTATTTTGCTGCATGCACAGGGTAAACACATTGTATCAAGGACTATGTTTCAATATAGCATCATTAGGGGGTTGTCTATTTAAATATGAATCTCTAGGTAGGTCAGTAAAGGAGTCATCACTGATTCAGACAACCACTATAAGTATGAAAGAATAATAAGGCTAGATATGCAGAAAGTGCTCTATGGAGAAGGTCTTAAATACTGAATCCAACATACACAGAAGCAGGTTGGCTGTCCAACAATTCATTAAAGATAATATAACAGAGTAATATGGTACTAGAGATGATCACCACTTCTCATCTGCTCATCTTCCCTGATGTACTCATTCATCAAAATGGGGGGTCCTGTATATCAAGTGACCCTAAACCACATTAAAGCTAATGGACATAATCTATAATATTCTCTCTTCTGGAAACTGAAAATGAGGACATAGAGACCAAGATGAAGAGACATAAGCTGAAAAGTAATATACTCAAAGTGACCACTTTGAATTGGCCCTGAAGGAGTGATGGGAAAGCATGAGAATGGGAGAAATCCAGGCTACACGGAGAGTATGAAGCAGACCTGCAGAGAAGGACACAGATAAGAGATCATGTAGCTCCAAAATAAGAAGCAAAGGCTTTGTAATTCCCCCCAAGGACTAGCAATACTTTGTACAACTGGGTTCCACTCAGACTGTTGGAATAAATCTCTTCTCACCTGAATTTCTTCACATGGGATTCTGTCCCTTATAAATAAAAATACCTTAACTAAAGGAGCAGCTTTGAATATTAGTGGTGGATAAAAGAAGGGAAGGACATGAGAAATTAGTCCTCCCTCTGGTATTATAAACTCCTGAAAGAAAAGAACCATATTTAATTACTATCATATTCCCCGAAATGTTTAACACAATGTGGAGCTTGATAAAACTTTGTGTTTGAAATCAGCTGTTTCTAAGTCACCAAGACAGGTATTTGCACACGTGAAGACCAATCTATTTTATTAAGTGGCTTATTTCCAGGTGAAGAAGCTGAAGGGGGTTTTGAAGTCAGGTGAAAACATATTTTCCCCCACATAGTAAGAGAAGATCCATACCTCCTTCTTTCTTGAAATCAACACAGGCTTTCACATGTTGCTGAGCACAGAGAATAGACACATGGTCTCTGATGGCTTTAAAATACAACAATAGCCAAAACATGGAAAGCGCCTAAATGTCCATCACCCGATGACTGGATCAAGAAGATGTGGTGTATATATACAATGGAGGATTATATGGCAATGAGAAAGAATGAAATCTGGCCATTTGTAAGAAAGTGGATGGACCTCGAGGGTGTCATGCTAAGCGAAATAAGTCAGGCAGAGAAGGACAGAAACCATATGTTTGCACTCATAGGTCTAACAGGAGACCAGGAAAAACCTAATGGAGAACCAGGGGGAAGGGAAGCGGGAAAGAGAGTTGGGGAGAGAGAGGGATGCAAAACATGAGAGACTATTGAATACTGAAAATGAACTGAGGATTGAAGGGAAAGAGGGAGGGGGAAAAGAGGTGGTGGTGTTGGAGGAGGGCACTTGTGGGGAAGAGCATTGGGTGTTGTATGGGAACCAATTTGACAATAAACTATTAATAAATAAATAAATAAATAAATAAATAAATAAATAAAATGCACACCAGGAGTACCAATCAATCTTGTGTTAGAACAGAATATTTCCTGAAGCATATCTGGAAGTGGGCCACTGCTCACCAGCACTATGGCTCTACCTCATCTGAGCCACCATGACATTTCCCCTCCTAGATATCCATATGGCCTTCCTCTCCATTTACTCCAGGTTCTGCCCAATGCCATCCTCTCTAGAAAAACTTCCCTGTTCACCCAACCAAAATATCACCCCATTATTCTCCTTTTATTTATTATATCACCCTCTAATATTACATATGTTTACTAGTTTTTACTAGTAATTTGTTAATTGTTTTCCCCAGTAGGATGTATGTTACATATAAGCAGGACCTATCTCTGGTTTGTTCACTATTATAACCTCAGAACCCAGGATATTGACTGGCACATTATGTATTTCCAATAGATATTTGTTGACTGACTGAATGAATGAATTTCCCTTAAGGAACCAAAAGACCCTTGAGGAAAAAGTCCACAACTAGTTCATCTTTGTTATCCTTACTGTATTGATACAAAAATTTCTCCATAGTAGGCTCTCAATAAATGTTTATCATTATATGAATTTTAGGCACTGTAATAAGCTACATATATCATACTCTTCTTAGACCTGCAGATTCAACCAGCTAAGAAATTGCCACAGATGTGTTTCAGAGGACTGGGCAATTTGACATGGTTTTTAAGATCTGAGATGAACAAGGAAGCTTGAAAATAACAGATCATGTTAATCTTCTGGACACTTTAGAAATGTATTAATTAACTAGAACTGCCTTCGGAAGAGCACTGAGTACTATATGGAAACCAACTTGACAATAAACTATAAATAAATAAATAAATAAATAAAACTAGAACTGAGGATGACTCAAAGAGCATGCTTCCCTTTTTCATCACCAGATCCTTTCCTTTCTAGAATAGGACAAATGCTAGTCTCTCTGCCAACCACAGTCACTTCAGCATAATAATTTTATCCTTCATCCCTGACACATACTCTCCACAAGGCCTTAATGGCTCATTTCACCACCACCCCAGATCACCACCTGGAAGTCTTGACCTTTGTCACTCATTCACCATGAAAATAAAAGAAAGTCATACTGCTTTAAAAACTTCCAAGGCAACTGCAACTGCCCGCATGCCAACGAGGCGGTGTTTCCCTTCTACACGCTGTTCAATGACATTCACAAATTTAGGGACTAAATGCCACCTGGGTTTCCAGCACAAGGGCGAACAATCGAGGGGGAGAAGAGTGTCAGAATCACGGAGATATGGGTGGGGGCGGTGGGGGTGAGGGACTCATTGTAGAAGGGATGCATTGCTCATTCTTGAGTAGTATTAAGGTATTTTGAAACCTGCCAGTCGTGCTGGTGCAGATGGACACAAACGCAGCCACAATGGGAGAATACTTCGCTTCATAATATTGGAGCACTCGTTACTGCTTCATTTTGGAGCTTGTGCTGTTGATGACGTTCTGTTTTCTGTTTGTAAATTATTTGGTAAGCATATTTTTCTCTAGGCTTTTTTTTTTCCTTTCGGTTCTACAATTGTTACAACAAAATGATTAGTTGATCGGTTAACGCCTTCATCTTTTGACAGAAGTAAATGGGAGGGGGTGCCATCCCTTCCTGAAAGGGACACTCTGTGAGTGTCCGTGAGAGGCAGCTATCTGCACTCTAAACTGCAAACAAATCAGGTGTTTTAAGACTGAATGTTTTTATTTATTGAAATGTAGCTTTGGGGGAGGGAAGGGAAATGTAATACTGGAATAATTTGTAAATGATTTTAATTTTATATTCAGTGAAAAGAATTTATTTATGGAATTAATCATTTAATAAAGAAATATTTACCTAAAATATTTTAAAAAAACTTCCAAGGCAGAAGTTCTCACCTTCGCTGCATATGAGGATCCCTCAGGATGCTTTAGAAAGGCTCAATCCCCAGGCTGCACTAAGCCCAATTAAATCAGAACCCCTAGAGGTGTGGTCCAGGCATCAGTATTTTTTAAAGTTCTCCATGGATCTTGAGAAACTTAACAGAAGACCATGGGAGAAGGGAAAGGGGAAAAATAGTTTCAAACAGAGAGGGAGGGAGGCAAACCATAAGAGACTCTTAAATACAGAGAACAAACTGTATTGATGGGGGTTGGGGGAGAGGGAAAAATGGGTGATAGGCATTGAGGAAGGCACTTGTCGGGATGATCACTGGGTGTTGTATATATAAGCAATTAATCATGGTAATCTACCTCCAAACCAAGAGCATGCTATACACGCTATATGTTAGCCAATTTGACAATAAATTATATTTTAAAATAATAATAAAAAATAAAGTTCTCCACTGAATTTCAGTGAGAAGCCAAAACTGAGAAACATGGAGAAGACATTCTCCTTTGGTTGGGGGGGGTCTCTAGGATTCAACAGAATATACATTTATTCAGCCCAATTTTATATCGTCTAATGAGGAAATAGATAGATTAGCTTTCCTGAATGACTAGGTGGCTATTTTTTTTTCAGCTTTCAAGCAGAGACAGCAAATCCCCTTTGCATTTAACAGATTTTTATTTTCCTATCAAACATGGGGCCTTATAGAGCACACAATATGGCTACAAATAATACACACGCATATGAACACAGTCTCATCTGTAATCTGTTTTCTTTTCCCGATTCTTGTCTTTACCCATATCCCTACCATATCTCTGTCTTTCCCCCTCCTTCTCTTGAGCAGCATTTTTTTGCCTTTTCTTTTTTTAAAAATAATTTATTGTCAAACTGGTTTCCATACAACACCCAGTATTCATCCCAACAAGTGCCCTTTTCAATGCCCATCACCCATTTCCCCATCTCCCCCACCCCCCTCAACAACCCTCAGTTTCTTCTCAGTATTAAAGAGTCTCTTATGGTTTGCCTCCTTCCCTCTCTGTAATATTTTTCCCTTCCCCTCCCCCATGGTCTTCTGTTAAGTTTCTCAGAATCCACAAATGAGTGAAAACATATGGTATCTGTCTTTCTCTTACTGACTTATTTCAGTTAGCATAATATTCTCCAGTTCCATCCACATTGCTGCAAATGGCCAGATTTCATTCTTTCTCATTGCCAAGTAGTATTCCATTGTATATATAATCCACATTTTCTTGATCCATTCATCAGTTGATGGACATTTAGGCTCTTTCCATGATTTGGCTATTGTTGAAAGTGTTGCTATAAATATTGGGGGTACATGTGCCCTATCATCAGCACCCCTATATCCCTTTGGTAAATTCCTAGCAGTCCTATTGCTGGGTCATAGGGGAGTTACATTTTTAATTTTTTTGAGGAATCTCCATACTGTTTTCCAGAGCGGCTGCACCAGTTTGCATTCCCACCAACAGTGTAAGAGGGTTTCTATTTCTCCACATCCTTGCCAGCATCAATAGTCTCTTTGATTTGTTCATTTTAGCCACTCTGACTGGTGTGAGGTGGTATCTCTTGAGCAACATTTCTACCTCTCTCTTCATAGATATCTATATCCATACCCAGAACAATATTATTAGGTTAGCTGGAGACAATAATGAGAAGTTCATGAAATTTCTCTGCAGGGTCTTAGCATAGCTACTATTGGGACCCTGCCCCATATCCCCTAAGCCCACCTTTAAGTTCACCTGCAGCAGGAATCACCTGGTATGCTGACAGTGGCATACCTTCAGTTTATACATCACTCTGCTTCTGGACTCAGACAGTTTCTCCACCATCATAGGAGCTCACCCAAACTCCAGATAAGGCTCCTTAGAAGCATCAGAGATTCAATGTTCCTAGGGACAGCCTCAACCAATAAAAAGCAGATCAATCCTGGCTTCTCTGCCCCTCAATTCAGAAGCACATTCAACATGAGTTCTCAGAAGTTCCCCAGGAGGACTGGGCTCCAATTGTCCATAGCAATAGCCCAAATAATTAATGCATTTGTGTTATCTCCTCTCCCTTCCCTGTGTCACTATCCTTACTCTCTTGTGCTGTGCGGGTGACACATCAAATAAACTAACTGCACCCAAGTTCATATTTTATGGTCTGCATTTGCATTTGAAAGAACCCTAAATAAAACAAGCTTCATAATCTAGATCTCTCTCTCTCTCTCTCTTTCTCCATCTCCACTTCCTACTATCAAATTTCATCTCCCAGAAGGCCAGAAATTATAGCAGATAAGAAAAATGTGCACCGTAAGAATAAAAAGGTGAGCTTTACAGGCACTCTTTGACTTTACTGTCAGTGCTGGACTGGAGAAGGTAGAGGGAACTGTGGGTAATTGAAATGTCTTTAGGGTAGAGAGGCTCAGAATCAGATTCCATGAATGAGAAGCCCCAGAAAGAACCTAGAATCTCCTTATGCTTGGAGAATGATATGTATTCCATACCATTTATAATGGACACATTCCATCAGAAGTGTATATTTTTCTGATTCAATAAGAATGACAGTACAAGGTCAAGTATTTCCTATTCTTTGTGGCAAAGACCATTTCTTAGGCTAAGAAGATATAATTGGAAAGTTTCTGGCCTTCTCAGTGAGAAACCTGAAGTTGCACTGTTTGCTGAAAGACTCAGATAACCAATAGCTTAAAGTTCTGTCTAATACACAAATTCCAGAATATGAGCCCTAAAGCTCCAGCTGAATCTAAGTCCTGACATAATTATAGTCAATTGTGTGGAAATCCCGAGGGTTTATTTAAAACAAACACACTCAAACAAAATTGAGTGACATTTAACATTTTAAATATCTAACACATCATATTAATTCTACCTTTCAACCTAGCAATAATCTTTATAATCATATGCTGGTTCTAAAATTATTTTGGAAAATCTAGTTGGCACAGATGAAAATGTGGAGAAATAGAAACTTTTTTACTCAGGTAGGAATATTTGTATATTGGCACAATTTGTGGAGAAAGATTTAGCAATAGCCATAAAAGTTGAATGTACAATAGTTCTTGGAATGGGGAAAGCAATAACACAAAAGTTAAATGGAAGTAATAGTGAGGCAGAAAGAATGTGGATTTGGGTTAAACTCATGACCTTGTTGTGTGACCCTGAATACATCACTTAAATAATCTCTCTGATCTTCACTTTTCTTACCTCTAAAACAGGAAATGCAATTCTTTCTTTACTTGTTGTGAAGGTTAGAGAAAGTGCACACAAATCACTACTCTAGAGTCTGTCACTTTAGCAGAACACGTCAAAAATGAGGGAAATTTTTTTTCATTAAGGAACAAAAAAATAAGAAAACAACCAAAAAATATGGTAGTTAATGAAGGTTGAGTAGAACCTAAGAAAATAACTCAAAATTTATTACATTGTTGTAAGAAACTGTCATAAGGAAAGATTTGAGCAGGAGGACTAAGACCTTATATGCTTTATAAAAATTTTTATTTTCTGAAATAAAATGATGAAAAGAAGCTCACTAATCAGATGTAATATCCACGATAGTCCATACATCTTAAATTAATCATTTTTAATTTCTTATGTCTTGCTCACCAGAAACTTTTGAGTATCCTCCCTGATTTCAATAAAAATATTTTAAAATTTATTTTGCTTTGTTGTAGAAAATACATACACATTCTAAGGCCAAGAATTTTTGGTTTGTTTCTACTCACATCATCATCTTCTTCTTTTTCCTCTCCTTGTCCCCCTCCTCCTCCTCTTTCTTCTTCTTCTTCTTCTGGTTTTTTTGGTTATTGTTATTTTGTCGAATTCATCATTCAGATATCTGATGCCTTTCTGATTTTATGTCATGATTTTATGTCACTTCTATATTCTGGGTTTGAACAGAATCCTAAAAGAGTCACTTAGATGATTCAGATGGAAGAGTTTGAGCAAGAAATATTTAACTACCCTATCCCCTACACCATCATAGGTCCAGGAATTACCCTCAAATCCCCTTTCTCAATTCTAGTCACGATAATTGCATATCACAAGAAAAATGGAACAGCATTTACCTCTAGTATGGTGTCACTAGCAATTTACCTGCCCCTCTCAGATACACACACACAGATACACATAGAGACACTTACTTAACATTTATCAAACATCTATTATAGGTGTTCTTGTGGGCTCTATACCAGTCAGGGCACAGACAGGGAGGCAGAAGCATTGTGCTTGCTATTGGATGAGGAATTGATTAGAAGAATTAGACTTTACACAATTACAGAAGTAGCTGAAAAGGGAAATACCTTGGGAAGGGGCACTGCAAATTTAGAGGAAAAATCACTAACTGGTCCTCCTGAAGTGCTGGTGCAGATAGACAACCTTGGCTTCTGGGAAAATCTGAGAACCCAGGTACAATCAGTAGCAAAAGTTTATGAGATATGGTCTCTGTATAGCTACTATTTCTGAGGGTCCACAGTCAAGTATCTGGTAGAAATCCCTGGATACTAGGCACCACAGTTGGAAAGAAGAGCTGGATGTACAAAAGGAGAGAATGAGGACAAGCTGGGTACCTCTGTGCATGTTTGTCCACTTTCTGAATCTCACATAAGTTCTTATTTTGGTCAACTGTAACCTGGAACGATTCAGGAAAGGAAATTCTTAAAAATGCAGTACCTAGCTAGATTAACCAATCCATATTAAGTCCAGACCTTGTCAACTTGTCATCCATACATACCTTTTAAGCCATATTTAATTTTCAAATCAAGGCCATAGTAAAATGATGTTTCTACGAAACAGAATGCAACTTAATATAACCAACAATAGATATCATGGACTCTCTAAATGGGGATGCACTAAGTTCCCTGTCTCTTTGTCCATCTGTATATTATGCTTGTTCTTTTTCCAAGTTACACTCCTTTGATATCTATACCTTAAATAATATTAATACATTTCATGTTGTAGAATATGAGAATAGGAAACTGAAAAAAAGAAAGAAAACAAATGGTATTTTATACACACACACATTTATATCAAAGTAAAAAAGAAATAATTGTGAGAGTTTTTATTTCTGTAACCTGTCAGGTCATCATAACTGGGATTTATAACCCCTACTTTCATTTCCCATCAGCTCTATGCTGAGAATATCTTGGCTGGTTATAGTTCCTTGCCTGATAGCTAGGTGACCCAAACATTTGTTCCTTCACAGTCTGTGTCATTAGCAGTCCTGCCCTATTGGTTTGTTGCAGTAGTTCACTAATTTAAACATAAAACATGAAGAAGCACTGAAACATCCAGAGAACCTCTTGCTTTCCAGACATACCACTCCCTACCCCCATTATGTTGGAGCAACCCAATTTCCCCTTGATAGTCAGGATCAACAACTCCTCTCTAGTGCAATGACACTCTTGTTTGCCTGTTGGTCCACTGGGAGGAGGTAATAAATGACCAAGTAATAGTCTCAACTTCCAATATAGTGAGCCTTTTTATGTACTTTGGTAAAAATATCCTTTCTTTTCTCAGTAAGAACTCTAAATCAGGGGCACCTGGGTGGCTCAGTCGGTTAAGCCTCCGGCTTCAGCTCAGGTCAGATCTCACGTTTGTGGGTTCGAGCCCCACGTCAGGCTCTGTGCTGACAGCTAGCTCAGAGCCTGGAGTCTGCTTCTGGTTCTGTGTCTCCTTCTCTCTCTGCCCCTCCCCCTCTCATGCTCAGTCTCTCTCTGTATCAAAAATAAATAAAACATTAAAAAAAAAAGAACTCTAAATCAACAGATCTTGGAGATCTGGGAACAAATTTTGCTAGTGGATCATTGGGGGTAACAGGAAGAACTGTGCCCATTGATTCAGAGCATACATTCATCCTGAAGAATTAAACTTGCAAAATAGTGTTAAACACATGGTGTCTTTAAAAGGACAGTCAGTGGATTCTGATCTGATTCGATCAGATCAACTGCTCCAGGGTGATAAATATCATAAGACTAGTGAATTTGATATTTAATAACTGTTTACATGGTTAAAAGTAATACTGTGTGGAAAACTTTAACACTGAATATGGCATTTTGGAAATTACTGTGTGATAATTTTGGCAGAATCATCACAAGCAGGTAAGACAAATTTATATGCAGGATATATGTCTGCTCCACCCAGAGGAAAATGCTATTACTTCCATGATATAAGTGACCAAATGTAATCCACTTTCCACTAAGTGGCTGGGTGATGTCTTATGGGAGTAGTGACGTATTGTGGACTCAGTGTTTATATCTTCTGCTGGTGACTTGGGCACTCCTTAGTGGTTGAGGCAAATTGGTTCTTGTGAGTATAAGTCCATATTGCTGAGCCCATGCATATATTCCATTTCTGCCACCACTGCCACCTTCATCATGAACCTATTAGGTAAGAGGAGGAATGTCTGGAGAAAGAGGTGACTAACATCCCAGCATGAATCATTCTGTCTACCTGGATATTAAGATTCACCTTTGTCGAGAGCATTCTTTGTAAACAATCACATGGGACACAGATATCTTCATACTTCATGACCCTTTGGAGAGTTCTATTACTTCTGGACTACCAGACACAATTTTTCCTTTGTGTTGCTTCCAGGTCTTTGACTTAGCAGTCAAATCATCATCCACTACCCATGAATCAGTGCAGATCCACATATTTGGCCATTTCTCCTAGACAAAATTAACAACCAGAAGCCCTGCTTTAGAACTGGAAGAGGCGCCAGATGCAGCAATTTTCCCTTTCCTTGGAAGGGATATTGATGGGAGACAAATCCAGATGGCCTTAGGGGTTCATCTCTTCCCCCTTTTGGAAGCTTAACAGAGAGCTGGCTTAACTCCCCTGAGCCAGCCTGCAGAGATAAGGTCTTTGGCTAATTTCAGCATTCCATTTAGCAGGCAAGGTTGTTCTCTGAGCCCTCTGTGTTAGGACCTTTGTCTCTAGTATACATCTTTACTAGCATTTCCTGAATGCCCTTTTACTTCTTACTACAAATAATCAGGCACTGTTTCCCCCTCTTAGGCTAACTTATATAATGGGGTAAGTAAGCAGGAGTTCTTTTTTGAACATCTAGCTTTCTAGCCAAAGCAAGTCTGTGCTGGACTTGACAGAGCAATGAGAATTCAGGGGACTGTATGCACTCTACTACTTCTCCGATTTTAGGCGTTTCCCCTAATAAGCCCTATGTTATATCTGCAGTCCATCGTACTCTGCTGATTACCCATGACTCTTTTCATAGCAAACAATTTAATATGCCCCAGACCACTGGATGGCTGAAAACTTAGACAAATTAGCATGCTCCTGCATTCTTGTGGGAAATACTTCCTATGTTTTGGCACATATATGTCTAGGGAAGTGCTTAACCTGCTTAACAGGTCCAGGAACATGATGCCATCAACATAGTGAACCAGCAAGGAGAGGCAGGGATATTCCTGAGGGGGAAAAAAAGGTTATGATAAAGGGATAAGTAGTTGATACAGTTCTATGATAAAGAAATGTATTGCTAGTAACCAGCTAGAAGCAAACTGCTTATGGCAGTCTTTACTAAGGCATTTACTAGGTTACTAGCTTCATACTAGATTCCAAGGGGTGTGTGTTGGTTAGATCCAGTAAAGAAACCATATCTGCAACAACTTATAAATGGATTTCCCCCACCATCTGATTAAGTTTATGGTGTTCCACTGTCATTCTCCAAGATCTATCTTTCATCTTCCCTCCAGGAATGCAGTACTGATTATGAGTTGCTGATTTATCAGGAAGAAGTTCTAAAGAGGTTTTCATTTTGTCTTTCCTATCACAAAAAAAGCCTCATTCCATAGATCAGGGAACCAATATTGGTATTCTATGAGTTGCTTAGTTATGCATTTCAACAATACATTTCATAACTTGGAAAATCACTATTGCTTGATATAGACTACCAGTTTCCGTCTGGCCACTGAACAAGCTAATCAATGCCTTTAAATCTATTCATATCAGAGTTCTAATACTATATTAATGTTGTATCACTCTAGAACTACATCTAGTGGTACCAATATATAACTCAGCATTCAATTAGTAGTGATACAGGATAAAAAAGTTTATTAAAGAAATAAAACTTTACACATTGTTGGAGGAGCTGAAGCAGTAAAGATCTGGCAGAGGGAATGGAAGACTTGAGGAAGTCACTCACCAGTCTTCTCATAACACTGGCACAGGTGGACAAGATGGAGCTTTTTTTTTTTAACATTTATTTATTTTTGAGAGAGAGACAGAGAGTGAGCAGGGGATGGTCAGAGAGATAGGGAAACACAGAATCAGAAGCAGTCTCCAGGCTCTGAGCTGTCAGCACAGAGCCTGACACGGGGCTCAAACCCACGAACTGTGAGATTATGACCTGAGTCGAAGTTGGCCTTTTAACCGACTGAGCCATCCAGGAACCCCAAGACGGAGCTTTCAAAGAAATCTAACAAACTAGGCTTGTCCAGTCACTAAAGTGGAATTCCAAATGGACTCTTTGTGAGGAGCATAGAAACTACTGCATCTAGGTAGCTACTAATTTTGTGTATCTATAGCCAAGCAGCTAGTAGTGTGCCTGGGAACACTGTTAGTCAACAGAAATAGAAATTGAAAAGAACTGGACTGGAAATGAAAGAAAATTACAAGTTGGAACTTGCCAGGTTCTTCCATGTTTTTTCATTACCATATCTGACCCTGACATTATTCAGGCAATAATGGCTTGGCCTCAGTTTCACTTCTCAAATGCTATGCAAGTTCCCCTTTTGAACAACTGTAACCTGGAGCCATAGAGGAAAAGGGGCCCGGGGAAATGCAGCTCCCAGCTTGACTAAGTTGACAATAGAACAATCCAGCATAATAATATTGATATGAGATACGGAAGATGAGGGGAAGCCATTAGAGAAAGATAAGAAATAACAGTCAGTAAGAAGACAAGAAAAAGAAGAGGATATAGTTTACTGTGCACCACACACAGAAAGTGCCTTAATAAAGAAGGAGCCATCAGTTCTGTCAAATGCAAATGAAATGCAAATGAAAGATCAGAGAAAATGAAGTTTAAGAGTTGACCATAGGATTTGAGGACATAAGGATCATTGTGAATCTTCAGAGGAGTGGAGTGTAGGTGTGGTTGTATAAGGAGTTTCACTATAAAAAGTTGTAGAGAAATGGAGTGGCAATATATACAAATATTGAATCATTATGTTGTACACCTGAAACTAATATAATGTTGTATGTCAGTCATGTCTAAATTAAAATGTAGGCATACGCATGAAATACATATGTATCTACTAAAATGTTTTAAAAAATAAAAGATTATTAGGATATTTTAACTTTTTCCAATAACTTCCCATTATTTTTCTCCATCTGTCTAAAATGAATTTTAATCATTTCTTATATTCAAGTTATACTGTACTTGAATATCTTTTAAGACTTGGCAGTAACATTGATATATAACAAATTATTATGATAATAATTTATAATAATATATGTAATATACAATAATAATTATCATAAATCTTATTGTAATATTTTAAAATGGAGTCATGCTTAAAGAGTTGTTTTAGAACAAGGAAGCCTGCTTATTTATTTATTTGTTTGTTTGTGTATGTGTGTTTATTTATTTAGATGAGAACTCTTTTGGTTGCTGAGTAAGTATAGAGGCAATAATTAATGATACAAAAGAAGGAAGGGGTGGGAAATAATTGAAAGAACAAAGTCCTGGCATAGGCCAAGGAAAATGGAATGCAACATATATAGCAAGGGGTTCACCTTAGTAGGCATATAGGCATTTGATCTACTTAACCAGGAGGGAAAGTAGAGTAAATGAGCACAAATGAAGGTAGACTGGCAGATTTGCTGTCTATTGGAAAGTGAAGCTATTGCTTTTCATTACTTCTATTTTCCCAGTGAAATAAAAATCTGGATCTTTAAGGTGGAAATGACAAGGGAAGAAAACTAGTAGAAGTTTCAGGAAAAAGGAGAAATTATGAAATGGTTGTCTTGGAGAATGAAAAGATAGTCATATACTTGGTAGCACTGGAGCCTCACATTAGATATGCTGATAAATTTAAATTAAGACTGGTCACATTGTTTTTGTGTTTTTCTGCAGCCATGCCTCCTACTTGGGTACAGGAGGGGATCTGCCCTGTCTTAAAATGAACTGGCTTTATTTTTTCCAAGAATGGAATGCTACTCACACTAAATTAAATCCCAATGGGGATTTATGAGCAAGTACATATGTTACCTTATGTGGTTATTGAACCAGGAACAGAAGGTCAGGACTCCAAGTTAAAATTTCCATCTCTTTTATCTCTCTGCCAGCCAGATATTTTCTTTCTTTTTGTACACTTGGTAGAAAAGTTTTGTCCCAGCCCAGGCAGTTTAACCTCCTAGCTCCAAAACCTAGTGGTGGGTAACTAGATACTCTATGTACCAATTTCAGATTGCTACATAGAAAGAGAAATCTCTGAGGAGGAAAAATGCACAAAGCAAGTAAACTAATGAACCCAGTTCCTGAAATCTTCAAGAAGAGTAGTTTGATATGGTTCTGAGAATTTATGAACAATACAAAGGCTTTAGTATTGCAGAAGTGGAATATTGTGAAGTAGATTTTATATTTCCTAGAATTTCTTGTATTTAAAGAATTGAGTTTTAGGGGTAGGAGCAATATTGGAATAGTGAGTTTTACTTTCTAGTGAGTCTCAGTAGATTTCTGATCTTTCATAAGTAGAGTTTGAAAGCTATGGAATAGTTGTGGTCTAAAAAGAAATTAAAGTAGCCGGGAGATGGGGCTACTTTCAGGAAGGGGATACATCATTTTAGCAAAGGTTATGAGTCAAGCTTTTAAGGTCAGAACAGGTTTGATAATGAATATTTCATAGTTTAGTTAATATTGAAGACTCTCTTTTGCCATAAACATTTACAAAATAATATTTGTTTTGTGTTTATCTTTTCAGTTACAAATGACATAAGACTGCTGCCACTTTCTTACTTATAAGTTTTGGTTTTCGAAGATGTCACATGGGACAGTTGAAACACCAGAATAGAATTAAGAGATTTGGTCTGTCCAATCCTGACTTGGCCACTGTTATCTGTGTGGCCTTCATGAACTTGTCTGACCCTTCTAGAATGCTCTATCTTCAAGTTTCCCTCCAGCTTCAAATCCTATGATTTGAGAACCTCCCAGAAGTTTCTGGGAACATGAGTAATCACAGTAAGATATGCCTTAAGAATTTTTGGTAGAGCTCATACTTAATTCAAAGTTCTGTTGCATCCAGCAATATCCAGCAAGCAGAACAACCCAGAAGCCTGGTTGAGGCAGAGAGTGCTTATAGTGTGCTTTCTGAATAAATAACAAATTTAACCTGGGGAACCCCTGCAGTTGATTTAGATTAATAGCAATAGGGCAACATTGTATATTAAGATGTAGAAGCTCTTTAAAAATACAAAAATTCTTTACCTGTTCAATCTCTTGGGATTTTAGTGATATACTATGAATAATAATAATACACGAACTTTTCCCTAGTACCAGGAAAGTGAGGGGAGGATTTTTAGCAGGTATGTTGCTGATTTAGTAAGAAACTCTACTGATTCTTTATAGCATACAAGAACAAACAGGAGAGATATGTAAGGGTTTTCAAAAATGTGGGATGAGGGTGGTTATTCAGATCCCAATACACTAAATGAAATATGTCTTTACACTATCATTCAAAAATGCAGATGTACAAGTATACCATGTTGGGGGTTTTTTAAACAAAAAAAAAAGTGATTTCTCAAGATACACATGAAAATCAGACCATATGTGTTTTGAAAAGACTTAATTTATCCTCTTGGCTACAATCACATCCAAAACTAGGTCTACCCAGCATCTTTGCTATTATTAAAGACAACCAGGGTAAGAAAGCTCCACAGCTGGCCTCAAGAATATAACTTCAAGTTAGAAAACATTCATTTGCCAGCCCTTTTCCTATATTAAGTCAAAGCTGGTAGAACTATTAGATATCAGGGTTCTCATGGAAAATGCTTTGAAACATGTAAACTGCTATTCAAAACCAATCTTGGCATTATTTAGACATATGTGGCCTGTAAACCTCATCTGGATTAGAGTCAGAGGGAATCAGACAGGCAAGGTAGAAGAGACAAGAAGAATCTAACCTAGGACTGATAATGATAGTTTCCAAAGGTACATTCCTTGGAAAGCAGCCAAAGTCCTGAGAACCAAGAAACTAGAGAGTCTTCCAAGAACACTCCATCACAGTGGTAACTCAGGAATGTGCTGAAATATTGGATGGATGTCCCAAACTGCTCTAGGGTCAGGAGAAAGTGAGGCAATCATATAAACATTTATTAGCATGACTTGAGTGAGCTGAAAGATGATATATGAATATAGGCAAGCCTGGTGACAATCTGAACTGCACATAGAAATAAAGCCACAAAGGATTTTAGCATTGCAAAGCTGAATTGATAACCACAAACCAAGGTATTATTTTTCTGTGTGATAATTCAACCATGTATTGATTGGGCCACCTCCATACATGTGAAGATAATTACCAATCACTGACAAGCAAAGGAAGTCTTTTTGTAATGATGGACTAAAAGCAGAGAGCTCTAAGATACTGAAAGTGGTTTCAATAAATATCAAACTCTGAACAGACAGGAAAACCATTATAATAATGATAATGATAAAACTCAGTGCTGTAAATATATGTTAATTGGCCTACTTCATACCTTCCTTGATGAAAGAACCAGTTTTCATACGCATGAAGGAGGTGAACATTTAATTTTATGACTGCCTTATATTTCAGGGATGGGGAAAGATATTCAGAGATTCCAGTCATATGACGGTTGGATACGAAAGGAGAAATGGTGATATCTTTTCCCCAGTTTAGAGGGTTTTGGGGGTTTTGTTTTGTTTGGTTTGGTTTTGGCAAGGTCCTCTTTCTGTCCATAAGAGACAAATATTCCACTGTATTCCCAAATCTCTTCCTGACTTCATGGCTGTTCTATCTCACTCTTTAAGGAGTAAGTCATGAACCTAGCATGATCTATGATCATATCTTGAGAAATGTAGCACATGGTTGAATGAGTTACTCTTTCCTATCCCCACCCTCAAATCTTGTGGGAAACCCACAGCCAGAACTATGAATCATATCCTGTAATTTCAAGAAGGTATGGTCTGCAGTATTGAATCTATGAAAAATCCCTCTTTGTTATATTCTGTTTGTGGTTATCACACACCTTCTTGATGAGAGGTCAGTTAAGTTGATTTAATTCTCTAATTCCAACAAGAAGAGGTTAGGAAAGAATGACAGGATGCATCATCTATCACTGATTCCCCAAATTAACAAAAGGTGAAGCCAAGCTGGTGCTTAGAAACTACATCATTTCTGCATCCAGCAAGCACATGCTACTGTGATGTGAATGCTGTTATTTAATACTCCACTAATTCCTTCTAGACAGTCACCCTTCATCATCATTTTTGGAATTGGGTGTGTTTTTTCTCATGTGCATTAGAACTTCTTTACTAGAAGTGAGTGGGTAAAGTATTATCTCACAGATCTGTGGCACCTGTGACCCACTGCCATCTTCCTAGGGACAGTATTACATTTCCCAACTCCTTGATGACTACCAAGTCACGGTATCACTGTTCCACAGAGTTCCAACCCTCCTTTGCCTCCTTGTTTTCTCCATTTGTGAAAAACACAGGCAGGCACACATATGTGTGTGTGTGTCCATGCACACACTATGAAGAATGCTTTACATGTACTTCCTATTTACCCTTCCCCATGGTCCTTCAGCCAGATATTATTTTTACCCACTGATAGATGAAACTCAGTGAGTCAATGTGCCATACCCACACAGCTAGCAAATGGCAAGCTGGGTTTGGTCCATATTCATGTTTTTAACCATCATGTTCTTTTAACTGCCTCTCTGAAATATATTGCCTTGCCTCTTATTTATAAGTGATAAACTTGGGTCTAGAGAGATGAAACTAACTTTTTCAAGAGCCCAAGGATTCATGAATCTTTGACTGGAGTTTTCTCCCTGATTTAGTATTGCTTTCTTCATTCTTGTTTAGCTATTGAGGTTCTTGGAAATGGTATGCTATTACCACAAAGTTACAATATATGTTACAAAACTCAGCCAAAAGTAATTAAATAACAGCAGTCATCTCTTTTTCAGTATTATTTAACTCACTTGCACTATGAAAAGATTCCATCACAGGAAAAAAAATGTATGTAATGGTGGACCTACATTAAGGAAGACCTGGCCAGCTTCTCTGACAGATTGTGAGGAAGAAAGCTATTCCATTTCTCTCTCCCAAATGCCCTCTGAAATAGAAGTGTTGCTTTTCTTAAGTAAGACAAGGCACATTTGTTTGAGTTGGTGGCTGGGGTCTGAGTGATGCCAAATAGAAATTATTTATGTGGTGAATCAACCAAATGGCTCAATGAGCAACCCAGTGTTTCCTGAGAGGTGAAGGGAGAGACATTATTCATCTTCTTGCAATCAGAAGAAAACTTTCATAGTTGAGGTGCTCCTATGTGTGTGTACATGTGTGTATTTTTGTATATGTGTACACGTGCACATGTGTACGTTCCAAGAGTAAAGAGGGCATGGAAAGATAGAGGGTAAGAACCAACTGAAGAAAAGAAAAGTTAACCCTTCTATGTGTTTGTTTTCAGGGAATTCAAAGTTTGTGACTCTTTCAATATTTTTGTTTAGCATTTTATTTTGGTATATAAATTCCATAAATAAATGGGACAAGAAAGGTTGGGGCATGAGAAAAGAATCAACTTTAAGGGACAGAACTGTCTGTATTATGGAAGCAATGACTTGTTTCACATATTTTGCTTGTTTGTGTTTTGTTTCCAAAGTATATTTATAAGACATTTTTCTACAGAACTTACCAATTATATTCAAATGCTTGTGTTTGGAGCTAAAACCATACACACACACATACACACACATACACACATTATCGCATTCAAGACCCTTCATAATCCATCACACTCTATTATGCCTCAACCACCCATCTCTCAACATGACATGCTCCAGATACCTTATATCCTAGCAAGACACTATTTCTGACAGCCTTTTGACCCTCCTTTTCTCATGCTGTTTCCTCTGCTTTGAATACTCTTTCTCCTTTTTCAGTCTAGAAAAGTCCTACACATATTTCAAAGCCCAGCCTAAGTATCACCTTCTCTGTGAACACTCCATCCCACCCCAACTACCCATCATCTCCACCCCATGTCCTCTCCCTTCACAGATTCAAGCACACAGCCCTAAGGGATGAATTATGGATGATTTTACATGTCTGCTTCTTCACTCTAGACCAATTCTACCTCTACACTGCATATTTTAAATTCTACCAGAGCAAAGGCTATATCCTGTACATCCCTGTATCCAACCTATCCCCACTCCAACTTGCTTTTTAATGCCTCGTGAATGGCAAGTCTTCCAAGTACATCTATTGAATAATGACTGAATTGATCAGTTGATTGATTAACTGGATTGAATAAACCACACATTCATATTTGTTCCCTAGCTGCAAAGATGAAATATATTGAACTAACACAACCCTTTGTCTGAAAGAAAGTCTTCAGCAGTGTTTCCTACCAGATCCTCATCTCTATCATAATGACTGAAATAAGGTCAAGCCCACAACCATTTGAAACCTTCACCCTAAAGTTTAACCTCTACACTGGTTCTTCTCTATTTGACCCTGTAGATCCATTCTTTGCCATGATCTGCCCTGTTCTGTACTCTAAAAGACTAAATACTAGAGAATTCACCCCCCAATCCATTTTTGCCCTGTACCTTTCAGCTAATGGGAAGCACTAGAGGAACCCCAGCAGCAGGAGGGGGGAGAGGTCAGGGTATTTCCTTCCTTAACTTTGCTGGAATACAGTTGTCCAGTAGCTGCGATCCTCTATCCAGGCCCCCATCTCCTGTCAGGCAACTCTTTTTAGATGGTATATTAGTTTCCCAAGACTGCTTTCACAAAGTATCACAAACTTAATGACTTAAAACAACACAATTTTATATCATCTTATGGTTCTGTAAGTCAGAATCCCACACAAGGGGTGCCTGGTGGCTCAGTTGGTTAAGTGTCCAACTTCGGCTCAGGTCATGATCGTACATCTGTGGGTTAGAGCACTGAGTCAGACTCTGTGCTGACAGCTAGCTCAGAGCCTGGATTCTGTCTTCAGATCCTGTGACTCCTTCTCCCTCTGACCCTCTTTTGCTCATGCTGTCTTTCTCTCTCTCAAAGATGAATAAAAACATTAAAAAACAAACAAACAACAACAAAAACAAAAAGAAATCCCACGCAGGTCTCAGTGAGCTAAAATCAAATTATTTGCAAAGCTGGGTACCACACTGGAGGCTCTAGGGAGAATCCATTTCCCTACCTTTATAGTTTCTAGGGACTGCCCACATTCCTTTGCAAAGGGTCCCCTTCTTTCTTCTTCAAAGCCAGCAAGATTGCCTCTCTCTGAAACTTCTTTCCTCATCACATCTCTCTCTAATCATAGCAGAGAGAGGCTCTCTGCCTTGAAGGACTCATGGGATTAGGCTGGGTTCATCATAATGTTTACATCTCAAGGGCTTATACCACAATCTCATCTGCAAAGTTCCTTTTGTAACAGATTCATAGGCTCTAGGGATTAGGGCACAGACATCTTCAAGGGACCATTGTTCTTTCTATTACATATGGATTTAACTCTTGTCAGTTCTACCAACACTGTTCCCTCTATTTTCTTCTTCAGGCCTAGAAGTAGTGATGGCTCTTTGATGTCTCTAACCCTTGGGCCTTCCACGTGGGCTCCTTTACTTTGTCCTCAGCTCTACAAATAGTTTATTCATTAAATTCTCTCCAATTAATCCTTCAAATATGCCATATATAATCATATTGCCAGGATCCTGACTAATACCACAATGCTCGCTTACCCACCACAGATAAAATGGTGTGACTAGAGTCTTCCTACAGTTAATGATCCCATTAACTATGATAATCCTCAACAGAGTCCTGAGTCACCAGGTATCTGGGTTAATTAGGACTAGTTCTGCCAACCACTTAATTTCCTTATATGGCCAAAGAGTTGAGATGGATTTTCATATTTTGGAAATGTGAAAAGGCTAAGCCACTCAGAAAAGATGATAGCTGAGCACCTCCATTACTTCAGGCACTATTTAAAGATCAGTTTACCTAATTCTTCCTCCACAACCAGAAAGATGAAGAATTTCTGATAGAAAAATCCATAAAGCCTAAACTTTGTTGGGTCTGTGAGCAGTCAAAGTAAGCAAGGTAAGGGAGGTTCACTCCTATACAATCTCCATCTTGAAAGACTTACTCATCCTTCCACCTCGACACAATTGCTTCATGATTAAGGACTTCTGCTTTGGCAAGGCACACAGCAAAGTTTGAATCCAAGCTCTAGGACTTGGAAATTATTTTCAAGACTCGGTTTTTTTAAATCTATAAAGTGGAGAGGGATACCATCCGCAGCATGAATTGATACCATCAATGGGCTATATAGAGCTTCACATTGTGCCTATTGCCTAGTAAGCTCAATAAATTATTAATAATTTTATTAAGTCTTGCCCATTTTTAAGGACAAGATCATATGCTCACCTCCAGAAACCCTCCCTATATTCCTCCATATTTCAAAGATCTCCCTTTCCTCTAAGTTATTACAAATTTTGTAGCTAATACAGTAAATATTAAACCATAGTCTCCTTTGGAATGGAAGCTATGTCTTCTGCTGCTTTGGGATCTCCCTTTGTGACTGACCTAATGATGGGTATAGAATAAACACTCAGGAAACATTTGGCAATTTATCGTCTTTTGGATGGGTTGCTATCATGAAGAATACATCTCCTCAATCTTTTTTTCTGGCTGTCACAGATCCATTTATCATTCTGAAGTCAAAAAAGGTAGTAATATGGCATTCTATATAAGGAAACATAGCCCCTCTCCTTTCCTTTTAAATCAGAGATTTCTTGTGGTTTTTTAAGCCATAGAGAGTGTTTATACTTTTAAGTGCTCTGCCCTAATGACCTAGTGGCTGTGGGTCAGGATGTACACTATAATTTTGAACTCATGAAAAATGGCATCTTCTATACACCTTATATTATGTCTGGTTATTCTGCAAGAACAAATAAGTCCAAGATCAAAGTTGCTTAACATAAAAAGGTTTATTTTTCTATTTTGCAAAATCTGCTGCCAATCAAGGTGACTAGGGCATCTATCCTCCATACAACCTGTCAACAATCCAGGCTAATGAAGATTCTCCATCCTCAAGCTGCAGTGTCTGGAATCCTGCAGTTGTTACTGTATGAAGAAAAGAGAATACTAGAGAGTCTTTGTACTGACAATTAAATCCTTGGGTAAAATTTATCACTACTGCTTACAAGCCGCTGGTCAGAACAACTGTGGCAAAGGGCATGGGAAGTTTTGACCCTGCTATTGGTCTGGAAGGACTGAACAGGATGCATGTGAGAGTTGGATATCACTGCCACACTCCTTAAATATTTGTTCAACTCTATCTTGAATGACAATTTTCTCTTTTTACAAATTATAAACTTGTTGAGGGCAGAGTTTCTATCTTATCCAACACTAATTCTTGCCCTCCCCCTGTCTCTTAGCATAACCCCTGGTGCACTATTGAAACATAATTATCAATTCATTCTTTTTATTTACCAAATAGTTATTGAATGTTTACCGTGTGCCTGACATTGTTCTAGGTGATAGAGATATAGCCTTGAACAAAATATAAACATATCTCTAAACTCATGGTACATATATTTTAGGGTTGAAGGAGAACAAACCAAAAAAGTAGACAGAAGGTATGCTAACGTGGCTGTTGATGAGTATTATAGAAAAAAATAAAGTAAGGTAAGAGGTTCTTAAATATATGTGTGGCAGGGTGGATGTGGGTAATGGACAATGGTTCATGTGGAGCCACACAGGATGAAGGCTTCCTGGGCTGCTTATGGTGGCAGAGATAAAGAAGGATAAAGATATAACAAAACGAATCTTGATGGTGTCCAGGCAGCCAAGGTGGAGAGGCTGTGAGTGTCGGGGACTAAGAAGATGGAAAAGCATACCAGAAGATGCATAGGAGTAGGAAGAAGAAGTAGTGTCTTGTCAGAATCAAGAGGTTTGGGGTTCCCTTTTAACTCCTTTACATACTGACATCATATCTAGAAAAGAGCTGGAGCTTCTGATTTTCCTCCTGATTTGTTCTTGGAAATGAACAAGAACATTTTAACTGGAGCCTGTGGGTAAATTCAAATGGCTGTCTCCCATCATACATTTTCAGGCATTTTAAAATTTTCTTCCTTTTTTGACTCAAAAAGAAATTCCTAATAGCATCGGTAGAACCCATTAAGATGTTCTTTCTTAAGGCTATTAGCTGCTTCTTCATGCTCTCCTCACCCTAGTGTGAAATTTCTGCCTTATGAATTGTTGGAGAGACTTAAAAAAAAATCTGTGAATTAAAGGCACCTTTGAAGAATACTCCTGCTGTGTTGATGTTTCTTTCATTCTTCTTTCATGCTTTTAGTCTCTTCACCCCACCCAGATAATCATCGGGACCAGGGCACTTATGAATAAAAACGTTGATATAGATCCTTTGTAGATACAACTATCTATGGCATGTGGGTGATCTTTGTTCAGCTCCTGATAACTATACATTTTTTTCTCTAAAAGGATGTATCTTCAGAAGGTCTGATTTTTTTTATTAATACCTATAATACTTAAATCCTCTTCTTAAATGAAAAAAGGAGAGTAGGGAGAAAGGTGGCCCAAGTTCTGTCTCTGAGTTCTCTGATAGTGAAATTTCTTACATGCTATTGAACTCAGTTTCCTCCTCTGAAAGGTTAAGTTGATGGCTTTTATTCCTAGTTGTAAATCATCATCATCATCATCATCATCATCATCATCATCATTATCAATATCATTATCAGTTTTATGGCAGTTATTGTCATTTTTTTACTCTATGCCACTATTGTACTAAGTACCTTATATGCATTTTCTTTTGTCCTTTATTTAATAGTGGAGTAGACAAAATAATATTATCTTCATTTTGTAGATGAAACCAAGGCTCCCAGATGTTAATAACTCATCCAAAATGATACAACCTGAGGCAGTGGCTGTTTTGCTTTCTGATATATCCCCTGGAACTGTAGTATCAGGTACTCAGGTACTAAATAATGTATTTTATAATGTATTATGTATGTGTTTATAAATAAACAAATAAAGCCAAATACATAATATCTGATTAGAATCTGTGCTCCTACCACAGTCCTTAGAAAAACAGTACTCCTATACAAGCAAGACAATTTTATTTTATTTTTTAAATGTTTTTATTTTTGAGAGAGAAAAAGACAGCGTGAGCAGGGGAGGGTCAGAGAGTGAGAGAGGGAGACACTGAATCCAAAGACAGGCTCCAGGCTCTGAGGTGTCAGCACAGAGCCTGACACAGGGCTAGAACCCACAAACTGTGAGATCATGACCTGAGCCGAAGTCGGATGCTTAACCAACAGAGCCACCCAGGCGCCCCTAAGCAAGATCATTTAGATCTCTAATCTTCCATACCTAACCTATTTTCTAACAGGGTTCATTCACAATTCAGTCTTAATTGTCCACTTAGTGCTGACAACAGATAATATACACAAAGTTCCTGTCCTTACTGACTTCACTATTTACTAGACTAACTTGAGACTCCATTATTGATTTTTAAAAAGGATTTGAAAAATTGATTGCCTTCAATCACTCTTGGACCAGCAGTCCTCAACCAAACAATCCTGTTTGTTCTGGGCACTGGGCAACGTCTAGAGACATTTCCAGTTGTCACAACAAGGGGAGGGTGCTTTAGTGAGTAGATGCCAGAGATGCTGCTAAACATCCTGCAATACACAGATCAGGCCTCCCGTAACAAATTATCCAGCCCCAAATATTGGAGTGCAAAAGCTGAGAAATCTCACGGCACACAAGCTATAAATGGTGCAAAGGAGGCTAATTTTCCTTATCTTTCAGCATCACCCTCCTCACCCCAACAAGCTTATGCAGACAGGAAAACATAGATTTCCAGGGCATTTATGTTCAGTGCTTCTCTGGGATGCCTTCATCTAACCACAACTCATTCTTCACATCCTTCTGACTCCTTCAAAAAAATCAGCTCTCTTTTTATCCCATTCTCAAAGAGGTTGCAAGATGATTGACTAACCAACCTCATATACTACCTTCAACTTAGCTTTAGCTTAAAATGAGTCATACTGGCCAATTATTCAGTGAATGGATGAGGTCTAAAAAAAAGCTTAGAATAATATTTTTTCTATAATTGTATTCCCAAAGTATCATATTTTATTTTCATTGGCCAAATGGAGCCCATCCTCCCACCTTGTCATCTAAAATAAAAATATCCCAATGGGCCCTCCAGGATAGCAAGTGGATGGTAAATTCAGTCAGAAGATAAGGAAAAAGTTTAATCTCCCCAGATTGCCAAGATTTTTCCCCCTGATTAGGAAAGGGAATTCTGAAACTCTGCATAATTTAAAATATACTTCATGTGCTAATGGAAAAGAACTGAGAATGGAAATAAATCTTTGCTATAAATAATCAATGCTATCAAAATGTCATGGTAAAATGCTCTTCTGATAGGGACAAAGACAGATAGTTTTCTAGGATTTTATCTGGAGAGCATCAGGCTGTGCACCAGAATGACTTCTTATTCATTTTACTTATCTATTGGTTTGTATGTCTATCTCCAACTACATCTGTAAAACACTTCATCCAGATTCAGAGTGAAATACTATATAACCCAACATTCAGGAGATTGATGTATAAACCATTCTTTCAGAGTATTGCTGTATAAAAGGAGAGATGTTTCTATTGACTTTGTGTGGGCCAAGGTCACATGGTGTATGAATTAAAATAAAAAAAGAAGTTTTCTTCCTGGTTCCCTCAGCATCATTTACTTCTTTTGTCCTATAAGAACTGAGAACCCTTCCTAAACCCAAGCAGATAAACACTATTTTTTTCTCTCTGAGAGTTTTTTTTTTACGGCATTCCATTAACACTGTCTCTTTCTATTAATATTGACTTTCTATAATATAATTGCTATTTCAGTTTCTCATTAATCAGCTGCAGCTGTTTTACTATAAAGGCTTTAGTCTATACTTGATTGTGTTGTACTTTCAATCATATAATTGCAATACATCAGGTTTCAGCCATGTTCATTGATGCATGTGTTCATTCCACATCAAGTTCTTTAAAAAAACTTAGAAACAAAAATAGAACTGAGAAGATGAGGTGACAGAGGGTCCTTCTCTGGGCTCAGCCTCCAATGGCCTTACTGCCTTGAGCAAATCATTTAATCTTTTGAGCACAAAGACTCCCTTTGTAAAAGAGCAAGAAAAAGACTATCACTATCTCTTTTTTGCATATGAGAAATTTTAAATAATACATTAATTTATCCATCACACAATAGACACAAAGGAATAAGGTTTTCCTTATTTTCTACCTAAGCATCTTGATTGGGTTTGATACTCTCAGAGTATCTCTACCTCAGAGTTACTGCAACAAATCGCTATTCTCATTGGCTACACTTAAATTCTTCTCCAATGCACTTGCAGGAGTTAACTTTATCTTGACATTCTGGGGGCATTTTACTGTTTCCCGTGGTTTCTGACAATCCTCTGTATAGACCTGTACAATTTACAATTTTATTGTATGGTCTCTTATGAACTTGAAAATGTTTCTAGAAAAGAAATAGATTATATTGTTATTTCCACTTCCCAGATGAACGGTAAGTGACACAGCAGGTAGGTGATGGATTCAAAGCCCTTTCTCTTGATTCTAAGTGTTCTCTCCAAAGAGCATGCGGTGAGTTCCTTGATGCTGTCCAATTTTACCAATTATTATGAGGCTCTAAGCAGTCATTCCATCCCAGGGATTCTACTTTTACCCTCTAAAGAGGAAGCTAATAAGTTGTTTCTCCATGATGCTTGGCTTTGGTCAGATGTTTAGGGCAGAGTTTAAAGAACATGGCAGATAAATGGAAAAAATAAAAAATATAGAATATCAACTAAAATTACTTAAGGGTCTATAAATCAGTAAGTGAGCACACAGTTTAAGAGATTATGGGTCTTTTATTATAGAAATAAAGAAAACCAAGCAGCAAATTCATTAGCTTTCTTTTTTTCTACATGGAGGGTTAGGACAAGACAGTGAATAGTTGTTCTCAGAACTAAATATTATAGGATATGCAGCCACAGGAATGTAGGTCAGAGCTTTCTTACCACAACAATCATTAAACATGGGGAAAAAACTTAAAAGGCAAGTCTCATGTGTAGTCACTATTCCTGCTGATGTTAGAAGCCATCATTCTCATGGGTGGGAAGAGGGGGGCACAGGTGATTGAAAGATATATCATGCTCCCAGCTTGAGGTCATATCAGCATATTGGAGTAGCATAGATGGAAATAGGAGGATATTTCTTAAAACATAATCAATATATGATATCATATTTTTGAAAACTCAAATAATCTTATTATTTTCATAATATCAACTTTAAAGTCAAGTATAACAAAGATTTGTATATACTATGAGCCAGGAAGATTCTTAATGGACTGGAGGGTGAGAGTCAATACCTTGTGTTTATAAAATGAGAACAGGAGTGAACAGATTGTGTAAAAAAAAAAGTGCTTTGATGGACCTTGACATCATGTTTGCAATGACAAGCAGAATCAGCTTGGAGGCAGGAGACCAGACTACAGATCTAAAGTTCTTTCATACCACGGGCCCTACCACCAATCTAGATGACCTGCCTTCTCTTATCCAGCATTTAATAAGTGTCCAAGTACACCATACCCAGAATTGGGCATTCAAGGAAAGGCAAATAAAACACAATTTCTGACCTTTAAAAAAAAGGCTACAGTCTGTTGTTGGAGCCAGACAATGACATATGTAACAATAGCAAGTAGAGACTACCAAGAGCAATGGGCCCCAGTGGAACAAAGGACAAAGAGGTCTCATTGCTCAGATTTACTCTTCACTGAGTAAAAGTGAAGCTTATCTTTCCTTGAGCACCAGAAATGAAGAACATAGGTTTGTATGGAAATAAAGACAACAACAACAGCAGCAACAAAAACCAAGAAAACAAAAAACCAAAAATTCATTTCAACTCCCTCTGTTTAGACATGATATAGTTTCACTAACCACAAACAAATTTATAATTAGATATACAAAAAGCCATACACTGAGTATTAATAGAGCTGTAGCATATTTACTAAGCATAGAACCATGGAAACTGTTCCTTAAATTTAGTCTCTGCACATACAACATAAATTTTTGATCACTCAAACTGCTTTGGATATGCATATTATTTTTTAAAAATTCTAAAATGACCCTGCTTCCTCTCCTGTGAGAAGCAGACACATGGAAAGATTCAAATTTTAAATTTACTCTGTGTTGGAGTTATTCCTGGGCAAAAATAATCTTAAATGGTTTTCACGGCATAAACCTGAGGGTCTGCTTCCTTTTCTTTTCTTCTTCTTCTTCTTCTTCTTCTTCTTCTTCTTCTTCTTCTTCTTCTTCTTCTTCAGTGTCCAATTGTCAGAAACAGCTGAACAGATGTTTCTTTAAACACTGGGCAACCTTTGGGATAAAATTGAGCATGAAAATGTGAAACCGAAAGGATAAATTTTCAGCAACTTCTAAGCATGTGAAACAAGTGAAGGAGGCCAGTGACTCTGAAATATCAGGTGTAGAATCTATCTTGAAAAAGAACCTGATGGTCAACCCACCATATTATTGAGCCTACA
>NC_043712.1:59223576-59224695 GCF_006229205.1 Suricata suricatta
GTGGAGGTCTAGGAGGTTTTTTCCTACTTTCTCCTAGAGGGTTTTGATGGTTTCCTGTCTCACATTCAGGTCCTTCAGCCATTTTGAGTTAATTTTTGTGTATGGTGTAAGAAAGTGGTCTAGTTTCACAGAAAGAAACAATCTTATTGACAAAAATGTGCTAATTGCAGGGGACTTTAATACTCCACTGACAGCAAGAGATAGATCAACCAGGCAGAAAATCACTAAAGAAACAATGGACCTGAACGACACATTGGAACAGATGGAACTGATAGATATATTTAGAACTCTGCATCCTGAAGATAGGAAATTCACCTTCTTCTTGAGTGCACATGGCACATTCTCCAAGATTGATTTCATACTGCGGCATAAAGCAGCCCTCCATAAGTATAAACGAATAGAGATAATTCCATGCACTCTTTCAGATCACAATGCTATGAAACTTGAAATAAACCACAGTAAAAAGTCTGTAAAACCTCCAAAAATGTGGAGGTTAAAAACCACCCTACTAAAGAATGATTGGGTCAATCAGGCAATCAGAGAAGAAATTAAAAAATATATGGAAACTAATGAAAATGAAAGTACAACAATTCAAAATCTCTGGGATGCAGCAAAAGCAATTCTAAGAGGAAAGTATATTGCAATCTAGGCCAATCTCAACAAACTAGAAAAAGCGCAAATTCAAAATTTAACAGAGCACCTACTGGAATTAGAAGGGAAGCAGCAAGAGCACCCCAAACCCAGCAGAAGAAAAGAAATAATAAAGATCAGGGCAGAAATAAACAATATAGAATCCAAAAGAACAGTAGAGCAGATCAATGAAATCAAGAGTTGGTTCTCTGAAAAAATAAGCAAAATTGATAAACCTCTAGCCAGACCCCTCAGAAAGAAAAGAGAGAGCATCCAGATAGACAAAATTATGAATGAAAAAGGATTTATTACAACCAATCCCTTAGAAATACAAGCAATCATCAGAGATTACTATGAAAAATTATATGCCAACAAACTGGACAACACAGAAGAAATGGACAAATTCCTAAATGCACATACACTACCAAAATTCAAACAGGAAGAGATAGAAAGCATGAACAGACCAATAAACAGTGAAGAAATTGAATC
>NC_043712.1:59224795-59234063 GCF_006229205.1 Suricata suricatta
TATTGAAAACTTATGAAAGAGATTGAAGAAGACACCAAGAAATGGAAAAACATTCCCTGTTCATGGATCAGAAGAAAAAACATTGTGAAAATGTCATTACTACCCAAAGCAATCTACACATTCAATGCAATCCCCATCAAAAAAGCACCAACATTCTTCTCCAAGCTAGAAGAAACTATCCTCAAATTCATATGGAACCACAAAAGACCCCGAATATCCAAAGTAATTTTGAAGAAGCAAACCAAAACAGGAGGCATCACAATCCCAGACTTTAACCTCTACTACAAAGCTGTCATCATCAAGACAGTATGGTATTGGCACAAAAACAGACACATAGACCAATGGAATAGAGTAGAGAACCCAGATCTGGGCCTACAAATGTATGGCCAATTAATTTTGACAAAGTAGGAAAGAGTATGCAATGGAAAAAAGACTGCCTCTTTAGCAGGTGGTGCTGGGAGAACTGGACAGCAACATGCAGAAGAATGAAACTATGTCTTACTTTTTAATACCTATGTTTATGAGAAATTGGATGCAAATGAGTCACTTACATTCCTGGTCTATTTTACGTGAGAGTTAAATTCAAGATACTATCTCTGTGTTGTGCCCAAATTGAAGAATGCTGTAGATACTAATTGTGTGTTAGGTTTAAGTTGAAGGACACTCAAGATACTACTTGTGTGTTATATGCAAGTTGAAGGATGCACAAGATACCACCTGTACATTAGTTGAAGGATGCCATAATGATTAATTTTAGGTGTTAACTTGATTGGGCCATGGGTGCCCAGATTTTGGCCAAACATTGTTGTTGATGTCTCTGTGAGGGCATTTTTATATGATATTAACATTTTAATTGGTAAAGTAAAGAAGATTGCCCTCCATAATTGGGTAGGCTTCATCCAATCAGTTGAAGGACTGAATAAAACAAAAAGACCAACCCTTCCCCAAATAAGAGAGAATTCTCCAACAGATCTGAAACATTTACTTTTCCTGCCTCACGGCCTTCAAATAAGAACATCGACTCTGCCTGCCTGATGATCTTTGAATTTGAACACTGGCTCTCCTTGCATCTCCAGCCTGCTGGCTACTGGCCCACATTCAGACTGGATTTACTAGCCTCCATAATGACATGTGCCAATTTCTTATGAGAAGTTCTCTCCCTCTCTCTCTCTCTCTCTCTCTCTCTCTCTCTCGCCTCTCTCCCTCTCTCTCTCTCCCTCTCCCTGTCTCTTTCATCTATCAATCATCTCCTATTGGTTTTGTTTCTCCAAAGAACTTTAATACAGATGTTAAGGTACTGCCTATGTTTTGAGTGTGAGTTGAAGGATGCCTTTCATCACATCACTCTTTCCTTTCTACAAGCTGCCTCACAGGTTAGGGCGTGCCCTTCTACCCAATCTAGCATGAAGCCCCTGCAATTAATCAATCTTAGGTTAGACAACATGCAATGCAATATGCATATTAGACATATTACATAATTCAATATGCATATTAGACATATTACATCAAACACAATACACACATGAAAAAGAACTAGACAAGCACCTAAAAGAGAACTGAGTTCCAATGCCTGCTCTACTATAATTCAAGTGGATTAACTTTGGGAACTCTCTAAAGTAACCTGAATTTTAACTTTGATCAGTAAAATGGAAGTGTTTAAAGAAACAATATATAATTTCTCAACATAGGAAGAATATGAAAAGTGTTTCATGAGAGTCACAAAGACATACAAGGAGCTGCAAGGAGCCACAGATATCATATTTTTATTGGTAGGAAACTAGGGAGGGAGGCTTCTGAAAGAAGCCAGCATCTGTAATACATCAGGGAACTTCAAGGATAAAGGTAGTCCAAGAGAATATGAGAAAGGCATGGTCAACCTGGAAAAAAGGAGTGCACTGATGAGCACTGTAAGCATATTCCAAATGACCAGAGGGATTGGGGGAGATCTAGTGTGAGCATGACAAAGAAAGACTTGAACACAGGGAGCAGGGTGTTTTATATGAATGAAGGTAAGCAAAGGGAAGCATAGAGCAGGCCTCATTTGAGGGCAATCTGATCAAGATGATGGATTATGTAGACCTGGAAACAGGAGAATCTACCCTTTTATCCAATAAAGTACTGCAAGTAATGTATAGAATTTTGGTATTTTGACTAAAAAAAATGGACTGTAGAATCTCACCATTTGATGGGGAAACTAGAAGTGGAAAGAGAGGTAATATGGGGTTGTTTTATTTAAAGTGGATAAAGAAATTCCATATGAAAATGTTCTTCCCTTGTAGGCAGCAAGGAGGCTGAGACAGAAATAAACAGCTCACCCTGTGCATCCATGTAGAGGCCACCAGACAGACAAGGTTAATGTCCAAACTATTATATGGACCAAGATACTTAAGTAAAATGCATGTTTTCATCAACAATAGTGGCTCACAGAAATATATGAAAGATACTTATGGGAGGGCCAAGATCTGTTACTGGAGAAAGTTTTGCAGAGTTATGACATGCCTGGGAGTGTAAGCCTTCTCTTTCCATTATATGCCTAGCACCCTATTGAGTATTGCTACAATCTTGGAGCCTTGGGTCCTGCACTGTTTCTTAGATGGTGTGACCCTGCCATTTTCCTTCTCCTCCATGGATTGCCAAACTACCAACTCCAACTCTGGAGAGCAAAATTCCTCCCATGAACAGCCAAATTTTACTAGTATGTTTAACCAAAGCACTAATATTACTGACTGGAACACACTAATTCCACAGTGTGTTTCCTGACAGGAATTCATCTGGAAGAATTACCTTAACTATAGGGTCATCTGCTTGGTTATTTAGTTATTTGTTTATCGAATGCTTACTATGAGGCAGGCTCTGTTCTAGGTACCATATACACAATGATGAATGAGAGATGAGCCACAGCACTCATTGGCTAGCAGACTAGAGTTAAATAAAGTGAGATGAATGACTGTTTAGGCACAGCTAGCCCCAAATAAAAATCCAAGCAGAAGCTGTCTAACTCCTCTATCCATCCATCTATGCATTCAGTAACAATTTAACCAATATGACATGCACCCCAATGTTTATAGCAGCACTATTGACAATAGCCAAAGTATGGAAAGAGCCCAAATATCCATCAATGGATGAATGGATAAAGATGTGGTATGGTATATATTACTTGGCAATCAAAAATAATGAAATCTTGCCATTTGCAACTACATGGATGGAATTAGAAGATATTATGCTAACTGAAATTTATCAGTCAGAAAAAGACAAATATCATATGACTTCACTCATATGAGGACTTTAAGATACAAAACAGATGAACATAAAGAAGGGAAAGCAAAAATAATATAAATACAAGGAGGGGGACAAAAAATAAGAGACTCAAATATAGAGAACAAACAGAGGGTTGCTGGAAGGATTGTGGAGGGTGGGTGGGCTAAATGGGTAAGGGGCATTAAAGAATCTATTCCTAAAATCATTGTTGCACCATATGCTAACTAACTTGGATGTAAATTAAAAAATTAATAAATTATTAATAAAAAATAAAATAGCAAAAATATTATTTAGCCAATATGGATTAGGTGCCACAGATTACACAGATGAAGAAGACATGATGCATGTGCTAGAGAAGTTCTCCATCACAATCACAGCCAAGTACAACATGCAACAGGTGCTAATAAATGTAATTCTAAAAAGCAGTGGACATCCAGAATAAAAACTAGGCTACAGAAGTCAAAGGGAGATGTGGAGTGAAAGAAACACCAATTTATAAACAAAAGGTACACGATTTCAACAAGAGTGCTTAGTCTTTTCTTTCTCTTTTTTGAAATTTTTTAATGTTTATTTTTGAGACAGAGAGACAGAGCATGAGCAGGGGAGGGCTGGAGAGAGAGGGAGATACAGAATCTGAAACAGACTCCAGGCTCTGAGCAGTCAGCATGGAACCTGATGCGGGGCTTGAACCCAAAAACCACAAAATCACGACCTGAGTCAAAGTCTGACACTTAACCGACTGAGCCACCCAGGTGCCCCAAGTCTTTTCTTTTTCCAAGTTATAAAATTCTTAAGCACAATCTCAAGGGTAAAAAAAAAAAAAAAGGGAAAAGAAATCAGTAGTGCTGCTTCTTGTTAAAGTATGTGGGAGTTTCAGGGAAAGAGAAACCCAGAGTCCCCTACTTAGCTTTCCCCTTGGGCCATGTATGCCTTTAAGACCCCCATGACAAATCTGCCCCCCCCCCCAGTGAAAATCACCACTCTCCTTGAACAAGGAGTAGGAGACATCCTTCTTGGTTAACAGACCAAGCACTGCTTGACCTACCTGGTGTCCTCTGCAGGAAAATGAGAATGCAGACAGGCCCATGCTGACTTGCCTCCCAGCAATCCTGGGCAGCTAAATTAGGCACCACCTGCTAAGTTTCTTGAGCTTCCAAGAAGAAAGAAAGAGGTAGCAAGGGGGGGCTACCTGGGGCCTTATTAACAGCTAGGCTTTGACAATCCCAGAGTAGAGGCATCCTGAGTGAAACACGTTTCCCCAATTATATAGTCAACAGTGCTCCTCTGGAATAGAACGAGTTTGTTAAGGCAGTTTGGTCCAAGACAGGGCATTTTCAGATAAGAAGGATAATTTAGGAGTCAAGAATACAGTGATTTGTTTGAGAGTAGAAAAGAAAGAGACAGGGGAAAAAATGCCTTTTAAAAGACCAACTCTTCCCCCAGGGATGTACATTCAGTCCCTTCCCAAGCTAAGAAAGGCAATTTAATTGTTCATACATTATTGACTTGACAAGGCAAACCAGCTTCACCAAAGACAACTTTTTGTGTGCCCGAGGAGTGTGGTGTCACAGGGAGTAGACACTGTTGTGTGACTCTTTCCTCAGAACTTTCTCTTTCTGCTTTGGTGACATGCTGCCCCATATAATGAGGCTCCCCTGCCTCTCTTTCCTTCATACATTTTCCATCCAGGAACAACATTTCCCTCACTCCTGGATTGGGATTTAGGGTATTGTCTTTGTGATGCACTTATTTAAAATCACTAAATCAGTAATTAAAATTATGCATTTACTTCTGGACACAATTTATTCTGTTTTATATCAAGCCATATTTTCCTGGAAACTTTAATTTTTAGCTTTTAATTCTCAGAAAGTATCTTCAGAAAACTGGATATTCCACAAAAATGATCAAAAGACATGTTAGGGTGCCTGGGTGGCTCAGTGGTTTAAGCATCTGACTGTTGATCTCAGCTCAGGTATTGATCTCAGGGTTGTGAATTCAAACCCCACATTGTGCTCCGCACTGGGTGTGAACCCTACTTTAAAAAACAAACATACCCAACCAAACTCATAGCACACATACTGATGGTTCGTGATTCCCCATCTCCATTTTCCTAGCTCCAGTTTCCTAGCTCTCAGGTCAGTAAGGGCCTGATCTGGCACTCCACTTGTTTTTATAAATAAAACTTGATTAGAACACAGCTTTTCTCATTTATTTATGTATTATCTGTGGTGCTTTTGCACTACAGTGACAAAGTTGAGTAGTTGCAACAAAAATTACCTGGCCCACAGAGTCTGAAATATTTACAGTCTGGCAGTTTGGCAACCCCTATATTCAAATCTCTCTGAACATCTCTATATGAGTGACTTATAGCCTCCTAAAACATATTCCAGATTTTCATTATCTTTTCCTCAAATTCATGCCTTCTCTAGAGTTTCTTACTTCATTAAATGCCACTACCATCAAGCCAGTTGCTCACATGTAAAGATTAGGAGTCCATTCTTGCTTACTCCTTTTCCCTCACTCTCCGAACAAAATCATTTTCCACCCTGAAACTAGAATGAGCCTTCTAAAACAGAAATATGGTTATGTTGCCTTCCTACTTGAAATATTTTAGTGGATTTCCATTATTTTTATCCATAGAGACATTTGAGTGTTCTCAAATTGACTTATTAGAAGCCAGGCATAATATGGCTCTTGCCTCTATCTCTAAGTCTCCTTCCACTAGCTTTCCTGGTTGTTGCCAGTTCCTTACAAAACTCATGCAGGCTCTCCACCTCTGAAACCTCTCTGCATGCTATTCCCTTACTTAGAACAATCTGCCCTTTGCAGATAACTTTCTGTATCATTCTTCAGGGTGCAGCCAGAAAGTCGCTTCTTCAGGGACACCTTCTCACACATCTGGACCATGTTTTGATCACCCCATTTGTGACTCTATGCTTCCCCTGCTATAGTGATCACCATTCCTCACTGTTAACACCTGTCAATTGTCTGTTTTCTCAGCTACACTGTAAGTCCTCTGAGAGCAGGTATCTTATCTGTCTCATATATCATTAGAGTACCTGGAAAAAGAAAGTTCTGAGTACTTACTTGTTAAATGAATAAGTGAATATATCTTAGTCCAGGAAAGAAGAGCTTTAAAGAGTGAAGGAAACACAGAAACAGTTACAGGGGAAACTCAGAGAGCTCTGACTTCCTTCCCATTATTTTTTTTAGAGAAGTAGACTGTACAAGATTCAGGTTGTTGTAACATGTAATGCTCTGGCAAGGCCAGGGTAAGCATGTTACCCTGATGTGAGAAAGAAAAAGAAAAACTGAAGAGATAAGAATAGAAAGATCATGGTACCACATTTGCCAGAGTCTTGAGCCAGTGAATTATGGTACTATTATTACCATGTTCTTTTTTTATTAAAAAAATTTTATTTTTTTAGTTTATTGTCAAATTGGTTTCCATACAACACCCAGTGTTCCTCCCCCTTCTCCTTCAACCTTCAGTTCGTTTTCAGTATTCAATAGTCTCTCAAGTTTATTATCTTTTACAGATTTAAGATTACATCTAGTTCTACAAGCTTAAAGCAACATTTACAATGTAAGTGTTCTTTTAATTAGTCTCTTCTTCCACTAAGTCAAGGTAAAACATATTCCCAGATAAACTTAAAGGACAGGAAGTGCATCTGCTAGTTATACTTATAGGTTCCTTGATGCCTCTGAACATTCATGGTTTCTTACAAGACTGTAATTCTAGACCCATGTGTGGTAATTAAAGCTTTTCCCCAAGGCATATAAAAGAAGTAATCCTAGCTTTTTTTAGGCAAGTACCTCAAGAGCATTGTGGTTTCCATTTACAGATAAAAATATTACTTTAGTCTTCTGGCTTGACATAAAAGAGTGAATCAATAGAAAAACTAGAAAAAAGGAAAATCAAATAATGGATACACATTAAATTGTGGCATAATTTTGGTTAAATAATTGAATGGAAGAAAGGAGAAACCATTTGAAATCAATCTTCACTTTTCAGAGTGGGAAGTCAAGAGGTAATCCTAAGGTTGATGTGTCAAGAAATAGAGGTATGAACAAACATGTTATTTACAGTTATGGAGACTATTTCTAGAACTAAAAAGACCAAAAGTTCCAACTAATTATCTTGCTGCAGAAAGTAGCTGTAGAAGCTAATGATAGGAAAATGACAAAATTCTCTCTACAGGTTCTTAACGACTGATAAAGTATGAATAACTACTAACATAGGAGGATTTAGATTAGAGTAAGTTTATACCCCTAAGAACTGAATTCATAGTCAGGGTTGGGACAGAACCAAAAGTGATGAAAGGTGAATCAGCCTCCAAAACACTGGTCTTCAAACACTAAGATGGCTTGGAATCCAGGGCTCCCAAGGGCTTATGGACCTAAATACCAGCAAGGTTCATGCCCAAAAAAGAAATTAAAAAAAATAAAGAGAAAACCTTTGGGGCAGAGAAATCTCACACTTACTTCTGGACATCAGGGAAGATGCTCTAGACAATATCCTCCTATTTGAGAAGATCTTTGAGTTTCTGCAGATTATTAAGAGATTTTCCCATGTATTTGGATCTAGTTGATATGTTGTAAGATAGCTTTTCTGAGGTTATTGGACTAAGTTGTGAGTCATGATATTCTAGATAAAAGAAGACCATCCTCGGGAGAGTGAATATACAGACCTTCCTTAATGTCCTGGGTATATATGCCATCAAATCCTCACTGGTGAGGACCTGTCTAACTGAGTGGTAAAGAGGGATCAGAACTTTCATCTCTGGCAACTGCACATGGCCTAACTCCTAGACAAGATGGAGCCCATTCAAGTTCTCAGCTAGCTGTACATCTTGGATAAACTCTTCTTAAGCCCCTTTGTGCTTTTGCCAGGTGGTTACCTAATTCATCTTCATGGTCAAGACCAACAGGCAAATATTTTAAAGTACCTGATTGTTCTGGAAAATATTACTAATGATATGACTCACTCATAAGTCCTGTGTGACCTGGGAGAGACTGAGGCAAACTCCCAAGGCATCTATCACAGACCCAGACCTTAGTTCATGTATATGAAAGATGTTTGCACTTAAACACAGCAGAAATAAAAAGATACTTGAAGAGAAATGGCAGTCTCTGAGTTTGAGGGAGACACCATTCACCAAAGTTCTAAGGAAGCACTTTTTCCATTTATTCAAGATTAGTATATTTCAGGGGCTCCTGGGTAGCTCAGTCAGTTGAGCATCCAACTTCAGCTCAGGTCATGATCTCATGGATTGTGGGTTCTAGCCCCACGCCAGGCTCTGTGCTGACAGCTCAGAGCCTGGAGCCTGCTTCGAACTGTGTCTCCCTCTCTCTCTGCTCCTCACCTGCTCATGCTCTGTCTCTCTCTGTATCAAAAATAAAAACACAGTGTGGTTTTGATTTGTATTTCCCTGATGATGAGTGACGCTGAGCATCTTTCATGTGCCTGTTGGCCATCTGATGTCCTCTTTGGAGATGTGTCTGTTCAGATCTTCTGCCCATTTCTTCACTGGATTATTCATTTTTCAGATATGGAGTTTAGTGAGTTCCTTCTAGATTTTAGATACTAGCCCTTTATCTAACATGCCATTTGCCACTATCTTTTCCCATTCTGTCAGTTGCCTGTTAGTTTTTTTTATTGTTTCCTTTGCAGTGCAGAAGCTTTTTATCTTGATGAGGTCCCAATAGTTCATTTTTGTTCTTGATTCCCTTGCCTTTGGGGATGTGTTGAGAAAGAAATTGCTGCAATTGAGGTCAAGGAGGCTGCCTCCTGTTTTCTCCCCTAGTGTTTTGATAGTTTCCTGTCTCACATTCAGGTCCTTTATCCATTTTGAGTTTATTTTTGTGAATGGTGTAAGAAAGTGATCTAATTTCATTCTTCTACAAATCAAAACCACACTGAGATACCACCTCACACCAGTCAGAGGGGCTAAAATGAACAAATTAAAAGACTATAGATACTGGCAAGGTTGTGGAGAGATGGGCACCC
>NC_043712.1:59234163-59260185 GCF_006229205.1 Suricata suricatta
AAGAAGATGTGGTATATATACACAATGGAGTACTATATGGCAATGAGAAACAATGAAATATGGCCATTTGTAGCAAAGTGGATAGACCTCGAGGGTGTCATGCTAAGTGAAATAAGTCAGGCAGAGAAGGGCAGATACCATGTATGTTTGCACTCATAGGTCTAACAGGAGAAACCTAACAGAGGGCGGAGAGATAGGGACACAAACCATGAGAGACTACTGAATACTGAAAACTAACCGAGGGCTGAAGGGGGAGGGGGAAAGGGGGAAAGGGGGTGATTGTCATGGTGGGGGACACTTGTGGGGAAAAGCACTGGGTGTTATATGGAAACCAAATTGACAATAAACTATTAAAAAATAAAAATAAAAATAGACTGTGTGGAAAAAATAAAAACAAAAATTTTAAAAAAGATTAGTATATTTCAAATTGAGATTTGTAACCCATTAGTGGATTATGAAATCAATTTGTTTTTGTTTGTTGCTTATTTTGTTTTGTATTTTAAGGATTTTTCTATGTTAATAAATACTTAGGTTTAAACTTACTCTATTGTGTTTCTACTTTTCATAGATACTGAAGGTAAATACTATATTCAAATTTTTCAGTTATATATCATGTGTCTGTGTGTCTACTGCATTGTAATATAAAATATAATTATCAGTGGAGTCATAGAACTACATCTATGTGGTTATGTTATAGCCTCACTTACCAAATGGGAACAGGCTACAGAGAAACTTAAGTTGATACCCTGAAGATCTCTTGTACTTTGTTCCTGGTCAGTTTGCATGAAATCTGGTTCCTAAAAGTCAATCATCATGGCCACAATGATTAAGAAAAAGGTCCTACCTAAGAGAAGATGTTGAAAGATTGTTGCTATTTATTAATAATACCTATGTACTACTTGATATATTACAATATACATTTATCACTTTGATAAAATAAAAAATCCCATTTCATCTTAATTCAACTAAGTAAAACTCTCATTTAACTAGAATTTTCCTCCTCAGTAACAAAGACGGATATGATAATATAACAAAACTTGAATAAAACTAACTGTCCCAGTATCAAAGAACGGAGAGAGGTTTTCAAGGCAGAGAGGCAGACTATGCGCAGGGAAGTAATAGCAAATTTTCCATCTTGAGTTTAGTCAATTCTCTAGTGGTTACATGAAATTCATAGGGAGACTCCGGGAGTGCACATAGGAAGAGATCATGTAGAGAGTCCTAACAGGTCCTTAAGAGGCTAGAACAAGAGAATTTCTTATGCTCACAGTAGAACTGATAGGAATGCCATTCATGTTAATTATCTTCATTCTATAATTTAGATATAAGCAGAGAATAAATAGAAGGAGAAAGCATCCCAAAATTTTAAGCATAGCCTAAAACAGTGAAATTACAAAGAATAAGTACATCATGAATGAGGTGAGTATGTAAAAGGATGTGTCTTAAAAATTGGGGAGATATAGATTTATTCCTGTCTCATGCAGTAGGCCTTCCTCAGGCTGTGGATTATATAAAACAGATGTCTGGGGATTTGAAAAAAATAGAAGCTGTCCCCTCAGGGTCCCACAAGATTCTCCCCCAGAAAGTAGATGAAAAGGCCTCATGGTAAGTTTTGTATGCTCACAAACATAATTTTGTCTACAGCCAAGATTGTGCCATCCATCCAGGATAATCTGGACCATGAATGAAAAAATTGAAATCCTAAGAAACAGTTCACAATGGCAACTATAACTCGTATAATAGGCAGATATTCAAGTTATCCAGGCAATGCAGTGCCTGCCTATACCATGATCTTTTTGGTGAGCCAGATAGCCTTAAAAAGCTTTTGGGGAAAGCTTGTTTTCAGAGCAGGTTATTGAATTGCAGATTTGGAAGTTTTGTTTGCTGAGTTTTGGTGGCCTTTAATGACTCTCAATAAGGAACTAACAAATCAAAGATAATAGTGAAGTTTGAGGACCTGCACCATGGTCTTCTCTCTCCATTTCTTTAATCATTTATTGTTCTCTGACTTTTCTTTCATTCAGTCTTATCTTTCTCTCTCTTCCCTCTCCCTTCTTCACTGGTAGAATTATTTAAAAGAAAGGGTGTCCAAAAGCATAAACATTTTGTATACAATTTAAAAAAGATTTTTAGCAAATGTTTATAATTTCATTTCGAAGCATCCATTGGCATAACAGTCTGAAACAAGTGTACAAGATCATACCCATAACACATTATCATTTCATATTCATGTTCTTATAAATATAATATCAATTTTCTAATTAAACCAAATTCATGATTTTTCTACTTAACTAATAACCTTATAAGGCTGATATTTTTAAAGTTGTCTCTGGGGAATCTATCCAGGAAGATGGATTGTTGCTATTTATTATAAGCACTTATGTACTATTTAATATATTACCATATACATTTATTATTCTGATAAAATAAAAATTATAATTTTATTTTAATTCAACTAAATGAAGCTCTCATTTGACTATATTTTTCCTCCCTGGTAGCAAAAAGGAATATGGCAATGTAACAAGCTATTCATTAAAAACTTTCATATTACTAAAGTCCAGAGCATGGTAAGCAACCTACAAATCTTTTACATTTATTATATTATAATTTTTGAAAATTACCTTCATTTCACTAGCTTTTTATACAATTTTATACACTCATTTCCAGATTTTGCATAACTCCTCCACCAGTTCAGAACTGGGAGACAATCGTGGACATTTATTGCCTTAGCATCCTATGTGTGCTGCCTAGTGGTTAAACCGTACTGGAGGGATAAAGCTCAAAAGAGGGTCCTGATGGAAATCACTGATACTGCCATCCAGGGCACGATTCAGTGTGTAGGAATCCAATGGTTGATGAAAAGGGGGGTTTCCTAGATCCTCCCATATAATGGCTGGAAAATGTGAATTTTAGATTTAAGTATTGAAAATGAAACTCAAATAAAATGCAATGAGCTCTAAGTAATCAGCTGACTGACCAGGCCAGGAAACCAATATATTTTAACAAAATGTTCTCTTGGATAAAAGAAAAAAAAATACTAAAGGCTACAATCATGCAAATTATGCAATCCATCAGGAAATTCTAGTTTTCAAAAACCATCACGTGATTGATTATGCCATAGGGTAAAGTTGTGAGCAAAACTGTAGTTTACAGGCCTGTGGCTATAAACACAGTCATAGGACTACAGTTCTTCAAAATATTTTACAAGAAATATTATTGCTTTTTAGTCCTTACCCAGTTCCACCTCATTCTAAAGTGAATATCCACTCATTCATTCATTCAGTAATTGGATTTTGAGAAACTACCTCGTGACAAGCATTCTGCTGGAAGCTAAAATAAAACAAGAAACAAGGTGACTAAGGGTTTTTTTTCTCTTAAACTGTATACATCAAGACATGAATACAGTAAAAAAAAGTAGGTCATAAATTCATAAAATAATTTTAGATGGCAATAAGTGCTGTCAAGAAAACAAAGGTGGTTCACTCATCACCAGGGAAATACAAATCAAAACCACACTGAGATACCACTTCACACCCGTCAGAGGGGCTAAAATGAACAAATCAGGAGACTATAGATGTTGGTGAGGATGTGGAGAAATGGGCACCCTCCTACACTGTTGGTGGGAATGTAAACTGGTGCAGGCCCTCTGAAAAACAGTGTAGAGGTTCCTCAAAAAATTAACAATAGAACTCCCCTATGACCCAGCAATAGGACTGCTAGGAATTTACCCAAGGGATACAAGAGGGCTGATGCACAGGGGCACATGTACCCAATGTTCATGGCAACACTTTCAACAATAGCCAAATCCTGGAAAGACCTAAATGTCCATCACCTGATGAATGAATAAAGAATATGTGGTATATATAAACAATGGAGTACTACATAGCAATGAGAAACAATGAAATCTGGCCATTTGCAGCAATGTGGATGGAACTTGAGGATGTTATGTGAGTGAAATAAGTCAGGCAGAGAAGGAAAGATACCATATGTTTTCACTCATATGTGACACAGGAGAAACTTAACAGAGGACCATGGGAGAGGTGAAGGGGAAAAAGTAGTTAAGGAGAGGGAGGGAAGCAACCTATAAGAGACTCTTAAATACTGAAAACAAACTGATGGTTGATGGGGGTGGGGGTGAGGGGAAAAGAGGAGATGGGCATGAAGGAGGACACTTGTAATGAGCACTGAATGTTATATGGACACCAACTTGACATTAAACTATAAAAGAAAAACAAAACAAAAAAATAAATTTCAAAATAAAAGAAAAACCAAAGCTGTGTATAATAAGATAGAGAATAGTGATGGAGCTGGAGGGAACTCTTTTTAATCAGGTGATCAGACAAGGCCTTTTCAGGGTGGGTCTTTGAGCTATGGCCCGAATGTTAAGAAGAGTCCATATATGATGAGATAACAAAATTCCAGGCAAAAGGGACAGCAAACATGGATACCCTCAAGTAAGACTAAATGTTGTGAGATTGAAGAATTGCAAGACCATCACTATGTCTAGAAATTATCAAAAGAGGGTATGGAAGTAGAAAGAGATGAGAACAAAGTTGTAGGCAAAAAATAATACTGAAGAATAGTATTTTATATTAAGGGTAAAATCAACCCAAGAAAGCAAAGCAAAGTTTGAGTAAAGGCATTATATGGTTTAATATATGATTTGTGAAAAATTACATTGGCCATTCTGCAAAAATCATACTGAGGAGCCCCAACATCAGAGAAAGGGATACCAGGAAATAGTTTATTGAAGTTGTATAGGTAAGAGATATTTGTGGTTGGAAATGGGATGATAGCAAAGGAGGTGAGAAGAGTCAGATTACACATGGATTTTTAAGAGAATCAATATATTTCTATGATAGATCAGGTTGTTAGAGAAGAGAAAACAAAGAGCCAGTTTGGTGTCAAAAATTTGAGCCATTAAGAGGGATTTCTGGGAGAGAAATATGTTATTTAAGAGGGGGGAAAGGTAGGGTATCAAGAGTTCTTTTGGCCATGTAAAGTTTGAAGGGCTTATTAGAAATACTTGAGACAATTCCTATAATCAAGAACTCCTAAAAACATGGGATGTTTCTCATCAACTAACTGTTGAATTGGTACCATGACCAAAGACTGAATATTAAGAACAAGGTATTAACTTCTTTAGAATGTTTCTATTCTGCTGTTTTACTAAGATTGCATGGAATTTTAAGAGTCCATCCATGGGCGCCTGGGTGGCTCAGTTGGTTAAGCATCTGACTCTTAATGTCAGCTCAGGTCATGATCTCATGGTTTGTGAGTCTGAACCCCACATCAGGCTCCACATTGATGAACGTGTTTGGGATGCTCGCTCTCTCTCTCTCTCTCTCTCTCTCTCTCTCTCAAAATAAATAAACAAAAGAATTAAGTGTTCATCCATTCCATCAGTATTTATTTAGCTATGTACTAAGCTGGTCCCCTCAAAACAGTAATAAACAAAGAACTTACTCTAGTGCAGAAGACAAACACAATTCAAATGATCACATAACTGTACAACTAAAGTCTATAATATGAAAAGAAAATATGGCAGCTCCTGATCTTGTCTGGAGGGCTGAGAGAGGTGTCTCAAGTAAGGGATATTTGAGCTGAGATCAAAGTGTGAGTCACAGTACGAAAAGCTAAAGAGAGAGAAGCAGAATAACTTTGCAGGGAGAAGAATAAATTGCTTCAGAGGTCTAGGTGAATTGACAACATCTAATATAATTGGACTCAAAAGACAAAGGGAGAATGTGGTAAAAATATAAGTAGGAGAATGAAGCAGGGACCAAAGTATCCATGGCCATAATGAGTTTAGGCTTTATCCTACTGGAATTGGGAAGCAGCAAATGACAAGATCGAATCTGCTTTTAAAAGATTATTCTGCTGCACTATGGAGAAAATGGATAGAGGCAAGGCCCAAATCAGGCCTTTAGAGACACCGTTCCCCAAAACAGTATTACATTCCCTTAAATTCCCCTACCAAAACCCCCCCCACATACATAAACTCACAGAGACAAGAATACTATGTTATAATGAAAAATAAAAGCAATCATAGCATTATACAAAATTTTGTTTAATCTTTAAATGAATCAAATGTAAGTGGGTGCTGATATTAAGTCTTTCCCCAACTTTTTCACTCCCTTCTTTGTGTTTATGTGGGTAAAGAAGGAAATATGTTCCCAACTTGCCAAGACTGTATGCATGGGCTCAGTTCACCTAATGGGAAATCCATTATTAAATAGAGGGAGGCAGTGGTTCAGGTGAGAGATGTTGGTGGCTTGGATAAGGATAGTGGTGATGAACTAATTAGGAGGCAATGTACCATTTAGGTGATGAATTGCTAGTGGGAGAATAAAAGAAGGGAAGGGGGTCAAAAACGACCCCCAGGTTTTGGGGTAAGCAGTTAGATGAACAATACCATTCAATGAGACAGAGTAGAGTGGCGGAGGACTATATTTAGAAAGGACACTTAATGATGGTCTCGCCCAAGTTCAAGCAGTGGAAGGTATTGAGTGCTTCTCTTATCCATGATAGACAATGATTGTTAACCTTAGTGAGCATTCTTCTCTGGTGAGCCTTTGAGTCAGTACTTCACCTAAGGCCTATTTGCCATCTCAATTCAAGTGTAAGCCCCTTATTCAGAAGGTAAATAAACTAAGACCCAATTTTTTAAAATACAGTCCTACTGAAAATACATGTGAATAAAAGAATCCCTTTAAATTACTTTCTTTAATTTAAATATTAATTAAAAATTTTAATCTAACTTCCACATATCTACATTATGCTCTATTTTCTTATATTGATAATTTAAGTAAATTCCTCTGGATTCAAATCCAGGAGAGCATTGGCAAACCGTTTAAAAATAAAGATAAATTAACAGTAAATATAAAGGTATTGCTTGAATATAAATATCAATCAGAAGATGTCAAGAAACAGTTCCATGCTTTTATATAATATCCTTACAGCTCATAGGATCGTGTGTTACTGCTATAAAGAAAATGAGAAATCATCTGGACCATTACTCTGAAGATGAGGATTGAGTTCCAGAGAGGTGAAATGTCAAAGTCACAAAGCCTATTAACAACAAACACCAAGCAGAAACCAGGTCTCCCAATTCCCAGATCACTGCCCTTTCCTGTAAACCTCACTACCTCCAAATATACCCTCTAGCCTGAACTGAACAGTAAGTATAAAATACTCAGGAACAGTCAAATGGCTGGATTATTTGTAAGGATTCTCAATCACTGTTTGAAATTCCCTAAACAATAATACTATTTTAACAAAAGACCTTCCTCACTATTATCCTACCAATACTCTCATCTAACACCTGCCATCCTATAACCTACATCAAGAATAACAGAATCAAGGGTGCCCAGGTGGGTCAGTTGGTTAAGTGTCTGACTCTTGTTTACTGCTTGGGTCATGATCTCATGATTTCTAAGATGGAGCGTCACATCTGGCTCAGCTGACAGCATGCAGCCTACTTGGGATTCTCTCTCTCTCTCTCTCTCCCTCTTCTCTCTGCCCCTCCTCTGCACTCGCACACGCGCATGCACACACACACACACACACACACACACACACACACACACACTTTCTCTCTCTCTCTCTCTTAAAATAAATAAATAAACTTAAAAAGAAGAAGAAGAAGAAGAAGAAGAAAGGTAAGATCAGGCCTTTTAACTCCCTACCAGTTTATAAGTGGAGTGAAAGAATAAAATAAAATTATAGATGAGGAGAAAACTCCATTTAAGAAAATTCAGTGTTCATGTATCCAAACTTACAAAGAAGTAAATTAGGGGAGATTATTCAAACAATACCATACTTTCTTTAAGGTTCGCTTTTAATAGCATGTTCCATTAGAAATTTCTAAATATTTATAAATCATTAAGTATTTGATATGAAGACTGGGGGTGGGGAGGAAAGAGTCTTAAGTTAGAGTGTTAAAATATTCAACTAACTGAGAGAAAGGATTTTTTAAAACCTACTTCAATTATATTATAAAACAGTGGAAAATATAGTCTTAAGATCAAAATAAACTTGTATGAATTAAAAATGCTGGTTCCTGGTAAATGGTAAACTGATGGTCTGACCCTTGCATTGTGTCTATGTCTGCTTCCATGGGTTCAAATGTGAACAACCTTCTGAAAGAGCTCTGTAGTGTATGATCTAGAAACTTACTGAAACAGCCTTGGTTTTCACTTTTGGACTATTTTTTTGCTTTTGAACTAACTTCTTCAAAATCAGAAGATAATGTATCAATTACAGTTATATTTGACACAGAGATATGCTGATTTGATAATTCCTTTTATTAAGATTCTCTCTGAAGTGACACATATATTCAGTCTCAGAAACCACAGTCTGAAACACTCTTATTCAGTGGTATAGTTGGTCTTCAAATTATATACCTGTATATTGGGCTTTGTTGATAGCTTTTGGCTAAAACCAATAAAATTTGATCTATAATAAAGTTTGGAAAGTTTCCAATGAAAAGGTAAGGAGAAAAAAAGCTAACTTTGGCTTCTTGGTGCATGTTTTGTCTGATAGTTTCTAAATGTTGGAAGTGATAGGATGCAGCCACTTTAATAAACCAGATAGAAAGTGTGAATCTTTCTCCAGGAAGGAGAAGCCTTGAAGTTTAGGAAAACATGTAGTCCATTCTTCCTTGTGAAATAGTTCAAAAACATGTGCAGGAAAAGTGAGAAAAGAGAAGGCTGGGAACTCCAAATGAAATGAAATTTAGCTTAAGTAGGAGAGAAAGTGAATGTTTGAAGACATTTAATGCTCAAAGCACATAGCAGGTTATAGCAACTAAATGCAAAACATGATCCTGGACTAGATCCTGAGTAGAAGTAAGAGAGTGAGTGATTAAGAGAGAGAAAGAAAGAGAAAAGGGCTGGGGGGGGTGATAAAAAAGAAGGGAAGGAGCAGGGGAAAGGGGGAAAGAGAAGAAACAGGGGAAGAAAGAGAAAGACAGGTACTACAGGAATTTGAGCTAATTGCTGAAATTTAAATAGCACTGTATCAATGTAAAATTCCTTGAACTTAATAATCATAAAGAGTAAGATGAAGGGCACTTGGGTGGCTCAGTCAGTTAAGCGTCCAACTTCAGCTCAGATCATGATCCCATGGTTCATGAGTTTGAGCCCCATATCAGGCTCTGTGCTGACAGCTCAGCAACCTGGAACCTGCTTCAAATTTTGTGTCCCTCTCTTCCTATGCCCCTCCTGCACTTATTCTCCCTCCCTCTCTCTCTCTCTCTCTCTCTCTCTCTCTGTCATAAATAAATAAATATGTTTTAAAAGAGTAAGATGATATCTTTGTTCTTTATAGATACATGTTGATATATTCCATGGTGAAAGGCCAAGATGTCTGTAATTTATTGTCAAATAGTTTTCAAACAATAATAGTAATAACAATAATGCTATTGATGCAAATAAAAGTTATAAAAGAAATATAGAAAAATCTAAACAATTAATGAATCTAGGTGAAAAGTATCCACGGGTTTATTGTGTAATTCTTACAACTCTTCTGTAAGCTCGAATATGCTCAAAATAAAATGTTCACTAAAAAAGCATATAGCAGAGAGATATTAAGAAGTCAGATAGTCCTTGTAGTTTACATATAAATTTTGGGCAGAAGAAAAATCAAAATAAACACATATAGATCTCTCTCCTCACATTATTTAAAATGGTTTATATAAAAACATAGAAAAATAATAGTTATGTTAATGCATTCAAGCAAGGTCACATAGATATTGGCTAAAAATACTCACATAGTGAGTTCAAATTATGGCCCTATCATTAATAGTTATATGAATGTGGGCCAATTATTTAACTACTCCATGCCTCAGTTTCTTCATCCATCAAATAAAGAAAGATGGATCAGAATTGTGAGGGTTGAATGGAATAACCTCTAGTAAATGCTTAGAATATACTTGTCACATGATAAGCATTCAGTAAAGCTTAAGTATTCTTATTTTAAAATATAAAGTAAACTAGATAGTGTGGTTAAAAAAAGATATGACTACAAGAAGAAAATCAATCCCAAAGTAAAGAAGACAAAAAGGCAGATTGCTATGACTGAATGTATCCTCCTCCCCGAAATTCATATTGAAATCCTAAAGTGATAGTGTTTAGAAGTGGGGCCTTGGGGAGGTGGTTCAATACTGAGGGCTTTCTTTTTTTTAAGTAAAGGATTAGCATCCTTATAAAAGAGACTCCAGGAAGCTCTCTTGTTCTTTCTGCCCTGTGAGGCTACAGCAAACATGAATGATACTTCCCCAGACTCCAGAGCTTTGAAAAATAAATGTTTATTGTTTATAAGTCTTGCAGTTTGTGATATTTTTGTTATAGCAACCCAAACAGACTAAGACACAAACTGTGGTTAGTACGGATGTGAGAGATAAATTTGTATCTGAACATCCTGAACACCAAAATAAAAGAGGATATTGACAAATATATAAAATCAATTATCAGAAAATACATGTATTAGGTTCCTCCAGAGAAACAGAACCAATAGGTACACACACACACACACACACACACACACACACAGAGAGAGAGAGAGAGAGAGAGAGAGAGAGAGAGAGAGAGAGAGAGAGAGAGTTGAGAAGTTCCAATGTCTGCAGTCCCAAAGCCTATGACCCAGGAGAACTGATGGCATATATTCCAGACTGAATAGAAAGCAAGAGAAAACTAGTATCTCAGCTCAAAGACTATCAGGCAGATAGTAAATTCTTTCTTACTCAGCCTTTTATTCTACCCAAGCCCTCAACAGATTGGATAAGACCCTCCACTTGGGAAGGGCAATCTGCTTTACTGTCAACCAACTCAAGTGTAAATCTCATCCAGAAATACCCTTAAAGACACACCTAGAATAATGTTTAAGATCAAGCATCTGGTCACCTTATGGCCCAGTCAAGTTGACACAAAAATTTAACAAACACAAGATGATTCATAACTATCCCTCAAGGAGAGTAAAACTTTTCCTAGCACTGAATTCTAAAATAATCAATCTAGGAAACACTGAACACTCTGGAGAAAATGTCCTAAGCAAGGTTTCTTCAGTAGATATGGTTATGGTTTTGATTTGGTTTTTTTAAAGTACTATTTTTTGATAAAAGCTAAGGGAATGTGATTAAAAGAAAACCCAATAAAATATAATTCTGAAAGCAGTAAACTAAAAAGAGTTCAGTTGTGTATTGTTCTGAGAATAACTTGATCCAAGAATAGAGACAGACTGTAGTACCTAGAAAAATAGGTGAATGGCAGATCCTTTGAATAATACTTCATTCTCTTAGCACAGCTTTGTTAAAGATCAAATGATATATTTTATCCTCTGTCAAAGGCCCAGAATGGAGATGGTTGTGTTGGTTCTAGAAAATAGATCCTTATGTTTAGGAACAGAATTGGGACTTGTGTGACCCGAAAAAGTGAGTATCTTCTTAAATTCTGTGCCCTGGTTGCCTCTCTTGTCTTACCCTAGTCTCAGTTCTGTTTATAAAAGAAAATAGTTCAAGAATAAGAGTCCATAACAGATAAGTATACCCACCATATTTTTATTTGTGACAATTGTTAGGAAGGGACAAAATAATGCCTCTCCTTTTCTCCACCAAAAACAAAACCAAATCTATTCAGAGAGCAGATGGGGCAGACTGTGAATCAAAAATATCACCTTCTTGGTTAGTACCTAAAATATATAAAGAACTTATGCAAACCAATACACAAAAAATAAATAATTCAATTAAAAAATAGGCAGAAGACATGAATAGATATTTCTCCAAAAATAGCATACAGATGGGCAACAGATCCATGAAAAGATGTTCATCATCAGTTATCATCAGGAAATGCAAATCAAAACTACAGTGAGATATCACCTCACACCTGTTAGAATGATTAAAATCAACAACACAAGAAACAACAGGTTTTGGCAGGGACGTGGAGAAAAAAGAACCCTCTTGCACTGTTGGTGGAAATGCAAACTGGTGCAGCCACTCTGGAAAACAGTATGGAGTTTCCTCAAAAGGATAAAACTAGAAGTACCCTACAGTCCAGCAACCTCACTACTGGGTATTTACTGAAAGAATACGAAAACCCTAATTCAAAGGAATATTTACATCCCTATGTTTATAGCAGCATTATTTATAAGAAGCCCAAGTGTCCATTGATTGATGAATGGATAAAGAAGAGGTGGTGTACACACACACACACACACACACACACACACACACACACATATATATACACATACACAATGGAATATTATTCAGCCATAACAAGGAATGAAATCTCACAATTTGCAACAATATAGAGCTAGAGAGGAGAGTATAATGCTAAGTGAAGTCAGCCAAGAAAGAAAAATACCATATGAATTCACTCATATGTGGAACTTTAGAACAAACCAATGAGCAAAGGGGAAAAAAGAGAAAGAGAAATTAAGAAACACTCTTAATTATAAGCAAGAAAACTGATGGTTACCAAAGGGGAAGGGGCTGGGAGATGGCTTAAATAGGTGATTGGGATTAAGGAATGCACTTGTTGCAATAAGCACCTAATGATGTACAGAATTGTTGAATTGCTATATTGTACACTTACAACTAATAAACCCTTATGTATTAAAAACAATCACCTTCTATTTACTGATTACAATTGCAGTAATACTTAATTTCCCGGTCAAAGATTCAAATGCTTTCTAATTACAGATCACTGTTGTGCTTCTTAGCAAGACCTCAGAAAGTGCAGCATTTTGCTTGTCAGGAAGTTGAATCTCCATAAGCAATATGGATATCTATGTTCACATTGTACTTAGACAAACACCTTTTAAGGTTCAATACTTTAAATACTGAGATCAAAAGTTGAAATTGTTTTCAAAAGTGTGACGGAAAGGAATCCTATCCTCCTATAACAATGTTATTCCCCACCCAAACCCCTGAAACAGCAGCACTTCGTGACTGCCCTCACTCCCATCTTGACTCACATATTTCCTTCAGGGAACAACATAGACACAGTGACAGATTTATCTAATGTGATGCTCAGAGTCTAGTTGAAGAAGTACAGGCTGCTTTCACAGTGCTTGGATCCAAGACCCACAGGTCTTTCAGACATGCTGATGCAACATTCCAGTGGGAAGCAAATTCTTGTTTGTGGTTTTGTGGTCCTAACAAGGAAAAAAAATCCAGAGCCACTACAGAAAGGAATTGGGTTTTCACAACTTTGAGAGATAACAAATTTTTTGATAAAATGGAACAGCTTAAGCCTTCAATGTGTTCTGGATTGGGACACAGTAAAGATGATATCTTCAATATCTTATATTTATTCTAGATTGCATTAGGAGGAATTTTAATAGTACCAAGAAATATATAATGATCTACTGCCCTTATGTTTGTCCTGGGTGGCAATAAGGAACTACCAATTTAGAGTTACATTTTCAATAGATTAGCTCTTTAGCTAGAAATTATATGAGTATATGTGTGTCTTTATGTGCTTGTTTGCTTTCATTTATTCAGATCATTTCTAAATATTGCCATATGGTAATTGAGTTGTAATGTTGCATCCTCTCTGAAAGGAAGATGGAATATGAAACGGGTCTCTAAACAATTCAGCCCAGCCAGCATAGGCCATAAAGAGGAGGGAAGAGGCGGGAAATATTCTATTTACCATCTCTCCCCTTGGAAAAATGCCGTTTCCGGGGAGGTCAGAATCCTACACTCCAGTGCCAGTCAGAATTAGAACAATCTATTCAAATGTCCTTTATGAGCCCAGAACAACTGTTGAAGCTCTGTAGAAATTGTGTGGATCAGCAAGTATTTGGAATAAAACAGCTGTGCCTGGTGGTTGCTTTACTCAGTTAACACCGTTAATGGCTCACACACCGAGGAAACATGAGCCTAGGAAACACCTTCCCTTTCTTACTTGAAGGCCTCCTCCAGCATGCAGACTTTAAATGGCTCTTTTTGGCAGAGATTTGCTGGAGGGAGGTTTGGAGTGGCAGTGCATAGGAGGCACAGGTTCATGGAGAGGGGGAGGAGTGCTATGCATGTTTTTTTGTTCTTTCTCACTCCTTATATCTTCTTATCCCCATCCCACCCTGGAAAAATCAGACAAGATATGGGGTGGGGGGCTGTTTGTTTTCAGCAAAAAGGGTGGGAAAAGAAGACATATTGTAAAATTTTGTTTGTTTCCTTTACATTTTTTATATCTCACAGTGAGGCTACTGAATTCCCCAAAGTCTGACTAGCTTCAGAAATTCCAGTCAGCTTAAGAAAAAACAAAACAGAACAAAACACAAAGAGGTCTTGGTGCTTTTGAAACAGCAACCAAGACAGAGCAGTGAAATCAGCAATCCAAAAACAACAGCTGGGGGCAAGGGAGGGGCAAAGAGTATGGGGTAGGCCAGGCTTCTGTTCCAGGAAGATTTTTGAAGAGCCCCTTTGTATATATATACCAATCATTCTGGGTGATAAAATGCTATCTGCAGTAAAAAGCATTCTCCCATGACTTCTGCATGCTAATGAGCTCCTGATCTACATTCTCTGGGCTCAGAGGAGGGTGGAAACATCTCTCCAAACCCAGACCAATTCTTCTCAGTATCTACTGACAAATATTTCAATTGGAAAACCTGATCAAGTAGTACTTGTTAACTGGCACCAAAAGCCTTAATGCAACTTCTAGAAACAAACAGAAAGGCAATAGGCCACTCCTTGCTAAACAAGGTGGCTATGTAACAGTCTAAGCTCTTTCTGCTCACAGCATGACAATCCAGTAGGTCAAGAGACAAGATGTTGGAGTAAGGAAAGTGAGTTTATTAAAAAAGCCAGAAAACCAAGGAGATGGTAGACTATTGACCCAAAGAACCATCTCCCTGAGCATGAGAATTGAGCTTCTTTTATGTTAGCAGAAGTGGGAAGTTGGAAGGGTTTGGAGTCAAGAGGTGACTGACATTTATAGACATTCAAGGAAGGTCCTGTAACCTCTTTGTCCTTGGTCAGCTAATCTTTGCAGATGAGAATCTGGCCATGTCCTTCCTGTAAATCTTAAACATAGCATAATAATTTCTGTCCTCACCTCTCCTCTGGTGAGAAGGATTGAAACCTACGTTTCAAATGAAAGGTGACTTTTGGAAATCTTAGCTATAAGCAAAATTCCTTTTATGCCCACATGCAGGACTTCTATGCAAGTAGAAGTTTCTAAGCTGCAGGTCGCGGAAACAAAGGAAATAGAAGCAATATAATCAGTCATGCTAAGTTCCTATTACATCGACTCATCCTCACCTAGCCAGCCAGGTCACTCAGGAGGACTCTGCAGACCTGGTTGCTGCCTTTAACCATTTTCTTCCCATTACCCTTGTGACAGGCTTCCATGAACTGACTGGAGAATTGGGCAACTGTGCCTCTAGTTCTGTCATTCCTACAAGAGCAACAAGGAACAAAAAAGGGCTTATCCCTCAAAGTGAAGTTATTTGGATAAATGTCTGTCAATTTATATGGGAACAACCTACCAAAGGAAATAAAATGGCCATGAATCAAAAGAGAGTGATTTTTTTCCTCTCGCCCAATGTATTTTTAGTGAAAATCACCATCTACCCACTCACATTCAAGCACATTAACCTTGAAACCTGCAAGCTTCATGCTTTCTCTTGGAAATTAAAATGAAGTGTGTGTTTGGGAGAGTGTATTTGTGCCCTATTCCCTTTCCATATGCTTTTTCTCTTTTCTTTCTGTTTGCATCCCCAACTTGTTCTTTCTTGAACAATGTACTTAGAAGGTAAGAGCATAGACTGACATATTCTCAAGTCAGGGATTGTTTGAAGGGACTAAGACCACTCATGAAAAGTCGACCTATAAGATTTAGTGGGGTTTTTTAAGTGAATAAATATAGATAAGATGAGTATAGCATTAAGAAGGTACTAAAATCAATTTATAAATATGAGCATTTGCTATACTCAGCATAAATCAAACATAATTATCAGTTATCTCAGATTCTTCTTCTCTGCTTCCTGAGTTTGCTATCTCTACAAATGGAACCATCACTTCCCCAGCTGCAAAGTTGTACCCATGCTAGTCACTCTGGTTTTTTACTTCTCACCTTCTACCTTGAATTATTCAGCAGAGTAAAGACTTCTAAATGTCTCAGTTGTGTTTCTTCAGTGTCATCTCACAGTAGAAGAGACTAATATTTCCATATCAGGCAATGATACCAGGCATCATTGATAGCCGCATTTAAGTTATTGAGCATTTATTGTGTGCTCATTGCTACATGGGTGTTTTAGCCACTTTGGGCTACTGTGACAGAATACCATGATGGGTGGCTTAAACAACAAATGCATATTTCTCATATTTTAGAACCTGGAAGTCCAAGATAAAGGTACCAGCACGCTTTGGTTTTTGGTGAAGACTCTCTTCCTGATTTATAGATGGCCACCTTCTCTTTGTACCTTCAAATGGCACCGAGAGAGTGCACTATCTTTCTTTATCTTCTAATAAAGACGCTAATCCTATCATGGAGACTGCACTTTCTGACCTAATTACTTCTCCAAAGCCCCACCTCCAAATACCATCATATTAGGTTTTCAACATATGAACTTTAAGGAAGCACAAATACACAGTCCATAACAATCTACAAAAAGTAGATGGTACCTTTACCTTGATAAAGCCTGTGTTTGTTTAATAGGGCTCCCATAACAAAGTGCCATGGACTAGGTGGCTTAAACAACAAACATTTTATTTTCTCACATTTCTAGAGGATACTAGTCTGAATTCAAGGCATTAACAGGGTGGATTTTTTTGTGAGGCCTCTCTCCTTGCTTTGTAGATGGCCATCTTCTCTTTGTGTATTTCCATGATCTTCCCTCCATATTTGCCTGTGTCCTAATTTCTTCTTTTTATAAAGATAATAGTCATATTGTATTAGGGCCCACTCTAATGATGACATTCAACCTTAAATACCTCTTTTTATAAGCTGGCAGAGGGAGAGTAAAGTATATCCAAACTGAGAAGGCAACTTGTGACCCAAAAACAAAGCAGGTGACTCTATAGAGTTTACACAGACTTTTATTTAGGAAAATTTACTGATAGTAGAATTGGGCAGGTGATGATCCAGGTGATGATCCAGGCATTACACAGCTATTCTCCACAAAGTCAGGACCTTAGTCCACAGATTTTATAGAGTGAGAGGTTGTGCAGAGGGCCTTGTGATAAGATCAAAGAGTCTAACATTTAACAGACCTCATGCTGCCACTGGTGTCTGAAGGTAGGGAGAGAAACTATGTTCTCTCTACTAGTTATCTAAACAACTTCAGGGGAGACCAGAAATATCTTTCCCACATTCCAGTTAGGACATATATTAACCCCTACAGGACCTGGAACATGTAGCCCCAAGGGAAGTCATTGCGGGGACACAAGCAAGATGGAGGGCCAAAGATGGAGTCAGTATTGTTAGCATTCCAACACCTCCTTAAAAGCCTTATCTCCAAATACATTCAAATTCTGAAGTACTGGGGGTTAAACTTCAACCTATGAATTAAAGTGTGGAAGACATGATTCAGCCCAAGGCCCTTTCACATCTTTTATCTTTTCACTGTTGTTATTATCACAAGACTTCAAGACAATATCTGAGGATTAAGGGAAGTATTAGTATTTGACTGATGGGAAAGCTGGAACCCAGACAGCTTGATTGATGCTTGAAGTCACCAGGTTGTTGCTAGCCAGAGCCCAGATTTGGGTATTCTTTCTTCTGAAACAATGCCATCTTCTTCCATTGCAGAGTAAAATCCTGTTGCTGTGATTATACCATACTTCACACAATTGCCTACATTATACTCTTCACTTAGAATGTCTTCTAAGTACCCCCATTATTTTTAATTCTAATTCTTCAGTGTTCTTTGGTTTTCTCTATTAATTTCATTTTTTTCTTGATGTGCATAGACTCTTTCCATCCTTACTCATATAAAATTTCAAATAGAGCATAAAGTCATCACTTTATCTGCTGTTCTGTTTCTGTGGTGTTACTGTTGGGACAGCCACTTATAATCAAAGTGTGTTACCCATTGAGAAAGCCTACACCCTACATGCTTAATAAACTTGTAATCTAGTCCCATTAATCCTCCTAGTTCCAGGAGGAGGAGGAGGAGGAAGAAATGATATGAATTATGATTTCCATTTCCTGAATGAAGAAACAAACACAGAAATTTTAGCTAATTTATCTACAACTATGTTCTCCAGCCAAGGTGCCAGCCAGCTTGGAGGTATAATAATTTTATTATTGCAGGTGCCTGAAGGTGAAACTGACAGTGATTTGGAACAGAGAGAGAGTGCCTGTTATTCACACAGTTGAGATGGACAGATAATTGGAAAATAGCTATGAGAAACTCATCTAATAACTAATATAATAAGTATTATAAATTATTTTGTACTCATTTGAGTCAAGTATTATCCTGAACTCTTTATTTTCTTTCACACTAATCCTTGTAATACCTGAATTAGGTAGTTTACTCTAGTTCAACATACTATTACTATTAACCAGAATATAAACTTCCTGGAGAAAAAAACTGTTTGGTTGTCTTCACCACTTTAGAGCTCTTTCTGCTCTGGATCATTGTAAGTTTCATCTGTAGGTTCTGGTGCAAAATGAGAAGTAGAATGAAGAAATCTAAGCCATTGTAAAATACCAATAATAAAATTACAGTACCCCAAACAGACTGACACCTTGCTGGGCAACACAGCCTTAGATAAGTTACCTTAGATAATAAATCCCTTGTAAATAGCAGTGTCTAACAGGATGTAGGTGCTCAGGAAATGTTTGTTGATGATATGAACAAATGAGTGAATGTCTACTTTGTGGAGATGAAAAGGCAATAAGACATTACTCATGCAAAAAGCAATTCACTGTTACAGAAAGCATAGATGATTATTGCCTATAGGTGTAGAGAAAAAAATCAAGATTTAACTTACTATATTCTAATTTCTGTCTTAAATCTTTTTCTAATACCTACATTTTATTTTTTTAATGTTTTATTTATTTTTGAGAAAGAGAGAGAGAGAGCATTAGCAGGGGAGGATCAGAGAGAGAGGGAGACACAGAATCCGAAGACAGGCTCCAGGCTCTGAGCTAACTGTCAGCACAGAGCCTGATGAGGGGCTCAAACTCAAACTGTGAGATCATGACCTAAGCCAAAATCATATGCTCAACTGACTGAGCCACCCAGGCACCCCAATACCTACATTTTAAAAATCACCACATGAGTGAATAGCAGGCTTACAGTGAAAATTTGAAAAGATTCAGGAGCTTCATTCTTAGAGAAAGGGAATATGGCCATATTTTACACAGAAAGGAGGCAACCTATTAGGTAAATCTGCTTCCTGTTCAGGCAAGAACTATTCTCTCCCAAAGTAAGAACTAATCATCAATTTCTGTACAATTATTTCTGTACCAGGAATCCTAGGGACAGTTTGAGACTCTCATTTGCAAAACTTTCTAGTTGATCTAGAACATCTCAGAAAGGAAAATATCATAACAGAGACAAAATGTACAGCAGGGGTAGGATGTCCTTTTGAGACACGATAGCAAGTAGATTACTGCAAGGCAATTAAATGTAGTGAGGAAGAATTTAAAATTCCCTGTGTGCACTGAGGAATAAACATTTCAAGATGGGGTAACCATGCTGAGAACAAATGCCAAGCCAGCCTCTCTCCATTCACTTTTATTCTTCAACAAAATTTTCTAACTCAGGGTAATATACAAAACAGTTAACATTACAGCACTGAATAACATTACAGCACTGAATAATGAGCAATCAGAACTCACTCTGCCCATATACAAAACAAAACAGAACAACAATCTGGCCATTTAGGTGCTTGTTGACTGAGAGACCTGCTTCAGCTCCTTCTCTCTTTAATCCTGTATCCAGTATCCTGGCTCTCTGTCTCCCTTGGTGACATCAAAGAGCCTCTCCTATTGTGATGAGAAAAGACCTTTGCTCTGGGAGTCCTAAGGCCTGGGTTTCAGTCTTACTGCTATGAGTTCTATGACTTTAGGAAAATCATTTCATTGTCCTGTGCTCCACTTACTTCTTTGGTAAAGAAAGGAGATTAAGCTGGTGTTTCCCAACAAAAGTGGTATGGGCATTGGTGAGCAAGAAGCAATTGTTTAAGGTGTAGGTCTTACCTGCACATGGCAGGATGTTTGGCATCCGTGGCCTCTGGGCACTAAAACTAGTAGCAGTCATTGTGACAACCCTAAATTTCCCACAAATCTCCACTTTAAAAATAACTGGGCTAGATAGTCTCTAAGGCCTTTTCTAATGTTAACCTTTCAATATTTTTTACATGCATGGTAATAATTCAGTGCCAGTGAAGTCAGTTTTATTTCACACTGGACTGTGGTCTTTGCTGGTTCCCCATGATGACAAGCTTACTGATGCACAGGTAGAACAGTTTTTAATAGCGCCCTGACATAGATATCAAGAAGATCTTGTCATATAGGAAAATGATACTTTACAATGAAAAAAAGAATCAACAATCCCATCAGGCCAGAAGTCCAGCAAGTCAGTGATTCTTAACTTTTTGGAGATGTATCAGCAAAATTCAATTATAGGAAAAAAACAGATACTCGATGTTTTTAAGCAGAATGGGATTGGAAAGATGGGATCTAAGAAGACTGCCTTTTGAATTGTGGACTTCAAGGAAATATTCTCTTGTAATGGTGATCCAAGATCAGAAAACTGCTGTCTTTGCTACCACTGCCACTATACTGCCTTTTACTGCCCATGAAGCTCTTGGCTGATTGCCAGAAAGACAAAGCAGAAAAACTCAACAGGACTACCAGTACTCTTCCATAAAAACAACCAAAGTGGCAGGAATATAGCTCCTACATTGCTTCTGCCTTCCAGAAGAACTGAATTTATACCCAGTACTATAGCTACAAGTGAGTTTAGGAAATACAGCTTTTAGCCATCCAAACTCTGCAATGCAGGAAGGTACAATAGAAGCTTGATGATAAGTATCAATCTGCCATATTCATCAGAGAGAGCATGGAACTCTGTCATGATAAGATAAAAGCTATGGACTTTCCCCAGTGGAAAAAGAATAATGATGTACATATAAAAAATTGCATATATTTTCACGGTATGTACGAATCTCCCAAAACCCACCATGGACCCCAAAAACCCTTACAGTTTCTGAACCTTAACCTGACTGACACTTTGGGCTGGATAATTCTTTGTTGTGGGGAGTTGTTCTGTGCATTGCAGGATCATTCGTTACCAGATCCCTGGCCTCTCTCTACTAGATGACAGTGTAGATGGCCTCTACACTGTAGTTATGATAGCCAAAAATGTTTCAAACATATAACTACTGAGAGCAAAACTTGCCCCTGGTTGAGCTCATTTAGTTCTTAAGAATCAATATAAATATAAAATTTTGTAATGGGGCAATCTTGATCAATAGAGTCACACAGAGAAACACCATGAATGGCAATAAGTAAAATTGTTACAGGAATATAAACAACAGCATGGATGACAGCTTCAAAAATAGATTATAGCCTGTATGATAGTTAATTTCATGTGTCAGCTTGATTAGGCCGCAGGAAGCCTATATTTTTGGTTAAACCTTATTCTGGGTGTGTTTGTGAAGGTATTTCTCAATGAGACAAACATTTGAATTGGGTGTGCCTCATCCAATCTACTGAAGACCTGAATAGAACAAAAAGCCTTTTTAAAAGGAAACTTCTGCTGGGGTGCCTGTGTAACTCAGTGTGGTTAGCATCTGACTCTTGATTTTGGCTCAGGTCATAATCCCAGGGTCATAGGACCACACCCATCTGGCTCAACCCTGGTATTAGGCCTGCTTTTAAGATTCTCTCTTCCTCTCCTCCTCTTCCCCACTAAGATGAAACTTTTGCTATCTGACCACTGGACCTGCTGTATTGGTCTTTTCCAGCCCTGGGGTTCACTCTGAAACATCTGCCCTTCTAGGGTTCCAATCCTGCCAGCTTGTAGACTAGAATTTACAGCATTAGCTCTCCAGGTTCTCAGGTCTTCAGACTCAGAGTAGAACTACATGTCTAGTCTCCTGGGTCTTCAGTTTACTGACAGAGCTTTTGGAACTTATCAGCCCCCATAATCACATGAGGCAATTCCATACACACGCACGCACACACACACACACACACACACACACACACAGCTTTACAATATACACAAATACAGACACACATGTATATGCACACTCTATATATTCTGTTGGTTCTGCTTCTCTGGAAAACTCTGACTAATACAGCCTCGTTTGAGCGTTGGCTATACTGCCCCATCTGTGAATATCAAATCCATTAACTTCTATGAACTTCAGTTTCCCCACTTATAAAATGGGGATTGTGGCAATACCCATGGCACAAGACTACTGTTAGTTGGGGCACTCTCCCAAAAATGGGAGAGTAATTTTTGCATATAACTTATAAGAACTTCTAAAGCAATTCCCCTCATGTCCTCCTTCCTACCACAGCCACCCTGAGTCACTGGGTACAAATATCTATGGCGGCATTTGTCTTCCCACATCAAAGAGTGGAATCAAGTTTACTCTGCTCCACTTTGCTGAATTTTAAGCTTTCTGTTCCATGTGGAAATTCTTTGAAGACTATTTCTATTTGCATCATTCTTAAGGTTGAATTTAGCAGTGTTAAACACTCAAACCTTAACAAGTTTTCATCTTCTGGAATAAGTTTTTGTTGTTGAATTGGAGACTATTAAAGAAAACAATTATTGGGAACAAAAAATGTCTTTTCTCTGCCAAACCATAAGCACTGAAATTGTTTCTATCAATGGAAACAGTCCAAGAATTTGAAAAACAAATCCCAGTGAAAACCAACAAAATCGTTAGCAATTTCTCCTTTTAGATTTTTAAAGACACTATAAACTAGAAGATGTAGCATTTTTTAAATGAAATTCTCATCTTCCAGCAGAAGCCATTATTTTTGCAAACCAATGCTTACTGCTTAAAAGAGAAAGCGTAATGGATGAACATTGTGATAAAAGCGAAGGACCCTCCAAACAGATTTTAAAAGGAAATTACAATTCAGTAAATTCCCCTTCCTCTCTTCTGTTTGCATTTCCATTCTCTACTTTTGCTAACTCCAAAAGCCAGATTTCCACTCTATTTCTCATCCTGTTGTCTTCACAACATGGATAAGTCTTTTTGATACAAAAGATTTTTATATTTTGGGAAAGAGGTTCTGCCTTCAGACTTAAAGTCTAATTTGGAGCCTCCTGTGCCAAATTTATCCACCTCTACAAATATGTAGTAATAAAATATTAAAGTTATTATTAAATCTCTGTATAATTCACAGCTGTTCAAATGTATCTGAAGGCTTTCCCTTAGGTTCAAATTGCCCCAAGATAATAATAAAAATCCTTTCCTATTAAAGTGAAAAAGCCAATAAAAAATAATCTCTGTATCTCAAAGAAAGCATCCTACCATAGGATATTTTTCAAAAGTAATTCATAGGGGAGGGGCAAGATGGCAGAGAAGTAAGGAACACTGTTACCTTCGCAGGCCTGAGAGGAGGTTAAACTGAGAGGATTAAAAGCCACAACTTTCTGATCTCTAGGAGTGGAGGTGTGCACACTGACCCCTTATTGATATCAGCCTCAGGGATGCCTGAGTGAGTGAGTGAGAACTGAGAACAGAGACTCTGAGGGAGGGAGCACTGGCTCAAAGCAGAGCTGGGAAAGAGAGTGCCCAGAGACTTAGCCCCAGACTGCAGAGAGGGGGGGTCCAGACATGGACCCGCAGGATGGCTTGCAGGTTGGCACAGAATTTTGAGAACTGCATGTGAGCCGGCTGCACTGCATGCGAGAGGGCCACGCTGCATGCGAGATGCTGGGGGTCAAACGGCTGCCAGGGAGGTACAGAGCCAAGGGGAAGAGGAGATATTGAAAGGAAACCTTAGCCCATGATGCCGCAGAGAGACAAACTTTCCATTTGCAGCTGTTGGGCACAGGGAGAAAAATCCAATCCCCTCAGCGGGCTTGTGATCCAGTGGGCCCAGCAGCCTGCAGACCTCAGGTGGAGCCAGGGAAGGGCTGGCTCTCCAATCCCCCTGCGCAGTCCTAACCAGAGAGCCACCAGGCTGCCAGAGGTTATTTTAATGGTGGTGGAAATATTACAGTGGGTAGACTAGGATTTAAAGGCCTAGAAGACCTTAGAAAACTGAAACAACCTGACCGGCCAATGGCATAGGGAGATTCGACTCAAGAGAGTGGCTAGCAACTCTCGGACTGAGAGGGACTTGAAGCGCCGCCATTCTTGTTCCTGCATCCACTAACCTGGGGCCTCAGAGACCAGGTCCTGAGACCCCACATACTTACATGGAACCACACCCATCTGCACTGGAGAGCTGGATTCTTCTTTTCCTGCTATTTTAAAATTATTTTTTCAATATTTTCTATCCTAGTATTTTTCATTTTTAAGCTTTTATAATTTTCTCCCTTGTTTTCTCTTTTCTCTTTTCCTATTTCCTCCATTTCTCCCTTTTCCACTGGATTCCTGGAATGACCAACATTTAACACTGCTGTGATTAGATCAAACCATACAATCCAGATATTTTTCACTTATCTCATTCTTATCTTTATTGTTCCCAGGTTTTAGGCTCTCAGACTGTCCATTATCTCTGGCTGTCTCTGTGCCCCCATATTTTTTCTTCTTTCATGTCCTCTCTTTTCTTTTTTGCTCCCTTTTTTTCCTTTCCATTTGGTTTGCTTCTTTACAAGATCTGTGAGTGCATTTGCATGCTTATGTTCCTTGTGTGTTTGTCTGCCTGTTTTCCTTTTCAGGGCTACCTCAAAAAACAGGTCAAAGCACACAGTGGAAAGTCTCAAATATCACTGAATAAGGAAATATATTAATTACAAGCACAACAAGAGAAACTAAGAGACACCATTAAAAGAACATCTCCTGATACAATAGGCCCTGGACAGTCAAAGAGCCTTCTTTAATAGAGTCATAGTAACAGGTGCACAGGGCAGAAAGAGCTTTTAAAACTGATAAGAGGCAGAAAGCTAGCCAAAATGATGAAACAAAAGAACTCTCCTCTAAAGAAATTCCAGGAAGAAATCACAGCTACAGAACTGCTCAAAACAGACACAAGCAACATAACTGAAGAAGAATTTAGAATGATTATCATAAAATTAATCCCTGGGCTTGAAAAAAGCATAGAAGCTGTCAGAGAAGATATTGGTACAAAGACTAGGAACCCTCAAAATAGCTGTGATGAGTTAAAAAAAAAACAGCTATAAATGAGATAAATAAAAAGATGGAAGCTGCCAATGCACAGAGTGAAGAAGCAGAGAGAATAGGTGAATTGGAAGACATAATTATAGCAAAAGAAGAAGCCGAGAAAAAGAGAAATTGACACAAGTGCACAAAAGGAGAATCAGAGACCAGAGTGACACAATCAAATAGAACAATATCTGTATCATAGGAGTTCCTGAAGAGGAAGAAAGAGAAAAAGGTCCTGAAGAGGTGCTGGACCAAATTATACATGAAAATTTCCCCAATCTAGGGAAAGAGAAAGACATTGAAATTCAAGCAACATATCGAACTCCCTTAAGACATAACGCAAACCAAACTTCAGCACGACATATCATAGTGAAACTGGCAAAATATAAAGAGAAAGAAGGAATTCTGCAAGCAGGTAGGGATAAAAGGGCCTTAACATACAAAGGGAAATCTATCAGAGTGGTTACAGACCTATCTACTGAAACTTGGCAGGCCAGAAAGAACTGGCAGAAATCTTCAATGTGATGAACAGGAAAAATATGCAGCCAAGAATTCTTTATCCAGGTGGAGCCAAAATGGCGGAGAAGAAGGGAGCTCTGTAAACTCCCTCCGCACCGTTTTTCGAACTGAGAGGGATATTACGTTCAACTGAGAGAGCGGAAGGAGAAAATACGAACTCCAGAAGGAATAGAACCTCAAGGATACCTGAGTGAGTGGGGGCGAACGGGGGAGATCCGAGGACGGGCCAGCCCGGACGG
>NC_043712.1:59260285-59261382 GCF_006229205.1 Suricata suricatta
TTCCTCCCTCCCCCTTCAGCCCTTGGTTCCTTTTAATTATTCAGTATTCTCAAGATTTTTGTCCCTCTCTCTCGTCAACTCCATTTCCCCCTTCCCCTCCTTATTGTCCTCTGTTAGGTTGCTCATGTTCGACCTATGAGTGAAATCATGTGGTATCTGTCCTCTGCCTGACTTATTTCGCTTAGCATGACACCCTCAAGGTCCATCCACTTTCCTACAAATGGCCATATTTCATTCTTTCTCATTGCCATATAGTACTCCATTGTATATATATACCACATCTTCTTGATCTATTCATCAGGTGATGGACATTTAGACTCTTTCCATGTTATGGCTATTGTTGACAGTGCTGCTATGAACATTGGGGTACATGTGCTCCTATGCATCAGCATTTCTGTATCCCTTGGGTAAATCCCTAGCAGTGCTATTGCTGGGTCATAAGGGAGTTCTATGGATAGTTTTTTTTGAGGAGCCTCCACACTGTTTTCCAGAGCAGCTGCACCAGTTTACATTCCCACCAACAGTGTAGGAGGGTGCCTGTCTCTCCACACCCTCACCAGCATTTATAGTCTCTTGATTAGTTCATTTTAGCCACTCTGACTGGCGTGAGGTGGTATCTCAGTGTGGTTTTGATTTGTGTTTCTCTCATGATGAGTGATGTTGAGCATCGTTTCATGTGCCTGTAGGCCATCTGGATATCCTCTTTGGAGAAGTGTCTGTTTATGTCATCTATGCATTTCTTCACTGAGTTATGTGTTTTGTGGTTGTGGAGTTTGATGAGTTCCTTGTAGATTTTGGATACTAGCCCTTTATCTAATATGTCATTTGCAACTATCTTTTCCCATTCTGTCAGTTGCCTATTAGTTTTCTTGATTGTTTCCTTTGCTGTGCAGAAGCTTTTTATTTTGATGAGGTCCCAGTAGTTCATTATTGCTTTCATTTGTCTTGCCTTTAGGGATGTGTCGAGTAGGAAATTGCTGTGGTTGAGGTCAAGGAGGTTGTGTCCTACTTTCTCCTCGAGGGTTTTGAGGATTCCCTGTCTCACATTCAGGCCCTTCAGCCACTTTGAGTTAATTTTTGTGTATGGTGTAAGAAAG
>NC_043712.1:59261482-59264598 GCF_006229205.1 Suricata suricatta
TGGGTGTTGTATGGAAAACAATTTGACAATAAAATATTATGGAAAAAAAAAGAATTCTTTATCCAGCGAGCCTCTCATTCAAAATAGGATGGATAAAGGTTTTCCCAAATAAGCAAAAGTTGAGAGAATTCATCACTACCAAACCAGCCCTACAAGAAATCCTAAGAGGGACTCAATGAGAGAAAGGTAGCAAGGAATACAAGACACTGGAGACATCAATACAAACATGAAACCTACAGAGAACACAATGAATCTAAATCCACATTTTTCAATAATAACATTGAATGTCAATGGACTGAATGCTCCAGTCAAATGACACAAGGTAGAATGGATTAAAACCCAAAATCCATTTATTTGCTGTCTACAGAAGACTCACCTTATACCTGGAGACACCTCCAGATTGAAAGTAAGGAGATGGAGAAATAGCTACCATGTGACTGGAAGCCAAAAGAAAGCCAGAGTAGCCATACTTATATTAGAAAACTGGACTTTAAAGTAAAAGCAGGAACAAGAGATGAAGAAGGACATTATATAATAATTACAGGTTCTCTCCATCAGGAAGAGCTAACAATTATAAACACCTATGCGCTAAAATCAGGAGCTCCCATATACATAAAACAACTAATCACTAGCAGAAGCAATCTTATTGATAAGAATGTGCCAATTGCAGGGGACTTTAATACCCCACTTACAACAATGAATAGGTCAACCAGAAAAAAAAATCACTAAAGAAACAATGGACATGAATGGCACACTGGAACAGATGGAATTAATAGATATATTTAGAACTCTGCATCCTGACACTAGGGAATTAACTTTCTTCTCGAATGCACATGGCACATTCTCCAAGATAGATCACATACTAGGTCATAAAACAGCCCTCCATGAAGACAAAAGAACTGATATCATGCCATGTATACTTTCTGATCACATTTCTATGAAACTTGAAATCAACCATGGGAAGAAGTCTGGAAAACCTCCAAAAATGTGGAGGTTAAAAACTACACTACTGAAGAATGACTGGGTGAACCAGGCAATTAGAGAGGAAATTTAAAATATATGGAAACAAATGAAAATGAAAATACAACAATCCAAACTATCTGGGGAGCAGGAAAGGCAGTCCTAAGAGGAAAGTTCATTGCAATCAAGGCCTATTTCAACAAACTAGAAAAAACGCAATCTCAAAACCTAACAGAGCACCTAAGGAAACTGGAAAGGGAGCAGCAAGAGCACCTGGGCATAGCAAAAGAATAGAAATAATGAAGATCAGGGCAGAATTAAAAAAGATAGAATCCAAAAGACAGTTGCATAGATCAATGAATCCAAGAGTTGGTTTTTTAAAAGATAAACAAAATTGATAAACCTCTAGCTAGGCTCCTCAGAAACAAAAGAGAGAACACTCAAATAGACAAAATCTGAAGGAAAATGGATCTATTACAACAGATCCCTCAGAAATACAAGCAAGCATTAGAGATTACTATGAAAAATTATATGCCAAAAACTGGAAAATCTAGAAGAAATGGACAAAGTCCTAAACGCACATACAATACCAAAATACAAAGGGGAAGAGACAGAAAATCTGAACAGACCCATAACCAGTGGAGAAATCGAATCAGTTATCAAAAATCTCCCAATAAATAAAAGCCCAGGGCTGGACGGATTCCCAGAGGAATTCTACCAGACATTTAAACAGTTAACACCCATCCTTCTCAAGTTACTCCAAAAAATAGAAATGGAAGGAAGACGTCCAGACTCATTCTATGAAGCATATATCACTTTGATTCCTAGCCAGACAGAGACCCCCAAAAAAGAGAACTACAGGCCAATATCCCTAATGAATACAAAGGCAAAAATACTCAACAAGATACTAGCAAATCAAAATCAACAGCATATAAAAAGAATTATCGATTATGATCAAATGGAATTCAGTCCTGGGTTACAAGGCTGGTTTCAATATTCGCAAATCCATCATTGTGGTACATCACATTAACAAAAGAAAAGAAAAAAAACATGATCCTGTTGATAGATGCAAAAAAAAAAAAAGTTTGACAAAATACAACATCCCTTCTTAATAAAAATTGTCAAGAAAGTCAGGATAGAAGGAACTAACTTAAACATCATAAAAGCCATTTATGAAAAGCTCACAGCTAATATCATCCTCAAAGGGGAAAAACTGAGAACTTTCCCCCTAAAATCAGGACAGGGATGTCCACTCTCACCACTGTTCTTTAACATAGTGCTGGAAGTCCTAGTATCAGCAATCAGACAACAAAAGGAAATAAGATGCATTAGAATTGGCAATGAAGAAGTCAAACTTTCACTTTTCACAGATGGCATGATACTCTACATGGAAAACCTGACCGACTCCACCAGAAGATTTCTAGAACTGATCAATGAATTCAGTAAAGCTGCAGGGTACAAATTCAATGTACAGAAATCAGTTGCATTCCTATACACCAATAATGAAGCAGCAGAAAGAGAAATCAAGAAACTGATCCCATTCACGATTGCACGAAAAACCATAAAATACCTAGGAATAAACCTAACCAAGGATATAAAAGACCTGTATGCTGAAAACTATAAAAGACTTATGAAAGAAATTGAAGAAGACACAAAGAAATGGAAAAGCATTTTGTGCTCATGGATCAGAAGAATTAACATTGTTAAAATGTCATTATTACCCACAGCAATTATAGTGCTGGAAGTTCTGGCATCAACAATCAGACAACAAAAAGAAATAAGAGGCATCAGAATTGGCAAGGAAGAAGTCAAACTTTCCCTTTTTGCAGATGACATGATACTCTACATGGAAAACCCAATTGACTCCACCAGAAGCCTTCTAGAACTGATCGATGAATTCAGTAAAGTCGCAGGGTACAAAATCAATGTACAGAAATCAGTTGCATTCCTATACACCAAAAATGAAGCAGCCGAAAGAGAAATTAAGAAACTGATCCCATTCATGATTGCACGAAAAACCATCAAATACCTAGGAATAAACCTAACCAAGGATGTAAAAGACCTATATGATGAAAACTATAGAAAACTTATGAAAGAGATCGAAGAAGACACCAAGAAATGGAAAAATATTCCCTGTTCATGGATCGGAAGAATAA
>NC_043712.1:59264698-59270977 GCF_006229205.1 Suricata suricatta
TTGAGGGTGTCATGCTAAGCGAAATAAGTCAGGCAGAGGACAGATACCACATGATTTCACTCATAGGTCGAACATGAGCAACCTAACAGAGGACAATAAGGAGGGGAAGGGGGAAATGGAGTTGACGAGAGAGAGGGACAAAAATCTTGAGAATACTGAATAATTAAAAGGAACCAAGGGCTGAAGGGGGAGGGAGGAAGTGGGCAATGGTCATGGAGGGGGGGCTCTTGTGGCGATTAATTCTGGGTATTATATGGAAACCAATTTGTCAATAAACCATTATAAAAAATTGATTCATAGAATTATACTAATTACCATAATTGATTTCGCCCATTGAAAATCATAAAACTATAAAGATTATTTAGAATGGCAATTCCTAAACTATGTCATACATGGTGTTACTTAATAAATGTTAAAAGAAAAAATAATAATAGGCACCATATCAATTACCTTTCCAAAACAAAAATCTCTCTTAATGAGTTATGTTTTATTTGCATACTTACTTATTACATACATAATATTTACATATTAAAGGAATTGAAAAGTCTTATAGTAAAGAAATTGTTTTATGTTTTATTTATTTTTTTGAGAGCGAGTGACAGAGAGAGACAGTGAGAACAGGAGAGGGAAAGAGAGAGAGGGAGTGACAGAATCCAAAACCAGGCTCCCGGCTCTGAGATAGCTATAAGCACAGAGCTCGGCGTAGGACTCGAACCCACAACCAAAAGGTCAGGTGCTTAACTCACTGAGCCATCCAGGCACCCCTTACAGTAAAGAAATTTAACTTTGTTTCTCAATGTCTCCTCAACCAATTTGACTGCAGAATCCCTCTTTCAAAAAACATATCTTAACATTTGTCAAATTAGAACTTTTCAGTTTAAAAAATTCTGTTGTAGAACCTCAACAACTATATCACTTTGTACACATACACATACACACACAAATATCATAGCTGCTTTTCACTTTGACTTTCATTTTCACCCACTTTTCATTTTCTAGTACACTGTTCCAAAACTGAATTCCAGTCATAATCAAAATATATCAAAATATATGTACAACCTCAGGATACTGTTCTCTGTTAAGAGGCAAATTATGCAATTAACTAGTTGGAAATTAGAAGGTAAAAGGGTTCTGAAATAAGACTGCCTAGATTTAAATTATGGTTATGAGTTGTATGACTTTGAGCAAATTATTTGGCCTCACTAATCCTTGATTTTCTCTTCTGTAAGTTGGGTATGATAATGGTGCATATTTCATTAGGTTACTGTGATGTTTATGTGAACTGGTGCTCATAGCAACACATCTTACACATAGTAAGTGTCCCAAAACACTGCAGAAACAAATATATACATGAATCATACCAATAAATCTCAGCTGATGCATTTCTCCTTCTGCTTTACAAATTTTCTTGTTAGAAAAAGCTATTAGATAAATCCTTTGAGAAAAGATTTTGTGAATCTTGATAGCAAGATTGAGCCAGACAACTGAACAAGTCAATCTTCAATCTTAATTATTGCCACCACTTTAATTGTGATTGAGGGCTACCCTACAATGGTGTCACATATCCTCTGAACCTCATTTTTACTGAATCTTAGTATTCAACTCTCTGATCCCTTCTAACTCCCCAGCCCCATTGCATGCCACTCTCCCTTCTTGCTCTCTGTTCCAGGATTAATGGACGCCCACCACACACACACACACACACACACACACACACACACACACACACACACCGCACCACCACCACCACCACCACCAGATTAGGTTAGTTACCCACATGTCCTTCTAATATTTATCACACTTTATTATAACATTATTTGTGTCCTCAGCTTTACTGTGATAACTACGTCTGTGTGTTTTCCATTCTGGCCTCAATATTTGCCACAGAGTAGAACATACAGGTTGCTTTATGAGTAAATGGCTGGTATGGAGATCCCAATGCAACTGTCCAACCTTCTCCCCCATTTTGCACATACCATTCATGTCTCCCACATATAGTCCTAGCAAGGGGGAGCCGCTATACTGTTTTGAGAGTACATATTCCATGAGCTGGTAGGAGGAAGCTAAGAATCAGATTTAAGCTGATTTAAGGAAAATAAGGATGCATGGCTTTTATTACAAAATTAATCCTGCCACAAATGTAGGAAGATTTCCAATTTAAGGATGCAGCTTAGAGAGATAATTTGCCCATAGTCATACAACGAGTAAATAGCAGAGCTGGAATCCAAATCCTAGAGTTTGTAACTTTTAAACAAAGCCCTTCCCATCAATTTTTACAACACCATCCTGTCTGATTTATATATCACGCCAATCAAAAAAAAAATACTCAGAAAAAATTCTGAATATAGACATCTCAAGACATATGGGGTGTAGCAGTGCCAGCAGATCAATGCCAAACCACATCTACAGATAATAGGGAAGAGTACTGTGTAGCAGCCATGTCCACCAGGGTGAGGTCTTACAGGCAGAGGAACTCTGTCCCACAGTGCTCTTTCAGTATACCAATTTGGAGAAAACCCAGCCTCAATTTTAATCATTGTTCTAACACTTCAATGTTGTGTGATTGTGTGCTAGTCACATACCTCTTCAGAATCTCAAAATTTTATCTTAAAGTAGGGGTAATTCTACCTATTTGTCAGGTGTAGTGTGAGGACCCATTGACTTAAAATGAGTAAAACTGCCTAATACAGCTCTGGAGCCTACTGGATACTCCCTTTGTTCCCCTTCTTTTTGGCCCATAGTTAGTTCCTGATAAGAAAGCTGTCTTCTTAAGCAACTACTACATTTCCTTATGGGTAATCTCCCAGATATTTGACACTACTGTAAAGATAAATTCTGGTGTTTGGTACCTCAGCCCTGAGAAGGGGTGAAAGGTTGGTAGAGGTAATTAATCCTTCTTCCAAGTTGCCTTTCAACTCATGGACCAGAGATAACATGGTGCTTAGAGCAGAGAGCACACATTGGAATCTCATGTGTCTGATGTGGGCTAAATCCAGGCCATGCTACTTGAAGGGGTCCCTGGATTGTGAAACCCAACCTTCATCATCTTCCCTACAAATATGCAGATGGCTGTTTGGTCCTAGGCAACTATAATTAGACCATCATTCATCCCTGCCCCAAGAGCTCCCAAGGCCAACTGGAAATCAAACTCCCTGGCAAGACTCAAATGAAAAGACATTAAGTTTTCTCCCCCAAGTTATAAATGTGAGTCTTGGTAGAGACTCAAAAAGGGAACAAAGAGGAGCCTCTCTCATTTGGTGCTCTTTCCATTGAAAATATCTTTGTCACCTCATTTTCAGGAGCAACCTAATAAAGCCTCTTATAAAAGAATCTGTCTCCACACATCAGGTACCTATTGATTTCATCAGTAATTCATTAAAAGATTCAGTTAAGAGTGAGAAGGAAAGCAAGGCAAAATTGTGTCTAAAAAGTGGAAAAACTCATATCTAAAAAATGCGAAACTGGAATGTTCAACCTTCCTGAAGCATGATAGGATCAGAATGTAGGGCACCAATCAATTACGTCATTAAGACATCACACTAAGGGGGAAGGAGAAGAAAAGAAACCCACATATTCTTCTTTCCTAATAAATTATTGACAAATACAAAAAGACAATGCTCATCACAATTGGTGTTTCCTCAGTTCTTCAGGAAAATATCCTATGCCTTTCTCCCTCAATGTCTATATCTATCTGACTTTTTAAAAAGGTAAGAGACATCCAATTCCATACACTGCCTCTCATTATTCTTTTATTTATACAAAATGTGTGATTATGTATTTAGGTTTAGACCCTATGCTACAGCTGTGGAGAAAACTGTGAACAAAAATAGACAGTCTTGCTCTCAGAAAGTTCAAATTTTAATCGGGAAGCTAGACATTAATCAAATAATAACTTTCATGAATGTTTGATTACAAATATGTAAGTGTTCTGAATGAAGAGCTCTGGTGATATGAGGGGAAATTGACCTGTGCTGGGGAGAGTTCCATTAAAGGCTTCCTAAGGAAGTGACTCATGAGCTGATATCAAAAGTATGAGTAATGAAGCAAAAGCATATCTAAAAAGGGATATATGAGAATAATGCTGGGTAACTCACCAAACTGACAGGAGGACTGAAGGCATTAGCTCAGAAACCATTGGGAATCAAAGGAAACTGGTGGCAGAAATGCTTCTGGACCTGTGGCCACCCCCGCTTAATGATGCTGCCACTGAGGTCAGCAATCAAACCTTATTGTCCTTTTTTTTTTTTAGGTCACTATTGCCAGATTCAAACTATGCAGAGGAACATCCAGTTGTACAAGGTTAAGTCAGGTATCCAAGAACAAGAAGGCTCTTCTACCGATCCACATGATAGGAGTTCCCAGATCTACTAATAAGTTTTGGATAGCAAAAAGGAAAAACAGTTTACCATTGAGGCAGAAAGGAGAAGAACATCACTGAAAATGAAAACAGGATGCTCTCAGATTGAAGGGTAAAGATGGACAAGGCTAGAAATCGAGATAAATTTAACTGATTTAGGTCTTTGAAAGCCATATAAGGATTTGGGTCTTTACCATTGATGAATTTATAACCAGGGTACAGGCATATCCTATAGCATTGGAGAAAGGTAATTTGGGGTATAGAGAACAGAGGATAGAGGAACAGGAGTGTGAGATCAGTGTAATGGATGCTGTTGCATGCATCCCAGGTACCTTCTTTGGAACTAAGATGCATTCTCCCAGATACAGGACTGTTGGTTGTTGACAATTCACAGTTAAGACCTTCTATGTGAGTGGCCCTCGACTGAAGGATGCTGCCATAGGGAAGTTATGGTCCTCCCAGGGAACAGCCGGTATCAGGTGAGTGAACAATCCTGTTACAAAGACTTCCACTTGAGGTGGTTCTGAAGGGCTATCTGAGCTTCCAAGCTCCCTGTGGATTTGGCTGAGGCCTTGCTACAACTACATTTAGCTTAACTCTCCTGCTCAGACCAGCTACTCTCACTCCTCACAGGTGGTGACCACAGAACATACATCAAATAACCCTCATATGCAAATATGCATCTCAAAGTTTGCTTTCTTGGGAACCCAACCCAAGTCAGCAAGGCAATCAGAAGACTGTGGGAGCCTGGGAATAAAAACCAGTAACCTCAACAATGGTGGCAGCAGATACTACGGAGAGAAATGCACCAACTGAAGTTTTAAAAGCCTAAGAGCCCCCGAATAATAATAAGAGAACAGACCATATGCAGAGACAATGAAAGAAAGTCACTAATCCCTTCCTGGATTAGATGTTTCCAACTTCCCTCATGCTTGAATAGGAGACAAGAACAGTCATTGTTGAACACATTGGCCCCCAACACAATTTCAAGATTTGTCCCAATTCTAATAACCACTAATGCTCCTTCTGCAGTCAGCATCTGTCACAGTGTATGATGTGTTGGGATCCCTGCCTCCAGAGCTCAGACTTTTAAGTCTGAAGCAGCTGTTACAGCTCAGCTCTCCTGTCTGATGCTTTGTAGCCATGTCACTAAATTTTCAAAAGTCAGTTCACTTTATGGCTTTTTCTCTCCCCTTTCTCTCTGTCTTTTTAGAGCTGTTGCTGCCCAATGCAGCAGCTGCCAAGAGGCTTGATTCCAAACATGGGGCTTTTAAAAGGTGACAGATGAGATGATGTCATGGCATCTAAGGTAGAAAACTCTTTCTTCCCCCAGAATGGTTTAACTAATAAAATTAATTTGCCTGTTTAAAATTTAAAATAAAGACAAGATGTTTCGATTTTTCAATAAAGAACTTTGGCAAGAACAAAGGGAGTTATTTGCATGCTGATGGAGCTGGTGGGAAGCCAAAGTGCAGACAGATCTTCCAGACGCCAAGCAGAAGAGACTTGCCTCTTCCCTTCCCTCTGCAGAGGGAGCTGTAGAGATATAACTTTCTTTAGGAGAGAAATGGGCAGGGTAGGATGGGCCATTGAGTAGTTGGCATTCTTGAGCCCTTAAAAAAGTAATCAATACAAAACCTTTCTCAAAGGATGATCACATGGGCCAGGCAATAACAGTCCCCCAGTGGCCTCCTTCTGCATAGCTGAGACCTAATTTTCTGTTATTTGTAGCAACTATTAAAAAGAGGAACTTTGCAAAACCTCATTCCCTGTCATTGATCGAAGAATAAACATTGTGAAAATGTCATTACTACCCGAAGCAATCTACACATTCAATGCCATCCCCATCAAAATTGCACCAATATTCTTCTCCAAACTAGAACAAACTATCCTCAAATTCATATGGAACCACAAAAGACCCC
>NC_043712.1:59271077-59309802 GCF_006229205.1 Suricata suricatta
GAGTGGATCAAGAAGATGTGGTATATATACACAATGGAGTACTACATGGCAATGAGAAAGAATGAAATATGGCCATTTGTAGGAAAGTGGATGGACCTTGAGGGTGTCATGCTAAGCGAAATAAGTCAGGCAGAGAAGGACAGATACCATATGTTTGCACTCATAGGTCTAACAGGAAAACAGGAGAAACCTAATGGAGACCAGGGGGAGGGGAAGAGGGAAAGAGAGTTGGGGAGAGAGAGGGATGCAAAACTTGAGAGACCATTGAATGCTGAAAATGAACTGAGAGTTGAAGGGGAAGGGGGAGGAGGGAAAAGCGGGGTGGTGATTGAGGAGGGCACTTATGGGGAAGAGCACTGGGTATTGTATGGAAACCAATTTGACAATAAACTATTTTAAAAAATCAAAAAATAAGTATTAAAAAAAAAGAGGAATTTTGCAAAACCTCATGAATTCCTGGTAGCTACTCTATATTGCCCCATTTCTTGTTTTCTCTCCATAACCAACTATGGATGGACTCCACATTTCCTACACAGCCAGGATAGCAGAGCTCAGTCTCAAAGGGGCAATTTCATTTTCCACCTTCTGTTTTTATCTACCATCCTCCCCACAGTCCATGGTTCAAAGAGATGGCTATTTCTCTCCACTGGAGAATGGTGTTGACATTGTGAGTACTAAATTTGGATTCAAAGTCTTGAATCTTGAAAAATCCCAGAAATGTGTAGGGATTTTCCAAAGGACCTGCTCGTTCCTAATTGCCCATATTTCACAAGAATATAATTAATGCTTACAAGTTTATAACACATTCTGCCTTAAAAAGTGCTCTCACATACACTATTGCATTTGATGCACACATCATTAGCCTATTTTATAAGTGAGAAAACTAATGATTACAAGAAAGATAAAAAGGATGATTTTTTTTTTGCAACCTGTGCATTAGAAACTGTGTGGAAGCTTCACAACATTACCTGATGATCTTCACAACAGCCCTGAGAACTAGGGAATTGAATCCCATCTACAATGAGGAGATGGGAGACTTGTCACTTTTGTGACCACACAAATTCACAAAATTGACCTCAGATTTGTACTTTGGTCATTTTGGCCTCAAATTCTTCCCCCATACTGGCCCAGAGTTCATTTCATTTTCATGGCAGATGGACATATCTATTCAGTCCTTTCACTCCTTAGCAGACCTTCCAAGCTAGAATGTCCAACAGACCCTCCCCTGCAAGCAGCTTCCTTTGTGTCTGTATTAGGAAACACAAAATGTCTTTAAAACACCTGGAAAGAAGTTACGCACACCACAGTTCTTATCTTCATTTGGCATCAAAGCAGATCCAATATTGTCATTGCCATCATTGCCATTGTCCATTTCCCTATCATCGTCATCATCATCGTCATCGTCGTCATCGTTGTCATTATCTTCATAAAACCCTCTCTTTGGGGCTCCCTCAAGCACTTCTCCTTCCTTAGTGGGCATTTTTTAGAACACAAAACAGACACGGTCCTTGGTTTTGTGTTGCATTTTGTGGTAATGTTCAGTAAGAATTCAGTCTCTAGAGCTGGTTGAAATTAATAAACATTTAGGATAAGTGACTTAGGAAAATTCAATGTTTGAACCAAAGTAATAGGAGTTTGTTTACAAGATAAACCTCATAAATGGTATAAAATGAATATGCTGCTCAAAAAAGGAATCAATTAACATTTAACTACCATCCATTTTTCTATCCATTAACTAAACATCTCTACAAATAGTTTTGTGGAATGGATAATTTATTCCTACCCATTTGGTTTTCATCACTAATGGTGGAAGTGAAAGGGAGAAAATGCTTGATACATCAGAAAAGCAACCACTCAGCCACAGTTCAGAAAAGTCCTGTAAGAATGTGAACAACACAAAATCGTTTATAACCTTTTATTCACAGTCTCCCTTCCCCTCATGTTCATTTTGCGAGACAGGAGCACTCCCAGGAAGTGATGATAATTACCTGGCACACCCAACAAGGCCAGCTGGCTCTCCAGCACCTGCCAGAGTTTCTTCCATATTGTGTGCCTGTAATAAATACATGTTGAATTAATTAACTAATGACCAAATTCACCTCTTCTAATTGCACTGATAAACACTCTTTGCCAACATTATTTGTCATTCTATATTACAATTTCCACTGTTTTTCATGCCCTCAAAAATTTTTTCTTAAAAATCCAAAAAACAAAACCAATCCTAAAATATACCATGAGGCAAGAGTACATTACTTCCCCACTCTCAATCTTTTCATCTCATTAACATTCTGAAAATAGAGATAATTGCCTTGCATTTGTTCCACCTCCTTGAACCCCAAGGCACTATTTTTCGTCTCCAGTGCCGCTTGTTATTGGTTTTCTTTCCCCCTACTGACTGTGAGTTGGAAGACAGGGACACTACAAGGTGGCATCCTCAACTACTTGCTCAGGAATGTGTCCATAGTGGGTACTCAGTGCAGGCTGGTTTTTTTTTTTCCCAATGGAAACATGCATTGTTTGTTCTCTGGAACCTAAAGATTTTCTATTGGGACATTTGAAATGCAGTCCTTCCCAGAAGCAGAGAGACAGCTTTCCCATCAGATGTGCCCAAGATTCTTCTCATCACACTGTTAGTAAGGCCAGGAGAAGGAGAGTCAACTCTGAAAGCCAGTCTTCCAGGCTTTAAAAATGTAAATCATAACTCTGCAACCTGAATTCATGGAACCCACATCTCAGTATAACTTACTTGAGTTGTCTGAGCAAAATACGAAATAAGCCATACAAGAGGCACTGTGTTTTGGTAGAGATCAGGGAGGTCCAGAAAGCAGGACAGAGGAACTGATTAGCACCATTTATATTAACTTACAGAGAAACACTAGTGTTCTAGTTAAGGACAAAAAATTCTCCTTAGCCTAATTAATTCATTTCCCAGGTTAGGCTTTGTGGTGTGTGTCTGTGTGCACATGTGCTCATGTATGTAGGAGTATTTCTCCTTTCTGCTGCACAGTTGATTGTGTTTGTGTCTGGGACTCATTACATGATTGAAAATCAAAAGCAGCTGGAAATTCATGGGGCAAAAGACAGATCTCATTACAAGAAACATTAGAGACATGATCCATTGGGAGTCAAATTGTACAAAGATAGATTCATAGAATATTTGGCCTTTGCCCCTGTTGACCGTCCTGTCAGACTTGTAATTCTCTCTCCTTTTGGCTTCTACCACCAAGATATCTCTTGGTTCTCTTCTTGTCATTCAGCTCCCTCCTTACTCAAATCATAGTCTTCAACCCACCTGAAGATATAAGGGTACCGCAAGTTTGTATAGTGCTCTTCTTTTCCAGCTGTCTAATTTCATTGAATAAACTCATCTAGACCTGTTACTTTCCAGAATGCACTTCCTCAATCACATCTTTATCATAGACCCATCATGAAAACCCCCAAACCTGTTCCTCCTTTTTTGTTCCTATGTCAGTTGATGGCACCAGCATGCACTCAGTTTCCCAAGATGAAGCTTCAGATCTGTCTTCCATTATTCCTGCATTTCCAGTCTCTGGTCAAGTGAAACTGATTTTCTATTATGGATGATGTTTTTGTCTAAAAAAAAATGCTCATTTTGTATCAGGTACTGCTCTAAGTTTTGCAACCCTGTGAAGAAGGCATTATAACTACTCCCATTTTAGAGATAAGGAAACTTAAATGTCAAGAGGTAAAGCAACTTTCTCAAGGCCTGTGTGGCCTATAAACTGTTTGTTTATAAATGGCAGAGCCAGAATTTAAACTCAGGCATCTTGGTTTCAGCATCCCAGTTTTTGAATCATATACTTGGCTGCCGCTATGTACTCAATTTCACTGCCTGGTCAACTCAGTGTCTCTCAATTAACAGCATCTCTTCTCTATCTTATGCTTGCATAACAGATTTTTCTTTCAAAATTACAAACCTCTTTTCTAAAATATGATCTAATTCAAGTAGATCTAATATCCACTAAACTAAAATCCAAACTTTCAATAAATTCCAATGGCTTTGAAAATCTTTCCCCAGTCTACCTCCCAGCTTCATCTCCTGCTAGTCTTTCCAACCACTGACCCCACACTTCTTGCCTTTCTTTGGTCTAATAATAATTTTTCTAGCAAGCATGTGTGGAGCACCTAGGTATATCAGATTTTGCAATGGGCACTTTCTATTTTTTTCTTCACTAGTTATCACAACAATTTTACAATGTAAATATTATTCTTATCTCTTTCTTTTCAATGAGGAAACTTGGACTCCGGAAAATTAAAAGGGTTTAAGGCCCCTTTGGAAACAAGTGGTGAGTCAAGATATAAACAATGAAGCCAAAATTTGTATCAGTTTTCCTACCAATAAATAAGTGTATGTAGAAGTGTCTTAATTCCTGGAGGTGTTATTGCTGTGAGTTCATTTTTAAAAGTGTTTCTCAGCATCTTTAGGGTACCCAAGAAAAGTGGTGATGGTAGTGAAGAGTTGGAATAGCTAAGCCCCACAGATGGAGGACTATTGAATAAAGGCTGACCTAAGCAGTGATGGCTGGTGCTCCTGACAATCTGGCGACATGATCAGGAACTCTAATCCCAAAGAAGCATTAGTTAATCATAATTAAATACCAAGCAAACAACCAACCAACCAACCAGCCAGTGAGTAGCCAATCTTATAGCCTGAATTTTGTAGCTTAAATCAGGACAGGATTGCTTGTTGCACTACTAACTCAACAGCCAGAATGTAAGTTCAAAATGTACTGTTAGAAGTTCCCCTAAGTTTCCTTTGTCTCCTATTGTGCAAAGAAAGAAACCCACCTGGCTGCCACCAATTGTGCCAAATATCCCCACATTGTAAAGGGAAAAAAGTAAGAGGGACCTTTACAGAGTTTACTTACCTGGGGCCACTGAATTCTCTGCTTTCCCCTCCACACTCAGCCGAATTATTTGCTTTGCCAAACTAGAGGGCCCTCCACCTTCTAGTGGCCAAATGTGTATGGTTGCCTTCCCAGGAAAAGGATTATGGAGCCCACATATGATAAGATAGACCTTCTCCTGAGGGACCCGGCCCCAACACAGACCACTCTGATTATTATTTTTCTATTGACAACCTCTAAGATAAAAATTCAAATACAGATGTTATAGGGGAAGGGGACTTGGAGTCCTTCTCCTTGCCATGAATAACAAATAAATGTATCTTCCTTCCTTTGACTACCATGACCTCTCTTTACCTAAATTCCCTTCCCAAAAATTGGTCAACAGAAACAACTGCATGTGATGAGAAGCTCACTTTAGGACTCCTAAGTCTGATCCTAAACTCAGTTTCAGTATCTACATTTGGATAAAACCTGTCAAGCCTCTCATTGTCCTAGCTATAATCCTCTATCAGGAATAGTGTTAGGGGAAAAAATGAGAAGAGGCAAAGGAAGAGACTGAATTAACTTGTATAGAGTGCTAGATATCTATATGCTAGGTAGTTTTATGTGATGTGTGTGGTGTGTGCAACACATGTTGCACATATATTCTCTCAATCTTCAGAGTAGTTTAATGAGGTCAAAGGTATGATTGCATTTTACACATAATAAAACTGAGGCTTCAGGAAATTAAGAAACATGCTTGAACCCAGCATAGATTATAAATGACACAAGGAAAATTCAAATGAAGAAATATTTTCAAAGGTCATTCTTAAGTCAGGAGTTACCAAGATTTAAATTTTGGAAACTGAGGTTCAGCATCATTGGAAGTAAGTTTTTAATGTTAGTATGAACATATAAACACTTATAAGCTGAAGGAACCCAAGACATTTGACTTGCATATTATTCAGCTGAAGTAATAAGAATTGTAACTCCGTCTTTCAGGAATTAGAAAATAAATTATTTTCAAAGCATTTATTTACCTTTTTTTCTTTCTCTATAAGGTGGCTCTGGCAGCTAGGTTAAACATTTTCCCACTCAGCCTATGTCTATAATAATAGGACCTGTAATTTCCTGTTATCCTACATCAAAGAGAAACAACTTTACCGTGTGTAAATCAACCTGGCGTCTCTCCTGTATCACATTCTTTTTCTTATAGTGCAACATCTGTGGCTTTTGTAGCTAAATACATCTTGATATAAATCCTATTTATCATGTTTACAAGTGAATTAGAGTACATAAATTTTGTTGTATGGTGTCTTCTGGTTACTTAATAATATACTTTCTGCTCAAAAGAACCAAATGAATCATTGGTCTGATGGTGAAAGAGTCATGGGTCATATTACTCTTCAGGTTTCTCTGTCTTCTGACTACCTCTAACCCAGGCCCTCAGGGAAGTAACCATGTCTAAAGGGCTCCGTCTCATCACCCTACTGTTTCTACCTTCTCATCTTTCTCTCTCACTTCCCTCTCCTGGGTCCTAGTCTTTTATCCTTTCTTTCCTTTTTTTTTTTAGCACTTTAAGGAAAATCTGCTTATAAATTAGCAAGTGCAGAAGCTATAAAATGACACCATGAGGGAGTTCAGCTGTTTACACCTGAGGCAAAAAAAAAAAAAAAAAAAAAAAAAAAAAAAAAAAAAAAAAAAAAAAAAAAAAAAAAAAAAAAAAAAAAAAAAAAGACAAAGAAGAAGAAGAAGAAAAGAAAAAAATAAAAAAAAATCCTCACTATATATTAGCTACCAGCGGCAGCCTAGTATCTCACTCACTTGGTGAGAGCTAGACTCAAGATGGTCAGAAGATACAAGCCCCTATCTCTTCCTCCTCATTCAATTAGTTCCACAGTTATGGTAATGGTAGTTGTGCTGATAGTAAAGACGTAGTAGTCATTGTAGTAGTAGTAATCATCTCCCATATATCACATGTTGTGTTAGGCCTTAATAGAGGGCATCTTAATCTTCTACAACTCTATCAATTGGCAGTTACTATGTTCATTTGAAGGGAAAACACAGAGATTGCCTTGTCCAGTGGCTCAGATAGCTAAAACAAGCTTTGAATTCAGTTCTGATTCTAAAACCCAGGCTCTTCCCTCCTTGCAAGACAGCCTGTATTTTTTTTAAGTTTTACTTTAAGTTTTTTATTTATGTTTTGAGAGACAGAGAGAGACCGCGTGTGCAGGGGAGGGTCAGAGAGAGAGGGAGACACAGAATCTGAAGCAGGCTCCAGGCTCTGAGCTAGCTGTCAGCACAGAGCCTGACCCAGGGCTCTAACCCACAAACTATGAGATCATGACCTGAGCCAAAGCTGGATGCTCAACCGACTAAGCCACCCAGGCGCCCCAAGACAGCCTGTCTTAAATGTAGGGCTACCATATCTTTGTGCTCCCCTTTTCCTTATTTCTCCATCCTCATTTTTACTCCCCCCAAATAATAATCATTTCTTTATAATCTCCTATTCTATATCACGATTTCAATTCCTCCTTAGAACACATTTGAGAAATCACTTTTAATGATATCAAATCATTTTTTATTGGTGCTCTAAAAAAATGATAGTGGTGTCACACCAGGCACTCTGAAAAGCTAGTATATAATAGAGGGAAACTGTTCAAACTGCAGCCTCATGCTGGGTTGCTGCTCACAAATGTTTCTTAATCTGCAACCCTGGAGTTATGAATGACAATCCATAAAAGTTCTTAGAAAGGTAAAGCTAGTGAGAAAAAGGATGAAATCCACATCCATCTATTTAACCAATATACATTAAATTTGTACTGTGTTTCAGACTCTGTACTAGGCACTGGGGGTAAAATGATAGTCAAGCTGTGAGAGAAAAATGTAAATTTGTAAGTAAAATACAATACCTTAAATGCCATGACAGATTAGTGCCGGGTGCTATGGGTGAAGCACTCAGACACAAAGGAGACTTGGGTTGGGGCCACAACCTCACAAAAAATGTGAGATTTGAACCAAGATTCAAAGGATAAGTTCACATTAGCCAGGCATACTGGATATCTTCTGCTTTCCTCTTGCTCTGATTAATAAACTACCCCAGAACTTAGTAACTTAAAATAACAATGTTATTTATTATGATTGCACATCTCCAGTTTGGTCAGAGTTTAGTGGGAAACTCTTGTCTCTGCTCCATGTGTTATAAACTGAGTGCTTCAGACAAGGGCTGATGAGTTCACCACCATGATGGCCTGCTCACAAAGGCTAACAAATTCATGCCAATGGTCAAGTAGGAGCTCACCTTGGGTGGGGGGGGGGTGGTGCCAGAGGTCTTATTTCTCTTACATAGGTCTATCCATGTGCCCTGGGCTTCTTTAAAGCATAAAGACCAGGTTTCAAGTATGAGTGTCCAAGGAAAGAAAGCCAGATGGAAGTGGACTCAACTTCAAAAAACAAAGACTCTCATTTCTGCTTTACGCTATGAGTCCAGACAGTCATAAAGGCCCACCTACAATAAGTGACCAGACACCAGCTCTTGGTAGAAGCATGACAATAATGGAGAAGAACATGTGAGATAGGAAATACTATGTTAGTCATTTCTGGGAAACTTTATCAACCATAGTCCTCTGAACCCACTGTCTATACTTCATGCTGCTCTTGCTTGGAGAAGTTAAATACCTGAATTGCATCATCAGCAGGCTCCCTGTCCTTGGCTTCTGTTAAGTTTTTGACTAAAGGGTGCACTCACAAGAAATTAAGGGGAAAAGTGAATTCAATATATTCATTCTCCCAGCCTTTTGTGACCAGGTGTACCTTGGCTGGATATGCCCTTCAAATGAAGGCCTTAGATCCTGTCAGGCAGTTTTCTCTCTATTGGTTCTAATATCTTCTCCTTCTCCCTGACCTTCAGAGGCTGAAACTGCTCTTCTCTGTTCCTAGTTCCAAGATACAACATTAGCCCTATCTGATGAAGATGATAAAGTAAATTCATTGTTTGATACACAATTTCTGCTCTAAACATTTAGTGATATTAGATGAATTCATAACCAGTCTAAAAGAAACAATAAAATTGTTTCCATGGACCAATAATTGGAGGAAACTGCAAAATGCTGAGCAGAAGCCATGGGACTGCTAAGGCTTGAGATACAGAAACAGATAGTGGGATATTGTGGGCAAGAAGTAACCAACACACAGTGTAGGACTAGAGCCAGACTCCACAAAATTAGGAGATGAAATAGGGCTCCCCACTCATGTAAGGATCCTAATAAAATACCAGAGTTCACCACTGCCTCATGCTACGGAATATAGCCTGGGAGTTCAAAGAGGTTGGGAGGCACAGACACTACCTCCAGCCAGGAACTACACCAAGTGCCAGCTAGCTCAGTGCCAGGGCCTGCAGTATCTCCAACATCATCCTGGGTGGGGCTTGGGGCCCCATTTTCAATACTGGTATTGGTCTGAGCATAAGAGGTGAACACAAAAATACTACATACAGAAAAGTAATAATGTAAGAAAGCAGACAACAAAACAAAACCAAAATAATGTCCAGTCCAAAATGAAGCTGCAAAAACAGAATTCAAAATGATATGAAGTCATATAATACTAAAGATCCCCAAAAATGTCAACCACACAAACATGAATTACTTCTAGAAAAAAAATTATTTAAAAAAAACATTAACATTTTAAAAAGTAATATGAATAAAATGCTCAAAAATTAAATAAAGAATAAAAATTATTTAAAAGTTTAGAAATTTAAAAAGTATAAGTATAAATGATGGAAAATAATTGCATATGTTAAAAAAATAGTGTTATATTCTAAAAATAAATAAATAAATAAAAATAAAAAAGTATAAGTAGATCTGAAAAAAATTAGAAATCTTAGAAATAAAAAATGTATTCACTGATATAAAAAATTCAACAAATAGAATAAATTCCAGATTGACATAAAGAATCAGTAATACTGAGGAATTCACTCAGATACAGCTCAAACACAAGGGAATAAAATATGAAGAATAATTAATGACTTTAAAGATGTGGAAAAGAGTTTGGGAGGCTCTGGCATATATCTACAAGAATTCCAGGAAGAAAGAACCAAAGAATTAATAAATATAATTATGTCTATAAATATGAGAAATAATAGCTAGGAATTTTCCAAATCTAAAAAACATCTAACTTCTCAGATATAAAGTGCACTCCATACCCAGAGGTATAAGTAAAGTAAATCCATGCTTTGACACATTATAGTAAAATATAGATCATCAAGGATAAAGAGAGAAACTTAAAAGTTGCTGGAGAGGTCTTCTTAGCCCTGGCACAAAGACAGCCTCCTAAATCTAAATTTTTCTACACATCCTCCCAGAGAAGTTTTAAGTTCAACAAGGAACTCAAACATAAATGCAAGGATCTCAAAACCACATCTTCAGAATTACTAGGAGACATTTCAATAACACAAATTTCAAATTACCTATAAGTAGAAAAACAAATTTCAACAGAGCTTCCACAGTCATGGCAAGCTTATGAGTTTGGAGAATGGGGAGTTGCCTGAGGAGTCTCCAGGGAAAAGAAGAGTCTGTAAGATTTACATAAAACCCAGGTAAGAATAACTCTCAGAAAGAAAAAGTGTATACTAAGTGCTCAGTACTAAACACAGGTTTGGGACTTACTGTTTATGGTACTGACAACAAAAAAGTCTTAAGATGAATGAAACCAGAGTTTCCACTGATGCCTCTGCAAAGCATTTTGAAGGAAGATGTTAACTGGAGAAGGAAGGGTACCCCTCTGACATTGTGGCATTAAAGCAACATATAGAAGTTATAAGGAAATAATTAAATATTTTGCAGAAAAATAAAAGAGAAATAACATGAGTTACACCAATCTTTTCCCCAACACTTTCACTAGCAAAAAAAAAAAAAAAAAAACCAAAACAAAAAAACTATCCATTTAAGGAAACTGCATATCACTATTCTGGCACAAGAGAATATTCTTCAATGATAAACCCTATTTCTGAAATATCTTGGAATAGGAAAACAAAACAAACAAAATAAAAAAAAAAAAAAAAACAAAGAAACCCTCAGCTTAACTCTGTATAAAGCCACAATAGAAGAAAAACAGTGAAACTTAAAACATTTCAGTTCATCATTAATGCCACCAAAGAAAAATAACCGTGAGATAAAAACTATAAGCCAAAGCTTTAAGCTTAATTAAATTTCCTCAACCATTTGGAGATATAAAAATATCAAATTCAAAAATAAAGGATAAAACTGAAAATGACAGGAAGAAATGCAATGAATTTCTGATAGAAATTAAAGGTGGAAAATTCAAAAATAAAGAGAAAAATTACAAAGTATCTAATAGAATCAAATAATTATAAGGCCCAATGAATAAAGGCAAGAAAACAACTAAAAAATGCAAATGAGGAAAAGGAGTAAAAAAAAGTCAGAGAGAATATGGTTGAAAGGTAAAGAAAATTCAATCTATGTATAATTAGAGCCATTAAAAGGAAAATCTTATAGATAATCTGGGGAAATTTTTCAGAAATGAGAGATAAAGGAGCAGTTGGGTGTTTCAGTAGGTTAAACATCTGACTCTTGATTTCGGCTCAGGTCATGATATCACAATTCCTGAGTTCAAGCCCCACATCTAGCACTGCACTGATAAGGCAGAGCCTGCTTGAGATTCTCTTTTTTTCTTTCTTTCCCTCCCCCTCTCCCTCTCTCTTTCTTTGTCTCCTTCTCTCAAAGTAAATAAATAAATTTAAAAATAGAAAGAAGAGAAAAATAAAATCTATATATTAAGGGAGTCTATCATGTACCTTGAAAAGTTGGTCTGGAATGATCAACTTTGAGATAGACTCTAGAAAAGTAGAAGATTTTGAAGACAAAAAAGTTTCTTAGGGCCATCAAACAAAAAAGAACTAATTATTCTAAGATAACAAAATTATACACGTGTCAAATTTCTTAAAAGAAACATGGAGAGATAAGAACTAATCGCATGATTCATCTCCCCACTACTACTTTTTAACTACAAAAGGAAATATAGTAACTACACAGTGGAGAAACTGGACAATACCTTAACCAAATATCAAAATTAACATCACCTATCAGGAGCAAATAGACATGATGTCACTTGAGATGTAATACCCTGAGAATAATATAATTTATTATTTATATAGTAGTTCTTTCCAAAAATGCAAAACATGATTCTAATCATGGGGAAACATCAGAGAAACTATCAGGAACATGCTAAATACATAGCCTGTATTTTTTTCAAAAATTCCGATGGTATGAAAAACAAAGGAAGCTGAGGAACTGTCCCAGAGTAAAGAAGACTAAACAGCCATGATAACTAAACATAATACCTGATCCTGACCTGGGTCTCAGAAAAAAAATTTGCTGTAAAAAAACTATTGGAACAATTGATAGAATAAGAAAATGAACTACAGATTAAAGGGATTAATTTAAGTTAAATCTAATGAATCTGATGGAGTTCAGGATGATGGCAAAGGTCATTTCTGATGAGCAGAATATAAGACAGGGTCCCTGCTCTCAAAGACAATACATTCATTCTATTCTACATGAAGAAAGAAAACCAGCACAGGAAGCAATCAAAAGTGTGATATGGGGGGGGGGGGGGATGGCAAATTATCAGAGTAGAAAGTGACTATGTGAGCTGTAGTGGTCTGAGAAATCTTCACAGAGATGATAGAATATAAATGAGGCTTTTGAAGTAAGCAGTCAGAAGAAGGAAAGGCTTTTCTGTGTGGAGGCATCATCACTGTGAGCAAGGAGGTGGGAATAAGCACAGCTCACAGGGTGAAATTAGGAGCCCAAGACTCAGGTGGGAAGTTAGTGATGGGAAACAACAGGAAGTTATTTTGATGTGTAGGTAGGAAATACTGAAAACTTCAAACAAACTTTCATACATGTCAATTTAGTTAGGAGAAATTTGACCATACACACATGGAGTTTTTATTAATTTTTTTAAATTTGGGAATCTTTAAACAATTAGTCCAAATCTCTTTCTCTTAAGAATACAGGGGGACAACTCTCCACTGCAGTCCAAAAATCTTTCAGTGATAATAACATTCTGTATCTGTGATGTCTGATACAAGAGCTACATGTGGCTAGTCAAACATGGCTAGTGTGACTAAGGAATTGAATATTTAATTAAATTTAATTTTAATTACCTTATATTTAAATAGTCACATGTCACCATTGGCAACCTCACTAGATCGCACAAGCGTGTACGAAAACTCTTTTACAGCTGGCATGAATGATCTAGATGCATACCCTCATTCCCCTTTTTGCCTCTCACTTGTAGACACAGCTTCACTGCTCTCCTCCAACCCTTTTTTGGGTAAAGGAAGCAGAGTATTACATAAGGTATGACAGATTCGGTGAACTTAGAAAGTAATTAGGTCAGGATTTCTCATTTCTGAAATGTAAAGGTAATCCTGAAGGGACATGAGGATTGAAACTACTGAAAACTAAGCAAATATTTGGAATTCCAGTTTCTTTCCTTTTTTTCTTAAGCTCATCCTTCTGTCTGCTTTAATGGAGTCTGCAGCTCAAGTGATCAAAAGCTTGAAGCAGTTTTCACAATGGCCTCCCACGAAGGTTCCTGCAGGGAGGACATGGTGGGTCATGGTGTTGGCAGCTCTTACACTGTGATCTCAACCCCTAAGCCTCAAGGAAGAATAGCAAATTAAACTGCCCTTCTAAAAATTCAGCTCCCAAAATTTTGGCACATTTAGGTTTTTCCTTGGGAATAAAAATTCTTCAGGCCCGTATGCTCAAGAAAGTACATTTTCTCTCCTAAAAATAAGTGAGCAGCAGGTGCCATACCAAACAAGTCTTAAATGATTTAAGCTGCAGTTGGGAAGGCTCCATAATGTAATTCATTCCAGTTATTGCTCATTTGGAACTGGGGGAGGCTTTTGATCTAGCCACATGAATTTCAGATCATTTCTATTGGACAGTTATAATTTTGTTATCAGTCTTTGCAAGTTGAACTTATAATCCATTTGGAGTAATGAGCATGCACACACACATACACATCCCTATCAAAGGTCAACATCACTCAATGCTGCTAAGAATAGGGAATATTTAATATTGAAGGGTTACTTCTAATTCCTTTCCAGCATTCCTTATGACATTTTATGCCCTGGGTCTATTTTATCACTGCTAGAAAAATGCCATAAATAATTGGCTTGGGATGAGCAAGCTGTTGTACACAGTCTCTCCTTTGATTTCAAAACAATGCCAAGCATTTATATAATAGGAATAGCAAACTTCTTCCTGAATTTTTAGATAAAATTCAAATTCCAAATATTTCTGTTTCCTATTGTTCCCATCAAAATATGTCAGAAATCCCCTAGATGTTATGCAAAGTGGTATTATATACTGAAATATACTTAAGTCTCCAGAAAGGAAGTCCAAATAGAATAGACAATCACAGGTCAAACAAAATTTGTTGCTATTCTTGAAAACATGCCCATGTTAGTTCAGAATATAGCTGTATAAACTTTGTATATAATATTAATATGCAAGTAATATGTAAGAGAACATTATAAACAGGAGATTCTAGAAAAGAGATATTAAGTAGGAAAGGTTAGTTGCTGCAGACTAAGGAAGGCTGAAGACATAGCCTCACAGTCTTTGATAACACCTGCAGTTTTTATGAACAGAGAGTGAATTATACTGGAAGAGGAGATCCTATGGAGACATTTTGTTAATGAGCACAAGCTCCCATGTGAACTTGGAATGAGTAACAAAAGTTAGGGGTGGAGACCAAAGAAATTTCTTGGGGATAAGGCAACATGGAATGCTTCTGTTTCCTTGTACCACAAATCCAATAGAGGTGATAGTAAATCAATTTATTTAGAGTTTCGCGTTTATTCATACATAGTTTTTTCTCAAAATGCTTTTCTCTGTGCTCCACATCTGAAGTGACTAGCTCTCTGAAGAGTTTGTGTGAATATCTCAGTTCCAAAAGTGATTGAAAATAGCTCCATGATTTAGTATAAGGTAGAAATTTAAATCTATCTAGTTATGTGATATGCAAACAAAAAGTATGCAGTTTCATCATCACCCTCCTCCAAAATGGTCACAATACCTAATGCTAGACAACATAAGGTGTTTTTGCTAATTTGCACAATGGCACTGCATAAGCCAGTGATGGCCTGGCTGGGTTGGCTCAGAGATGCCTCCTCTAGCATGCCATTTGCCCATTAAAAATCACCATTAAGCTGTATTATTTCTCCAAATTTTTTACTCCTCCCAGAATCTACATCCTTTGCCATTTAACTGTGGTTTCTACCACTAAAAGAGAAGAATGTATTTCTCCAACCCCTGACTTCAGGTTGAGCCATGTAAATTGCTTTGGTCCATACAATGAGAGAAAAATGAGTGTTAGTTCCAAATCTATACCTTAAGAAGCTTTGTAGATTTCCACTTGTCCTCTTGTGCCTCTGGCATTATGATGAGAACATCCCCCATCTTGCACACAGTTCCTAAACATATGATGAGCCATGTGGAGCAGAGCTGCTCCAGTAACCGTGGACTGAACCAGAACCTCTCCAGCCAAGCTGGACACCTGCAGTCAGTAGATCCACACAGTTGAGCAGAGTAGATCAGTCAAAGTCAGTAGAACTGCTGGTGTGTGAGCAATTCTAAGGGATTACTATTTTAAGCCAGTGTGTTTCTGTGTTTGTTTTATTTGTTTTATCATTTGTGTGTGTGTGTGTGTGTGTGTGTGTGTGAGAGAGAGAGAGAGAGAGAGAGAGAGAGAGAGAGAGAGAGAGAGAACGTATGTATGTGTTGAAAACATTTAAGGTCTACCTCATTACCAAATTTCATGTATACAATACAGTATTATTAACTATGCCACGGAGTGAGAAAAATGGGGAGTTGTTGGTCAAAGGGTGCAAACTTTCATTTAAACCACCTGTTACATAGGAGTAGTTTTGCAGTAGAAACCAATATCAGCCTCCACAGGATTCTCACGGCCAGTACTACTTCCAGCACTGCACGCAAATGGAAAATAAGTCTCCATCATTCTCCATTTCCCTCTGCCATCTTCCTACCCAGATGAGGCCATTCCTCTTCCTCTGGACCAAGCATTAGAATCTTCTTTTCTCCTTGCCTTGGAGCTGAAGTTTAACTCCTTGATGAACCAGACCTTTCTCTACAAGTATTTGATACTCTACCTACTTTCTCTAAGCCTTAGTTCTTATTTCATAAGTGGGGTGAATTATGAGTTACTATTTACTATTATTAAGTCAGATAATGCATGTAAAGTGCCTAGAAGTACTAGACATATAGTAGGAACTCAAAAATCAGTAAACGCTATTGTACTGACCCTTAAAATCATGTGCAGAGTACCTGGATGACTCAGTTGGTTAGGCATCTGACTTTGGATCAGGTGAAGATCTCACAGTTTGGTCCATTAGTTCAAGTCCCACATCAGGCTCTGCACTGACAGCATGGAGCCTGCTTTGGAGACAGAGCTTCCTCTGTCTCTCTATCTCTCTGTCACTCCCCAGCTTATTCTCTTTCTCTCTCACACAAATAAACATTTAAAAATTTTTAAAAATCACTTGCATAATGATCTGCCCTGAGACCCAGAGATAAAATAACCCCTTTTGATAATATTGTGTAAAAGTGGTTAAGATAAAGGTAATTGCTAACTCATCCTAACTTTTAATATAACTGTACTTAACACATAACTTGAAAAAAATATATTTTCAACATAACATGTTATTCTTGCTGTAATTTTGAGGTTTGAAGAATTTTTAAGTCACCTAAAAAGTGTCCTAATCTCTTTGAAGGTATTCCACTCCTGATTAGCCTGAAAATTTGAGATGCAATTAATCAATTAACATTTTAGTTATTTATTGAACCATTATTTAGTAAGCACTTACAATATGCTAGGCTCCATGATAGTTGCTGGTTGAGATTAAAGGGGCATAAAATAATATCTTCTCCCTAGCAAATTAGAAAATATTGGGAAGTTGCTGCATCAACACAGTAACAACTACCCACGCTGCCATCTGTTGAATCAAATGTTAATATATTAACTAGAATAGAAACTAAGGTAGACCATGGAATCCTCAAATTGGAGGATTTGGCATAAGTTAAGGAGAGATTAACAAAAAAACTATTCACAGAGGTGAGGGCAGGTACATGGACAGGGCAACACTGCAGAGGTAGTAACAGTGGGGTACTATCACCACCCCAGGCCTGACAGGCTAAGAAAAAAACATTTACCAGGACCAGGTGAAAGAGAACTGTGTAGACATGACCATCTGACAGGAACTGTGGCTGGATGGCAGCCTCTAACCAGGCACAGGGAAAATGAGCCCATTGGTGATATCTTTCAGGACAGAGATCAAGGTGGAGAGAGGATCCAAAAGGGCATCATCTATTCAACACATCAGGCTATAGGAATCAACTCCCAAAAAGATATTGTCTTAGCCTACTGATAGATACATGCTCATGAGTGTAATGGTAATCCTTATAAGGGAAAAACTCACTCCCCCATGGAGCTGCCTAGGCATTTGGAATTTGACTTATGTTGGAAAAACTGCTGGGAGACTCCCCTACAAATCCAGAGGGTATTAGAGAAGATGAACCTTTGATGTGATTGCAGTAGTCTGGAAAGTGAACTATAAATGAGGAATTCTGGGCTCTTTCCATACCTTTCCTCCAGGGAAAGAATTCAGGTAATGGTCTTCAAATTATCTCCCCTCTAGCCCTGCGTATTTATGGTCAGAAGAGACTCTGCCAAAACACCCCATAAAGGAAAGAAAATAGAGATGATGATAGATTATTTCTTAGCTAAGCTGCTATGTAAAGTCTTAAACATCTTCAAATTGAACTATTTTCATGGTAGTTAAAATAGTTGGCACAGGATATTTTTCATGACCCTATTGAACTAAACCTTTACCTCCAAATTTTCCTTGTGGGAGGTGTAGTTCATTGTTTCCAATGGGCTCTTATACTTCCTGCCAACATAATTATGGGTGGTGGTGCCATTTGGAAATAACAATCTTCTTCTTTTGGTTCAACAAGGCTCTCAAGAGATAGTGATATTTTGGCATTTTCAGTTCCTTATTTCCAAAATGCATTAGCCTGTATGCATATGTAGTTACTCTCCAATTCAAAATGATGCTTTTGATTTGAATCCAAATAAGTTTTCCATCCTTGCCTGCAACCTCCAAATGATTTCATTGCCATTATTTTCTTAGCGTCATCTGTGGATGAGAATGCAAATAAATTTCAGGTCCTCCCCAGCATCTCTGATTCTCTGAAGGTTTTATTTATACTAGCAGAATAGGGATTGATTGTACAATAGGATAAACAACCTTCAGCTTATGTAGGAATGTTTTCAACATCCCATTTCCCATTCGCACATGTTCTCAATAAGTAACTCATCAACGAAGTCTTTTCTGCGCTCTTCAATGTTCGCCTTAGGGTCTGTCCTTTTTGCTGATATTGCAAGGTAGTAGCAAATAATGTCACAGTTAAGATTTAAAAGGCACAAGATTATAACCTCTTCATCTCTATTGCCCATAATGAAAATCTATATTGCAGCCATAGTTTTCCAAGAGACTGTCTCATAATTAAGTGATATGCTTTTTAAAAATTCATCTTCTGCTTTTTTCTTTTTATATCTGAGTCCTCTACTTAAAAATGTTTGATGGCATGTAGTCCCATATGGGATTAACATCAACTTTCTTTAAATGGGTGTTAGATATTAAGAAGGGTACTTGTGATGAGCACTGGGTGTTATATATAAGTGATGAATGACTAAATTCTACTTCTGAAACTAATGTAACATTATATGTTAACTAACTGGAATTTAAATAAAAACTTGAAACAAACAAAAATAAACTAAAAAAATAACAAAACAACCTTCTTAGTGTGCCATTTATGCATTTTATAAACATTTGAGTGTCATCTCTATGATAGGCACTGTTACAGGTACAGAGGACATTTTAAATACCATTCACACTGAGGTGCTTGCCTTTTTCCAACATTCAACCTTTCCTCAACTCCTAGACTTTATTACTGTGTTGCCTATCAGGGCACACTTCCAAATCATTTCTTTCTATTCTCCTGCAAATACCTACTCTTCCTTCAGAGTTCTCCAAGTTCACCTTCTATGGGCATCCTTCTCAACTCCTTCTGGCAGAGTTCACCACTCCTTCCTCTGATCCCACAGAGCAGAGTTCTTCCATCTTTATCATATCCCTTGTCATATTTGTTGAGATTGTAAATATGTCTATATCTCCCCCAATCTGGAAGCTCCAGGAGAGAAACATTGGAATTTCGTTCATCAGAGATATCTAGTACATTGTATGCACTCAAAGATTTTCTGAATGAATGAATCAATGAATGTAAGAAGTAGCAAACAAAGCACTAGTTGAAACTCTGAGAATAAATTCTTGGGGCACCTGGGTGGCTCAGTCAGTTGAGCATCCAACTTTGACTCAGGTCATGATCTCACGGTTTGTGTGTTTGAGCCCTGCATCGGGTTCTGTGCTGGCAGCTCATAGCCTAGAGCCTGTTTCAGATTCTGAGTCTCCTTTTCTCTCTCTGCCCCTCCCCCACTCATGCTCTGTCTCTGTCTCAAAAATAAATAAAACAAAAAATAAATAAATAAAAAATATATAAGTTAAAAAAATTCTCTCACAATTAAGAATTACTCAGCTGAGGATCTAATGTATAACATAGTGGCTGTAGTTGATATACTGTATTGTGTGAATAAAATTTGCTAGGAGAGTAGAACCTAAATATTCTCAAAAAAAAAAGAGAATATGAAGGAAGAGGGGGAGGAGGAAAAGGAGGAGGAAATGCACAATAAATATGTGAGATAATAGATATGTTAATTAACTTGATGAGGGGAATTCTTTCATAATATGTACATATGTCAAATCATCATGTTGTACGCTTCAAATATTTTATATTTTTATTTGTTAATTATACCTCAAGCTGGAAAATTCATTAATTCATTCATTTGTTCATTCTTTCTTTTTTAAAAAATAACTCAGCTGGAGCTAAAAGCCTGATGGCCTTTTGAAGCCACAGGTTATTTGGAAAATTTTCAACTCCAGGTGATAGGCTGATATCTTAGGTCTGGAAAAAACTACAAGCCCCAGAATGCATATTACTTGTTCCATACCAATCCTGCCTGCAGCATAGGTATAGTGGCTATGTCTCCTAGAAAGCTCTTCTGCAGAGAGGACAGCCTCAAAGACAAGGGGAGAAGCCAGCTGCAGTGCATCCGAATTTCTATGTATGTGTGCCTTGAGTCATTGTATCAGACTGTAGGATTCTCCAAGAAAAGAGATTACATCTTGAACTTCTATATTTCTCTTCCCATAATCCCTTGTCTCTCACAGGACTAAATACAGCTTATGCTTCATAAAAGTCTTTTAAGCAAGAAAATATTTTTGAATAAAAGAAAAGTAGGATGAGATTGTATAGCTAAGAAATACCAGCTGCTATGACAAATACATCCAAAACATCAGTGTCTCATCACAGTAGAATTTTATTTCTTACTGTGTAATAATCCAATGCAAGTTCACTGTTCAGCACACAGCTTTCTTCAAGGCAGTGGTCCAGAGACCCTGACTTCCCTTAGGTGGCACCACTACCAGAAACTACAGCATCTTCTTCATCAATCAGTAGAAAAGCAAAGAACACCTGAAGGGAGCACACCCACTGCTTAAATTCTCAGCCAAGGGGAACCTTGGTGGCTCAATCAGTTCAGCCTTTGTCTTCAACTCAGGCCAAAATCTCATGGTTTGTGAGTTCAAGCCCCACATCAGGTTCTGTGCTGATGGCTCAGAGCCTACAGCTTGCTTCAGATTCTATGCCTCCATTTCTTTCTCCCCTTCCTTGCTAATTCTCATTCTCTCCCTCTCTCTCTCTCTCTCTCTCTGTCTCTCTGTCTCTCTCTATTTCTCTCTCAAATAAATAAATATATAAATAAGTAAATAACATTAAAAAATTTTAAGTACCTGAGGAGGGAAAAAGCCTTAACCTAGGATGGTACACATCACCTCTGTTTCTGTTTCATCGGTTAAAAACTAGTCTCATGACCATTCCAAAGGCAGGCAGGTGGGACATAACAGTCCTGGCCAGGTAGCCTCTTCATTGTAATAACTTTGCACACTAGAAGACGGAGTCCCAATCTGGGTGTTCAGTTATGCTTTTCTGACACAGGACTCTTTATTGGGGAAGTGGTAGTAAAGAAATATGCTTCTATGAAATTAATCCCATTTCTCCAAAAATGAACTTATTGTGACCATAGCATATAATTTTCTGACTCATTTATAAGTTCTATATAACCACTTCTGCTACAATTGCTGCCTAACTTCTGAGAATCTCCATTAAGACTCAGAATTTTGATTAGAGAGTGCAGAGGTCATCAATCCTCTCAAAGATTAGATAAGGTATAGCATTTTCCAAACTCTGTTCTGCAAAACACTGGTATATTCATATGGAAATTGAGTTTGGGAAGCCAAACATGCTGTACTTCCTTCTTTCTTTGAGGTTCATAATACATTTTAACACAAAGATTTTGAGAAATGCTATAGTAAATAAGTCTGTTTTACTTTGTTCAAAAAAACATTCCTCAAACTTATTTAACCACTAAGTTTATACTTTAAAGTGGACCTATTGACCCCAAAATGCTGTATGAGAGGACAAAGTAATAAAAATAACAGCTAGCATTTACTGAAACCAATCATGTGTTAGACACTATGCTCTCTGTTTCATTGATAACAAACCTCTAAGAAGTAAGAATTATTTATTCAATTTAAAGATGAAAATTAAGCTCAACGTATGAAAACATTCATTAAGTATCAAAATTCCATCACTAAATGCAACCTGTTTGGATCATTGAGAAAAATGACCTAGAGGTTATATATGTCTGTCCTTTTAGGGCTATCATCTATGAAAATAATACAAAAGATGTCCTAGTCTCCAGCTTAATATCAAATACCCAATGATGATTCACTCAAAGATTTTCAAGGCCAGTCCAGAAAAATTCCACATGAAATTAGCTTGAAACTTTCTAAGTACACTTTGCTGTTCACTTTTTAACCAGGCTTTCCTGACATGTGATTCAGTAGTGAGAATAAAAGAAAAACAGAGGGAGGTCCAAGGCCCTGAATACAGAATTTCCCACAGAAATAAGTTTCTCCCTCTGGGACCAATAAGTTTCCATTCCCAAGAAGTGCTGAGACTATTGGGAACTAAATTTCTACCAACAGCCTTACTGGTGATGGTAACACTTCATTAAATTGCATAGGCTCACTCTTAAAATGCTTAGCTATTCACTTGGGGAACCCAAAGAGTAGACATTTTGTTCCCATTTACCACCCCCATCTTTTAGAAATGCCTGGATTTCCTGAAATTGTGATTGTGTCATTTCCATCATTGCATTCATTTTCGGAAAGAAACTGTTCAGAGGTTTGGAAAGGTCATTTGATCAGAAATCAAGATATCTTGACTCTAGCCTCAATTTTGCCAGTAACATCTGTGTGACTTTGAACAACTCCTACCTTAAAAATTATCATTAGCTTTTATTTATGCTTTTATTTTCATCTGCTAGATGTTATGGTAAGAATGAAGAATCCTCATTTAAACCTTACTTCCTTTAAAGTGGGCATTTATTATTATCATTTTACAGATAAGAAAACAGGGTCAGAGAGGTCAAATGACTTGCGCAAAGTCACACAGGAAGTGAGAGACCATAGGGTGTATAATTCCTTGATCAAGGTGGGTGGATTCCAAGACCCACAATCTTAACCAATTCTCTGTATTGCCTCCTGTTAGGCTTCTCTTTCTATCCCAAATTTGAGGGGTCTTTCATTTATTCTCTAATGCTTCTCCCCATTAAAATCTTCTGTGATCTAAAAAAACACACACTTTAAAAGTCTTTACTACCTTCTGGGACCAAGCTGTAGTTTCTGGTAGCTGCCACTAAGTAGATATCAGTAGCTTTCTGAATTGTGACAAGAAATCTTAGATATTAACTATCACTACATGGAATTTCAGTAGGAAATTTCACTTAGGGAAAAGATTCTGTATTGTTATTTCTCTCAAAATTTTACTCAATCAAAATAGTATATACAATAGAAGTAACCTAGATTTCCTGTCAATCTAATGAGGCAAAATAAAGTTTCCAAGCAATTTTGAATCAGTAATTTTTGTATTCTTTTTCTTAAAGAGGTTTCTCCAATTGTATAAACTTTATGACCCACAAAGCCCAGATATACCACTGTTTAGTGGCTCTACATTCAGTCTGACTTGGATATAAATCCTGGCTTCACCACTTAATGGCTGTGTGACCTTGGATGCATTACCTAACTTCTCTGTGCTTCTATTTTCTCTTTTGAAACACAGGGGTTAAAATAGAAAATGGATCATAGAATTATTGTGTAGATTAAATAATTTTTTGCATCAAAGCATCTAGCATAGAACACATGAAATGATCAATTACTGTAAGCTATTATGTATTCATTTATTACTTTAACAACATACATAAATGCTGACAGCATATATACCATTTGAGCAAAATTTGATGAGATGACTAGGAATATACAATTGATACTTTGCCTAGCTAGAGTGCCAGTGTTAACAATTACCATTTAAAGAACTGGTTTCACTCAGACCAACTAAGGAGACATACTCTGATTCAAACTTCCTAGAATATATTCACCATGGATAGACATAACTGTAGCAAATAACTTGAATCTAGTTGACCTTGACAAAGGTTACTTTGGGGCTCTTCACTTTCCTAATAAGTCCTTGAATTGGCTCTCCAGAATGCTGAATTCTTGGTTGTTGGAATTGAAAATCCACTATCTTTTGTCCAAAGTACATATTAAACATATTTTGCTTCTGTTTATTTTACAGTTTAATTGGCAGCATACTAAGTTACTCATTTCCTCCTAACTTTTCTTAGTGGAAATAAAGATGATGGCTTCCTCACTGGCTTAGCATTTTGTAATAATTCCTTCTAACTTTTACCACATTGTTTATGATGCAGTCCAGGCAGGCATTGCTATTCCACTTTACACACAAAGAACTGAAATTCTGAGTGGCAAAATGGCTTGTTCAAAGTAACTGAGTAAATAAGTGGGGAACAGGAGGACAAATGAAGATTTCTATCTTGTATTCCAAGACTCAAGTTTTACACTTTTCAAAGCTCTAGTCTCTTAGGAGGATAATCCCTTTGTTTCCCTTTTCAAAGCTGGGTTTTCACTAGACACATATTTTCAAGGGTGTCAACATATTTTTTCTATAAAATATATCAAACACATGAGCAGAAATCGAGCTGAAAGGATATCAATAAATCTATATAGCACTCTTCTCATGATTATTAATCATTTCAGGCATTGTAACTTCTGGGAAAATTCTCATTTAATAGGCACCACTGCAAGAGCCAGGCTTATGTGTGTGTAGATATAATGGAAATTGTGTTGTGAACATTATTTGTGGAAATTATTTGGAATGTGACTTGGAGAAAACCTTCCAAAGAGAGCCCCTCTGCAGACTTACTGCCATGCTGGAGAGTCTTCCATCATTTTTTGGGGGGGTTAAGACATTACTTAACTGAGCCACCCAGGCGCCCCTAGGTTAAGACATTACTGACATAAGGAAACTTGGTTTTCAGGTGCAAAACTCACTGCAATAGTCAAGTGTTTAAAAGATACCAAAGACAAGTACAGATTAATGCCATAGAAGTAAGCATATTGGAACCATAATTTAAAAAAAGAGACATAGCAACAAAGAAAGGTTACAGAATTTGGAGTTGAAAGATCTGAATTTTAATCCTACTTAGTTTATTTTTCCACTCTAGCATGTTGCTTCTCCACTTAATGCTGACTTTTTTAAAGGCAACACTTACTGTTGTCTCATTTAGACTAGTATTCCTGGATCTTTTGACCTTCAGTCAATGGAGTTGTCTAATCAATTCCATTAGTGATCTTAAAGAAGAAGTAAATAGCACAGTGATGAGATTTTCAGCTGATATTTTTTAGGAGGTGGTAGAACACCACTGAGAACAAACAAATAATGCAGACTCTTTGGCAAATATATTGAGTTCTAATTTAGGAGGGAAATGCAAGGTATTTCCCTAGGAGACAATAATCTAAAATATCAGTGATCAGATGAAGCAAAATAAACTTAGCCATAAAATCAAGACACATGGGTTAGGAAAATGAAAACGTATTGGTCATCACCAACAACTAAAGAAACTGAAAAATCATTCTATGCCTGGAAAAGTTTGATATCATATAATGGTACCCCATGAATCAAGGCCTTCAGTAAAACCACTAGCAACAGAAAGAATTTCTTTCAACCTTAGGACCAAGAACAGGCTATAACATTTTGGGGTAGTAAGGACACTTACAATTGTCACAGTGATACTGCTGCTACCATTTAAAATAACAATAACAATAATAAAGCCATCTGTTTGATTAGCACTTTACAATTTTGAAAGCACTTTCATATACATGATTCTCAAAACAACTTGGTGTGGTAAACAATAAAATAATTGTAATTCCCATTTCAGGAAAGAAGATCAGATGTTAAGGTGGGAAAGTAATTTCTACAAGATTATTTAATTCAAGAATCCAGCACCAGCACAGAATTTCAAAACTTGATTACTACAGTCATCAAATCTAATCCCCTCTTTTTTATATTGGGAAACTGAGGCTTAAAGACAGAAAGTTACTTTCTCTAGAATAATAGAGTAAATTAGCTGTATGCAAAGCAAGCACTTGAATTCAAAGATAAATGATTGATCTTTTTACCAAACTCTTTTGTTTCTTAGATCGTCTTGAAAGGAAAAGATGATTAAATAGGTTCAGGTTGGTTATAAAATTTTGCAGGAAGAGTTTAAGGCTACCTTAAATGTTAGATGAGAAAGAAAGATTTTCACTAAGGTATTCGTAATAATAGTGACACTTGCAATGGAATAAATGAATGCAGTTTTGAACACCTCTGAATCAGAAAGATATAGATCAACTAGGCAGAGGAATGAAAATGACACCAGCAATGTGGGCATTGATTTATGAAGAGAGTCTAGAAGATTAAAAGCGCTAAATATGCATGACTTGGTTAATGACTGAGGAAAGACAAGGAAGTCTATAAATATTTGAAGGGTACAAACGCTATACAGGAAGCAAGAGAGTTTTAAAACCAAGGGGGGGAAGCTAACACTGTTAGATTAATAAAATCTAATGAAGAGAGGGGAAAAATAAGAGTTGAACATAAGGAAATATTTAAAAATGAGATTTATTATTTCCTAGATTTCTCCTCCAAGATCAGAAGTGGAATCTGTCATTTGGGATATTTAAAATCTGATGAGACTTAAAATACTTAACTGAGACAGTGACAAAGGAAGTCATGTTCCATGGTGTGTGTAGGGGCTGGAGCCCCTGCCCTCAAAGGGCTTTTCCAGCTCTCATTTCTGTAATCCTGGACCTACATAACATTGCTTACATTGCTTTGGTTTTCATTAATTTTGAAAGTTGAGAATAATGGACTCTATAAGTGTTTATGACTCCTCTGCTCAGTGCAGGGCCCTAGAGATGAGTTTGCCAACTCAACCACATAGGAGGATATCCAAGTTGGCATTATAAAACTGTTTCTCAAATAAATGAGATAATTAAACATAGCAGATTTGTGAGGGAGTAAATATGTATGTCCTGTTTTTACTCAGTGTCACCCACCTGCTTGTTCCCACATGAGGAATCAAGTAAGACTAGCTCTTGCACCAGCAAAGAGCACATAAGAAATACCCTGGCTAAGTCAAATGTCGTATTACTCTCATTGCCTCTTTGCCTATATTTTACATATGTTGCCTAGTTTGTTAGCCTAGGTTCCAGTTCAGAGCTTTTCCATGCTCACCAATATGAGATACCTGTTTCTCCTGGGTCTGCCTTATCTTGTTCTCAATACCTATGCCCTTCTGAATCCTAATTCTGTGGTCAACTATTGTTCTGCCCTGACTACCAGTACCCATGTGGTTTGATATTGAAATGTAGCTGATGTAATTATTGTGAAAATAAAAATAATAAAACTGAGAACTAACAATATGCTGTGAAGAGATATAATAACTAAGTGTACTGAAGTCCCTGTGTGTTCAAACTTAAAAGGCTCTGTCTGCCTTGCCTTGAGTTCAGACTCTGGTTGCCTGGACAGTGTCTATATTGCTCACCATCTGTACCCATGGAAGACCATACCTGGCTGAGAGTGAGTGTTCAATAAGTATTTTTTAATTGACTAAGTGAATAAATAAATTCTAGACTTCTTGGTTGGCTGAGGTTTAACCATCTTAGTCTTTGTATCTCCAGATCTCGGGGATCTGGCCCCATATCCCCTGACACTGGAGGGATCCATACTATACTACCTGAAATATTGACATCTAACTGTCTTTAAATAGCATTATTTCACAGAAATCCTAGTGATTAGGCCCTATTTACCATATTGAAATTATGTAGGTTCTGGCACTGGCCTTCATAAAACTCTAGCTTATCCCATTATTTTGAATGAGATTTGGTTATGTGGTCACCTCTAAGGTTCTCTGTGGGTTAATGCTCCAGAGCTGATGATACCTCCAACTTCTTCCTCCCCAAATACTTCTGGAATGCCATTCTATCTCCCAACACAAGCCATGTCACTTAAGAAAACAAAAGATTTCTTTTTCAATAATTTTTTTCTCTTTTTCTTCTTCTGGAGACTCTTTTTTTCCCCCCAAAACAAAAGGATTACAGAGATTCTCATTCAGAATTCTGGTTACCATCACAGCTCAGACAATTCATTAACAAAGTGGCATGGAAAACCACTGAAGATCATTACAGCTGTAGTTGGAAGCCAATGTGCCAGGATAATGAAAAACAATTCTGCAGTTCCCCATGCTCTGTTAGTTGTGTTTGTCATAAATGAGTTGTGGAGATTTGGAGTGAATGATCCATATCATATTGAACTGTCCTTTTTTATCGCTGACAATTGAAGGTGACTGAGAAGCAGGGCTACTGTCAGACTGTATCTAATTGGAAACCTTCTCTCATTAATGTCCAATGTTGACTTGTATTATGTGATGAAATTAGGACCACAGTAGAATGGATTTTATTATACAGAATGAGCTGGTTGAGCTCTCTTCCATTTCAGTGTTTTTTTAACCTCATCCCACCCTAATCTGTGGCAGAAGGAGCCCAGCAGAGCAGGATTTTGAGTAAGGCAGGTCTGAGAACAAACAAAGCAAAAATAGTCATGTAGTAAATGAAATTGAAACCATATGGAGTTTTATGTCACATGTGTTTGAGTAGCTCTAGGGGACTCCTGAGGAACCACAGGACCAGAAGGACCTCTGGGACTTCACCTTGGCCCCAGGACTCCAGTTAGAACTGCCCATAACCCACACCAGGCTGATGAAAACTTACCTTGCATGTAAAGTATATGGTATTGAGAAGAACACCCACATCCTCTCCCTATCTTTTCCCAGCAATTGGCTGCCCTGAAAAAATGCACTCTTGAAAGCTCTCTTTGAAGGTCTGGGTCTTTAGCTGAGATATTATTTCCAAGACAAAAAGCACAGAATCAAGGACTGAGAATTCTATTCTAGCTGTGTTTCTTCTTCCCTGATCCTTACAATTTCTGGAGGAAGTAAGAGAAATCAGGGATGGATAAGGAGAGATGGAAAATCTGAATAGAAAATTGAGTAGAATACTCCAGACCTATGGGAGAAAAAACTTCAGACCCTCCAACAAAGAGACAAAAAAAAAAAAAAAAAAAAACTTGCTTTGAAGAGTGAAAATATAGCCAATGTTCACAGTATGATTTTTTAATTAAGTATATGTTAGTTTCATAGAGGCTAAAGGGCTACAATCTGAGTTTTGGAGACCCACAAACAGACCAGTTGAATTTTTTTCTTCATAGTGTTGTCGGCTTACAAATAAACTAAGGCTGATAATAGCAACCCACTTTCTGAATGATTAGTTGATCATTTTGCAAATGTAAAAATGCTTTAAAAATCTTAACAACTAAGAGGTTCAGAAATTTCATCTGGAAACATCACAGACTATTACTGACAGATTTATTTATTTTCTCTGAAATCCCCTAGTCTTAGAAATATGGGGTTTTAGAATATACATTTTATTAACTCAGTGATATACATAGTTATCTTTAATTTCAGAAGATGAAACAATGGCTAATTTAAGCTATTTTGATACCTAATTAATGCTCAGAGTGTTTATGGTCATTGATTCTTCTAACCTTGAAACACTATGATCTAGTAGAATTGAAGAGAGAGAGGGAGTCTAGTTTTAGCAAAATTGTGATACCAGTAAAATTACTCCTCAAGGACCTTCCATTCTCTTTCCAAGTCTTTTTCATCCCTCTCCCAGTGTCAGTCACTAGGACACTCCTATGTCCACCCTCAAACCATATTCATCATGTGCTTCTTGGTAAGAGTTAAACCTATTAAACAAACATGCTCTAGAATATTAATGGCAGTATCATATGCAAAACATTTCTCATCCTAGAAATATTTGGAAGTAGTTAGAATTTCTAATTCATTGTGCAAGTTATTTTCTTACCCGTGTGGAATCCCTTCCTCAAGCAGCAATCTGAACTCAATGTTATAACATTGATTATATCTCATCCATCCTGGATTTCACAAATTATAGGTTGTTAGTACCTCGGTTGTATGTCATCATTTTTTTGGTTAAGGAAATGGAAGTCTAGAGAGTTAAGCTGATACCCAGGTCACTTAGAGAGTCAATGAATGAATCTGGACTCCTAATTCAGTGCTCTTGCCACCATAGGACACTACCAATTCCACTGTTACAGATTCCAGTGCTTCACCCAATGCTACCAAGAAACTTCTTTCAGACAGAGGAGAGTTCTTTGGTTTAGTAAAAGATGATAAGACACTGCCATGCTAGCACAAAATCTCCACTGCTATATCTAGAATACAAAATGTCTAACTTTGATAAATGATATATGCTGCAAAGAAAACACAATGCAAGAATAACTTGTGGAATATACCATGCCATAAAAATATACTTTAATACTGTGATTATGCTAACACAGTTTTGGATTGCTACTACCACTACTATCATGTCTGCCAAAGATGTCTTTGTAGAAAAGGGAATCAAACAGAGCTATGACGAAATTACAGAGTAAGCAAAGAAAGCAGGATTCCATCTCAGAATAAAAAATTGTATTAACATGAGAAGAACTCCCTATACACTATATGTGATTGGGGGCCTCAGGAGAATGCCCTTTAAAAAGGTCTACTCACACAGTGCTTAGCTGATACCAAACATCTGGTCAGAGAGAAAACCATTCAGTCAATCAACCAGATGTTTAGTCTACCCTCTGCCAAACATCTGGGCGATTGATGGGATCATTTCCTTTTCATTAGGGAGCTTGGCCACAGTGACCCAGAGGTGCAATCACAGCATGAGAACACAGCATGAGAATGACAGATATGCTGAACCACCAGGATCCCCAGAGCAGGACATTTTTCAAGTCTGCATGGGTCAATTCAATATCACTTTAGTTTGAGATTTGTTGGATGTTTGTTGTTCTGAAACACTTTGATACTAGCACATTTTTAAATCCCAGTTCATAAAAAGCAGAGGTCCTGAGTTAAAAAAGAACACCTTATTGACATTCAAGGTAGGAAGTCATTGGCTGAAAGCTATACCAGTTTCCTCCCAAATTGTCATTAAGTGACCTTCTTCTGCTGTTTCAGCTGCTGTCAGGGAAAAGGTGCCGATATTTTGTTGGCACTGGTTTGTAGAATCAAAATGAATATAGAACGTGGCTCCATTATAAAACATAATCCATTTGACAAAGAGAAAACATTTAATGGGCACTCTCTTAATTACGACCATTTGGAAGAGGGAGAAGTTGAGGACAAGAGCAGAAAGCATAACAAGGTCACTTAATGAGAATTTTATCTTTGGCCTCCTTTCTGGTAGACCAGCATCCCCGAGGGTTGAGAGACAAGTCAACATTTACCAATATTTCCCTCATCGATTCTAATCAAAGGCAAGGAGGGAAAAAGGAATATGGAAATAAGGACAAGTTAAAAAAAACACAAGGAAATAAAAGACTTCATTGTCTTATATATTCAGAAATAAAAGTATACCTATGACAATTGTAATTTATTATATTATTCTCCTGAATTTTCTTCTCGGGGCTGAGGGTTTTCCAGAAGATTATAGGCAGTCAACCACAGGTCACATCTCACTTAGGAATGTTACAGGATCTGATCTAGGAGTCTTCAGAAAGTTAGATCTACAACTTTGCTGACAGCCTCATAGAGAGTCCCTCTAAAGAGTACTAAGTTTGCCTTTATTGCTTACAATAGTAATGGCGATGCTTTACAGGTGTTCAAAATTCTGTTGTTTTCAAAGTGTTTTCATACAGATGACTTCTTTTGAACATTGTAGTTTAAAGTGAAAATTTCAGTTTAACGGAAACAGAAGGAAGAATATAATCAAATATGTACTCTATGCCTATTACTTTCCAGACACTTTGCTAAGCACTTGCACATGGCATCGTATTTAGCCTATGCAACCCAGGGCTTATGTGTTTTTACCTCCTTTTTAACTAAAGAAAAGATTGAGCTCAGAGATGCCAAAGTAATTTGCCCAAAGTCACCCAGTCATGAAAGGCCTTGAATGGAAGTTGAACCCAAGTCTCTTCTCAAAGCTCATACTTTGTTACACTATGTTATGACCATAATTAGTACTTTAAATTTGCCAAGACAACACTATAGCCAGAATCTAATTTTATTTAATGTAATTTATTTAGTATTTTACTCAGATATCTGAGTAAAATTAAGAGAACCAGACCATTTTCCATATTTATTTAGCCAGTTATTGAAAAATCTATAGAATAGCCACCTTGTAATTCATAATGTATATTGTGCTAAGAATGCTAAGAACAAAGAAAGAAAGAAAGAAAGAAAGAAAGAAAGAAAGAAAGAAAGAAAGAAAGAAAGAAATGGATGATCCCTGTCCTCAAGAAACATGATTTGGTTAAAGGGACTAATTAATATCCTGTATACAATAGTATCTAAGTTAATACTTGAACTTTACAAATTGACATAAGAAACTACTATAAACAGAATAAGATTCAGTATAATTTTTAACTTGTTTGTCCAGTTAATAATTACTCTATAAATCTAGATAAGGTTAAAAATTACCTAAAGAAAAAGAAAGTAAAATTTTAAAGTTCTATCCTATCTTGAGATGTCTCTCATATAAAATTGGAAGAGGTCAGTTCTAGATCACATTCCAAGGCCTATAGCTAATTAATTCATAGCAACACTGTGAGAGTGCTATTATTATCTTTATTTTACAGATGACAAAACTGAGGTAAAGATAGAATTAAAACATAAATCTAATTTCCTCTCTCATAATCTCAGAAAGGAATAGAATTTTAAAGGATTTAAAAAAAGAAAGTATGTTTTGGGTGAAGATTTCAGAAAATCTGAGAAGTAAGACTGAAGCATGTTTGTTACACAGAAAAGTAAGACGGATTAAAATCAGGGCATATGCTTTGGAAAAATAATGTGGGCTAGTTAGGCCAGATCCAAATTTTGGAGGGCCTTAAAAGAAAAACAAGAGTTTGCTATAAGAAACAGAAAAGCATTGTTAATTCTTAAGCAAGATCTTATTTGACTAAATTGGCAGCAGACAACAGAATGAATTGGAGTGAGAAAATACACGGACAGAAAAACACAGTTTTTGTTTGAAGACCATTTTAGTAATAAACACTTCTTAATAATGAGGGTAGTCCATTCAGAACAGAGCTGTGTCCACATGTAATTCATAGTTTGGCCTAGATGCACCCTGGCCAGATCGAGGAGGGGTTTGGGAGGAAACTCATCACTGAGAGGATTTGATTAGTATATTTTATGTCAGATTTATTGGGGGCATAGTTTATATACAATAAACTACACTCCTTTAGGTATAGAGTATTAGTTTAGATTTTTTCATTTACAAAAATGGGAATAGGTTTGATTTATTTCTTTTTTGATTTGCTATAATTTTTTAAAAGTCTAAATCTTAAGTGAGGATTTGAGTCTCCATGTCTAGGAAGACATTTTCCGAGCACCAATTAGCATGTAAAATGGACTCAGGGCAAAATCACTGAAGCACAATGTCCTCTTGAAGTTTTTATTTTCATTCTTCTTTTCTGAACTACCTGGGCAGCCTGTTATTTTGGCTTTCAGAGAACATTCCCCTGCTCTTAAATATTCTCTCATCTCAGCCTTCCTCTAAGCCAATCACGAGTATCTTCTTACCCTCGACTGCATGAATATGATAGAACCCATCAGCTCCTCAACATTGGGCACTTACAAAATCCAGTCCACAGTCATTCACCTCCCACTCACACAACTCTCCCCATGCATTTAACACAATTCTTTTGAAACACTGTCTTCACTTGGCCCTGGGTCTAACATTGTTTGTCTTGGGTTTCAGATCCACTGGCTTTCTTCATTATCCTGATCTTTACAGACTGAAATACTCCACATCTTAGGCCTCAAATCTTTTCTTTTTATCTACTTTCAACTCCTAGATAATCTCACTCAATCTTGTAGTTTCAAATATCATCTACACACGGATAACTCCCAAATCTGTACTTCCAGAACTAATCTCTACCTTGACTTCAGAAAAATACATACAACTATTAGCTCAACATTTTCACTTGGATGTTTAAAATTTATCTTGGGGAGGAGCCAAGATGGCAGAGAGGAAGGGAGCTCTGCCCCATCTATCAAACTGAGAAGGACATTACCCTCATCTGCAAGAGTGGAAGGAGAAAATACATACTCCAGAAAGAAGATAACCTCAAAGATGCCTGAGTGAGTGAGTGGAAACTGAGGAGATTGGAAAAGAGGCCAGCCCGAGCCAGGCAGGGGAGGTGCGAGCCCCAGCACAAAGCAGGGCAAGCACACAGAGCCCCTGAGAGACAAAGGGAAGAGAAAGAGAAACTAAACATGCTCATAGTACTGTCTCTAGAGAAGAGATAAAGAACGTTTAACCCCGCTCAGAGACAAAAACTCTCACTCCATATATAACTTCTGGGTAGCCCAAATCCCAAACCGGGGGGGGGGGGGCACAAGGGGAAAAAACAGCCCCCACCCCTGCGCCATCCTGGCAGGGAGCCGTCGGCAGCTGTGGTGCCTGCGGCAGTGGGCCCTAGAGAGGCGCACTTCAGCCTTGGCTGCAGGAATGGGAGCATACACCTTATTTCCACAGCTCATCTCACCTCCAGCATTGGCCACGTGAATCCCGAATCCAAGGTGCCAACAGGGAAAGAATACCCCTCACCCCTAAGCGATCCTGGCAGGGAGTTGGCTGCGGTGGAGGCGGGGGCACGCTTCCACTGCAGGAGCTAGCAGCTCATTTCCAGCAGCGCCCAGTGCCTCAGGCATCACCAGCGTGAATCCTAGCCGGCACCAAGAGAAACTGATCCCTCCTCCTACAGAATCCCCATCCTGGCTGGGGGCTGAGAGTCAGCAACAGCGGTTCTGTCAGGGCGTGCACATCGCCTCCAGCAGCAGCAGCACCAATCCCTGCCAGCCCCTAGAGAAACTGCTGCCCCCCCCCCCCCCCCCCCCGCCACGAGATCCTGCCTAGTAAGCCAGCAACCAAAGCAAGTACATCTCATCTGTGGTAGCATAAAAGTGCATGGACTAGGATTTTGAAACGAGGTGGGCCTGGAAAATACAACTTGGCTCAGCTGAGGCACAAAGAGATCAGAACCATTAGAGTGGCTTATCTGCGAGGGGGAGCTGCTGCTTTTTTTGTGTGTGTTTTGTTTGTTTATTTTTGTTTTTTTGTACTTATTTTTATTATTATTACCTTTTTAACTTAAAATTTTTTTTAATTTTTACTTCTTATTTTCCTGTCTCCTTTTTCCCTCTTTTTTTTTTCATTCTTGTAATCCAGATATTTTCTCCCGTAACTCATCCTTATCTCTCCCCTCAACTGGACATACACTTTTAGATTGCCCATTGTCCTTTGTTGTCTCTGCCACCCTTTATTTTTTATTTTTTTCTTCTTTTCTTCCCTTTCCTCTCCATTTTCTTTCCTTCCTTTCCCCCTTTTTATTTGTTTGTTTGTTTGATTTGTCTGTGCATTTGTGTGCTTCTGTTCCCTCTGTGATTGTCTCTCTGTTTTCCCCCTTAGGGCTACCCCAAGAAACAATCCAAAGTGCACATGACGGCAAGTCCCAAATATCACTGGGTAGGGAAATAAAGTATTCAAAGGTACAACAAGAGAAACAGAGAGACACCATTAAAAGAATATTTCCTGAAATGACAGTCAATAACCCTCCTTTAAAAGAGCAATATTAACAGGTGCACAGAGCACAATGAGCTTTCTAAAGGTGAAAAGATACAGAAAACTCGCAAAAATGACAAAACGAAGGAACTCTCCCCTGAAGAACCTCCAGGAAGAAGTCACAGCCACAGAACTCCTGAACATAGACCTAAACAACATCACTGACCAAGAATTTAAAAAGCTAGTCATAAAATTAATCACTGGGGTTGAAAAAGCATCAAAGAATCAACTGAGACAATAACTAGGAACTTTGAAAATAGGTGTGATGAGTTTAAAAAAAGGCTATAAATGAAGTGAATAATAAAATGGAGACAGCCAACTCAAAGATTGAAGAGGCAGAGAGAAGAATAGGTGAATTAGAAGATATAGTTATAGCAAAAGAAGAAGCTGACAAAAGAGAGAGAAATGGAACCAGGAGCAGGAAAGGAGAATTCAAGACCTGAGTGATACAATCAAACGGAACAACATCTGTATCATAGGAATTCCGGAAGAGGAAGAAAGAGAGAAAGATCCTGAAGGGATATTAGACGAAATTATAACTGAGAATTTCCCAAATCTGGGAAAAGAAATAGACATTCAAATTCAAGAGGCACAAAGAACCTGCTCAAGATGTAATCTCAATCGACCTTCAGCATGACATATCATAGTGAAACTGGCAAAATATAAAGATAAAGAGAATTCTGAAAGCAGCTAGGGAAAAAAGGGCTCTCGTGTGCAAAGGGAAACCTATCAGAGTGGTTACACACCTATCTAATGAAACTTTGAAGACCAGGAAAGAATGGCAGGAAATCTTCAATGTGATGAACAGAAAAAACATGCAGCCAAGAATCCTTTATCCAGCAAGCCTGTCATTCAGAATAGAAGGACAGATATAGGTGTTCCCAAATAAACAAAAATTGAGAGAATTCATGCCTAACAAACCAGCCCTACAAGAAGTCCTATGAGGGATTCTATGAAGGAAATGTTGCAAAGAATACGAGGTTCGAGAGACACCATATAAACATGAATTCTATGGAGAACACAATGACTCTAAACCCACATTTTTCTATAATACCACTGCATGTCAATGGACTGAATGCTCCAACCAAATGACACAGAGCAGCAGAATGGATTTAAAAAAAAATCCACCTATTGGCTGTCTACCAAGGATTCATTTTACCTGAAGATACCTTCAGGTTGAAAGTAAAGGGATGGAGAAATATTTATCTTGCGACTAGAAGCCAAAAGACAAGTGGAGTAGCCATACTTATATCAGACAAACTGGACTTTAAAGTAAAGGCAGTAACAAGACATGAAGAAGGACATTATATAATAATTAGAGGGTCTCTCCATCAGGAAGAACTAACAATTATAAACATCTATGCACCAAATTTGGGAGCACCCAAATACATAAAACAATCACAGCAGACACAATCTTATTGATAAGAATGTGCTAAAGGCAGGGGACTTAGACTGACAGCAATGGATAGATCAACCAGACAGAAAATCACTAAGGAAACAATGGACCTGAATGACACTTTGGAACAGATGGAATTGATAGATATATTTGAAACTCTGCATCCTAAAGATAGGAAAATCACCTTCTTTTCGAGTGCACATGGCACATTCTCCAAGACAGATCACATACTGAGGTATAAAGCAGCCCTCCATAAGTATAAACGAATAGAGATCATACCATGCACACTTTCAGATCACAATGCTATGAAACTTGAAATGAACCACAGGAAAAAGTCTCGAAAACCTCCAAAAATGTGGAGGTTAAAAACCACCCTACTAAAGAATGATTGAGCTAATCAGGCAATTAGAGAAGAAATTAAAATATATATGGAAACAAATGAAAACGAAAATATAGCAATTCATAATCTCTGGGATGCAGCCAAGGCAGTCCTAAGAGGAGAGTATATTGCAATCCAGGCCAATCTCAACAAACTAGAAAGAGCGCAAATTCAAAGTCTAACAGACACCTAATAGAACTAGAAGGGGTGCAGCAAGAGCACCCCAAACCCAGCAGAAGAAGAGAAATAATAAAGATCAGGGCAGAAATAAACAACATAGAATCCAAAAAAACAGTCGAGCAGATCAATGAAACCAAGAGTTGGTTCTTTGAAAAAATAAACAAAATTGATAAACCTCTAGCCAGGTTCCTCAGAAAGAAAATAGACAGCAACCAGATAAACAAAATCATGAATGAAAAAGGATCTATTACAACCAATCCCTCAGAAATACAAGCAATCATGAGAGATTACTATGAAAAATTATATGCCAACAAACTGGACAACCTAGAAGAAATGACAATTTCCTAAATGCACATGCACTGCCAAAATTCAAACGGGAAGAGATAGAAAGCATGAATAGACTGATAACCAGTGAAGAAATAGAATGCATTATCAAAAATCTCCCAACGAATAAGAGCCCAGGGCCAGATGGCTTCCCAGGGGAATTCTACCAGACATTTAAAGCAGAACTAATACCCATTCTTCTCAAACTATTCCAAAAAATAGAAATAGAAGGAAAACTTCCAAACTCATTCTATGAAGCCATCATCACCTGGTTACCCAAACCAGACAGAGACTCAGCCAAAAAAAAAAAAAAGAGAGAGAGAGAGAGAGAGAGAGAGAGAGAGAGAGAGAGAGAACTGCAGACCAATATTCTTAATGAAAATAGATGCAACAAGATACGGTCAAATTGAATTCAACAGCATATAAAAAAATTATCCATCATAATCAAGTGAGATTCATTCCTGGGTTACAGGGCTGGTTCAATATTCAAAATTCCATCAATGTGATACAACACATTACCAAAAGAAAGGATAAAAACCATATGATCCTGTCAATAGATGCAGAAAAGGCATTTGACAAAATAAAGCACCCTTTCTTAATAAAAACCCTTGAGAAAGTTGGAATAGAAGGAACTTACCTAAACATTATAAAAGCAGTTTATGAAAAGCCCACAGCTAATATCATCCTCAATGGGGAAAATCTTAGAGCTTTCCCCCTGATATCAGGAACACGACAGGGGTGTCCACTCCCACCACTGTTGTTTAACATAGTGCTGGAAGCCTTAGCATCAGCAATCAGATAACAAAAGGAAATAAAAGGCATCAGAATTGGCAAAGAAGAAGTCAAACTTTCACTTTTCACAGATGACATGATACTCTACATGGAAAACCCAGCAGACTCCACCAGAAGATTTCTAGAACTGATAAATGAATTCAGTAAAGTTGCAGGGTACAAAATCAATGTACAGAAATCAGTTGCATTCCTATACACCAATAATGAAGATTCAGAAAGAGATATCAAGAAACCGATCCCATTCATGATTGCAGGAGAAACCATAAAATACCTAGGAGTAAACCTAACCAAGGATGGAAAAACCTATAAGATGAAAACTATAGAAAACTTATGAAAAAGATTGAAGGACACAGCAAAAAATAGAAAAATATTCCTTGTTCATGGATTGGAAGAATAAACATTGTGAAAATGTCATT